>NW_028187729.1:52200-652200 GCF_964204655.1 Triturus cristatus
CTCTACTACTCACTCTCTACTACTCACGCTCTACTACTCTCTACTACTCACTGTCTACTACTACTCTCTCTACTACTCACTCTCTACTACTCTCTACTATTCACTCTCTACTACTCAATCTCTACTACTCACTCTACTACTTTCTACTACTCTCTACCACTCACTCTCTACTACTCTACTACTTACTCCTACTCTCTACTACTCACTAACTACTACTCTCTACTACTCACTCTCTACTACACTCTCTAATACTCTCTCTCTCTACTACTCTCTACTACTACTCTCTACTATTCACTCTCTACTACTCACTCTCTACTACTCACTCTACTACTCTCTGCTGCTCTCTACCACTCACTCTCTACTACTCTACTACTCTCTCTCTACTACTCACTCCCTACTACTCTCTCTCTACTACTCTCTACTACTCACTCTCTACTACTCACTCTACTACTCTCTACTACTCACTCTCTACTACTCTCTCTATACTACTCGCTCTCTACTACTCTCTCTCCACTACTCACTCTCTACTACTCGCTCTCTACTACTCTCACCTACTCACTCTCTACTACTCACTCTCTACTACTCTCTCTGCTACCCACTTTCTACTACCCACTCTCTACTACTCACTCTCTACTACTCGCTCTACTACTCACTCTCTACTACTCTACTACTCACTCTCTACTACTCTCTCTCTACTACTCACTCTCTACTATTCACTCTACTACTCTCCACTACTCACTCTCTACTACTCTGTACTACTCACTCTGTACTACTCACTCTCTACTACTCACTCTCTACTACTCTCTACTGCTCACTCTCCACTACTCATTCTCTACTACTCACTCTCATCTACTCTCTACTACTCACTCTACTACTCACTCTCTACTACTCTACTACTCTCTCTACTTCTCACTCTCTACTACTCTCTCTCTACTACTCACTCTCTACTACTATCTACTACTCACTCTCTACTACACACTCTCGACTACTTGCTCTCTGCTACTCACTCTCTACTACTCTCTAGTACTCACTCTACTACTCACTCTCTACTACTCTACTACTCACTATTTACTACTCCACTACTCTCTACTGCTCACTCTCTACAACTCTACTACTCTCTACTACTCTCTCTCTCCTACTCACTCTCTACTACTCTCTACTACTCTCTACTACTCACTCTCTCTCTACTACTCACTCTCTACTACTCTCTACTACTCACTCTCTACTACTCACTCTGCTACTCACGCTCTTCTACTCTCTAATACTCTTTCTCTGCTACTCACTCTCTACTACTCTCTACTACTCTCTACTACTCACTCTACTACTCACTCTACTACTCTCTACTACTCGCTCTCTGATACTTTCTCTACTACTCTCTACTACTCACTCTCTACTCTCTATTACTCGCTCTCTACTCTCTACCTCTCTACCTCTCTCTACCTCTCTCTACTACTCTCTACCTCTCTACCTCTACCTCGCTACCTCTACACCTCTACCTATACACCTCTACCTCTCTACCTCTCTGTACATGCACACATATGCATATATATATATATATATATATATATATATATATATATATATATATATATATATATATAGTGTTTCGCGGGGAACTGAAGTCAACATATATATAATCTGCATATCTATATAAATACAAATATAAATGCATGCATGCATACATATACATATATGCATGTTATGTACATGAAATTTTAAAAAACACTAATAAAAGCAAAGCTAAAAAGCGCACCTAATTACAAACAAAATTGCTTTAACTTAAACGAGGGCGAGACCTATTGCATTTTCAATGCTTGTTTACTTTGGTTCCATCAAGAAGGCATTCAGATGTGACACATTTGCCATAAATTCTGAATGGTAGCACTCTAGTTCCTCATTAGATCACTGTAGTAAAGCTACTGCTCACCAGGGAAGTCTGCTGCTGGTATTTAAAGTGCATGTTTCAGTCTGCATGTCAGAACTTTTTTATGAAATAGAAGAGGATTTGAGAAGTCAAAATGTGCCCTAATTTTTCTTTCTGCAGCACTAATCATAATTTCTTTGGCAAAATGAACCCCCTCATTTCGTTCCTTTGCAAATTAAATGTTTTAAGTGTTACCACTTTATTCCAATCAAGATGGCTTCAGGTGTGCCATGCTTTTGTCATAAGTAAGACTGTTAGCGCTCTAGTTGTTCTTTAAAACACTCTGGGATTTCTGTCATTGGGCTATACTTGGGCTACATCGCGGTGATATTTGTGCAACATTTGGGCTCTTTTGTCTCTGGTGGCCATCTTGGGAGACTTGTTATGAAGTTTCCTAATTTCCTCATTTACTACAGTCTCCTCAGTATTAGCACTCTAGTTGCTCATTAGATCACTGTAGTAAAGCTGCTGCTCACCAGGGAAGTCTGCTGCTGGTTTCGAAAGTGCATGTTTCAGTCTGCATGTCAGAATTCTTTAATGAAATAGAAGAGGATTTGAGAAGTCACTCAAAATGTGCCCTAATTTTTCTTTCTGCAGCACTAATCATACATTCTATGGCAAAATGAACCCCCTCATTTTGTTCCTTTTTAAATTAAATGTATTAAGAGTTACCACTTTATTCCAATCAAGATGGCTTCAGGTGTGCCATACGTTTATCATAAGTAGGAGTGTTAGCGCTCTAGTTGTTCTTTGGAACACTCTGGGAAGCTGCAGTAGAACACAATGGAACCAACTGACAGTCTCTGCCCTTGTTGGATGTACATGTTTTACTGAGAATGTCAGACTTCATTCTCACATGACTAAGAAAGATAATGTGAATTTACAGAAAATATGCTCTCAGTTTAGCTTATAGATCACCTTCCAAACCTCTGTGGGAAAAGCATGTGAAAATAGTTTTCTCTCAAACATGATTCATGATATCCCAGCAGAAGGCTTTTTCACGTGGTAATATCACCTGAGAACATACCACAATTCCTAAAATGAGTATGGTACCATCAACAAATGATTTATAATGTAACTAAAGTCTTAAAACCTTCTATTAACTGCAATGCTTTTTAATGAGGTGCTATCATGTATATTGGACCCAAGATGGCTGCCAACACTTCTTGGATGAAGTGCTGACAGCCAATCAGATCTCACGATGAGATGTGTGGTTAGGCTCCGCCCAGATATATATGTGATTTTACTTTTGATTTTCTCAGGAACTACTGAACGGATTTACACCATTTAAGCAAAAGGCACGACTCTGAACCAAGGTCTACCTTTCTGCCAAATTTGGTGTAATTCCGTTCAGCAGTTCGGGCTGTAGCTGCGTCAACAGGTCCTACGGGAAATTGCATGGGGAAAACTCGTTTTGGGACCCCCCTTTTTTCTCAGCCCCCGCTTGACGAATCACCACAAAACTTTCAGGATAGGAGCGTACCGGAGCTGGCCAAAAGTTTGGAAAATGTCGCAAAGATTCGTCAACCGGCGCCAGACTTATTGGGAATAGAAAGTTGCGGATTTCCTATGGAAAATAGGTCCTAACTATAACTACCTACTGGCGACCGCCAGTAGGTAATATATATATATATATATTCACTTAAAAAACCAAAGGTTTCACACATGTTATAGTTAGCTGGACATTTCACTCGTAAAAAACCAATGAAATTCCCCCGTTATAGTTAGTGCAGGCAACTATAACTCACGCGACCGCAATCCTCTGCTGATGACGTCAGATATTACATTCGAGTGAAATGTCCAGCTAACTATAACATGTGTGAAACCTATGGTTTTTTAAGTGAATTTGCAAGGTTTTTTAAATGCTAATTCGTAACTATAACGTGTGTGAAACCTATGGTTTTTTCAGTGAATATATAAACATATAAATATAATCTGCATATCTATATAAATATAAATTCATGCAAACATATACATATATGCATACATATGCATGGTATGTACATGAAAGTTTGAAAAACTCTAATACAAGCAAAGCTAAAAAGCCACCTAATTACAAACAGAATTGCTTTAACTTAAACGAGGGCGAGACCTATTGCATTTTCAATGCTTGTTTACTTTGATTCCATCAAGAAGGCATTCAGATGTGTCCCACATTTTCCATAAATTCTGAATGGTAGCACTCTAGTTGGTCATTAGATCACTGTAGTAAAGCTGCTGCTCACCAGGGAAGTCTGCTGCTGGTTTCGAAAGTGCATGTTTCAGTCTGCATGTCAGAATTCTTTAATGAAATAGAAGAGGATTTGATAAGTCACTCAAAATGTGCCCTAATTTTTCTTTTTTCCTCACTAATCATAATTTCTATGGCAAAATGAACCTCCTCATTGTGTTCCTTTTAAATTAAACTACTCACTCTCTACTACTCACTCGCTACTACTTTCTACTACTCACTCTCTACTACTCACTTTCTACTACTCTCTACTACTCTACTACTCACTACTACTCACTCTCTACTACTCACTCTCTACTACTCTCTACTACTCTCTACCACTCACTCTCTACTACTCTACTACTCACTCTCTACTACTCTCTACTACTCCCTCTCTACTACTCACTCTCTACTACTCACTCTCTACTACTCACTCTCTACTACTCTCTACTACTCTCTACTACTCACTCTCAACAACTCACTCTACTACTCTCTCTACTACTCTCTACCACTCACTCTACTACTCTCTCTCTACTACTCACTCTCTACTACTCACTCTGCTACTCTCTACTACTCTCTACTACTCACTCTCTACTACTCACTCTCTACTACTCACTCTCTACTACTCGCTCTACTACTCACTCTCTACTACTCTACTACTCACTCTCTACTACTCTCTCTCTACTACTCACTCTCTACTATTCACTCTACTACTCTCTACTACTCACTCTCTACTACTCTGTACTACTCACTCTGTACTACTCACTCTCTACTACTCTCTCTGCTACCCACTCTCTACTACCCACTCTCTACTACTCACTCTCTACTACTCGCTCTACTACTCACTCTCTACTACTCTACTACTCACTCTCTACTACTCTCTCTCTACTACTCACTCTCTACTATTCACTCTACTACTCTTCACTACTCACTCTCTACTACTCTGTACTACTCACTCTGTACTACTCACTCTCTACAACTCACTCTCTACTACTCTCTACTGCTCACTCTCCACTACTCATTCTCTACTACTCGCTCTCATCTACTCTCTACTACTCACTCTACTACTCACTCTCTACTACTCTACTACTCTCTCTACTTGTCACTCTCTACTACTCTCTCTCTCTACTACTCACTCTCTACTACTCTCTACTACTCACTCTCTACTACACACTCTCGACTACTTGCTCTCTGCTACTCGCTCTCTACTACTCTCTAGTACTCACTCTACTACTCACTCTCTACTACTCTACTACTCACTCTTTACTACTCCACTACTCTCTACTACTCACTCTCTACAACTCTACTACTCTCTACTACTCTCTCTCTACTACTCACTCTCTACTACTCTCTACTACTCACTCTCTCTCTACTACTCACTCTCTACTACTCTCTACTACTCACTCTCTACTACTCACTCTGCTACTCACGCTCTTCTACTCTCTAATACTCTTTCTCTGCTACTCACTCTCTACTACTCTCTACTACTCTCTACTACTCACTCTACTACTCACTCTACTACTCTCTACTACTCGCTCTCTGATACTTTCTCTACTACTCTCTACTACTCACTCTCTACTCTCTATTACTCGCTCTCTACTCTCTACCTCTCTACCTCTCTCTACCTCTCTCTACTACTCTCTACCTCTCTACCTCTACCTCTCTACCTCTACACCTCTACCTCTACACCTCTACCTATACACCTCTACCTCTCTACCTCTCTGTACATGCACACATATGCACATATATATATATATATATGCATATATATGCATATGCATTTATATATGTATGTGTATATATATATACATATATAAACTTATAAATATAATCTGCGTATCTATATAAATATAAATGCATGCAAACATATACATACATGCATACATATGCATGGTATGTACATGAAAGTTTGAAAAACTCTAATACAAGGAAAGCTAAAAAGCCACCTAATTACAAACAGAATTGCTTTAACTTAAACGAGGGCGAGACCTATTGCATTTTCAATGCTTGTTTACTTTGATTCCATCAAGAAGGCATTCAGATGTGTCACACATTTTCCATAAATTCTGAATGGTAACACTCTAGTTGCTCATTAGATCACTGTAGTAAAGCTACTGCTCACCAGGGAAGTCTGCTGCTGGTATTCAAAGTGCATGTTTCAGTCTGCATGTCAGAATTTTTTAATGAAATGGAAGAGGATTTGAGAAGTCAAAATGTGCCCTAATCTTTCTTTCTGCAGCACTAATCATAATTTCTATGGCAAAATGAACCCCCTCATTTTGTTCCTTTGCAAATTAAATGTTTTAAGTGTTACCACTTTATTCCAATCAAGATGGCATCAGGTGTGCCATACTTTTGTCATAAGTGAGACTGTTAGCGCTCTAGTTGCTCTTTAAAACACTCTGGGACATTCTGTCATTGGGCTACATCTCGGTGACATTTGTGCTACATTTGGGCTCTTTTGTCCCTGGTGGCCATCTTGGGAGACTTATTTGTTTTGAAGTTTCCTAATTTCCTCATTTACAACAGTCTCCTCAGTAGGAAATACTTTCAGGTTTTTTACTTTCATTCCATCAAGAAGGCATTCAGATGTGTCACACATTTGCCATAAATTCGGAATGTTAGCACTCTAGTTGCTTATTAGATCACTGTAGTAAAGCTACTGCTCACCAGGGAAGTCTGCTGCTGGTATTGAAAGTGCATGTTTCAGTCTGCATGTCAGAATTTTTTAATGAAATGGAAGAGGATTTGAGAAGTCACTCAAAATGTGCCCTAATTTTCTTTTTTCTGCACTAATCATAATTTCTATGGCAAAATGAATATCCTCCTTGTGTTCCTTTTAAATTAAACTACTCCCTCTACTACTCTCTCTTACTCACTCTCTGCTACGCTCTCTACTACTCTCTACTCTCTACTCTCTATTACTCATCCTCTACTCTCTACCTCTCTACCTCTCTCTACCTCTCTCTCTACTACTCTCTACCTCTCTACCTCTACATCTCTACCTCTACGTCTCTACCTCTACGTCTCTACCTCTCTACCTCTCTCTACCTCTCTCTACACATATGCACATATATGCATATGCATTTATATATATGTATGTGTATATATATATACATACATATATAAACATATATATAATCTGCATATCTATATAAATACAAATATAAATGCATTCATGCATACATATACATATATGCATGTTATGTACATGTCATTTTGAAAAACACTAATAAAAGCAAAGCTAAAAAGCCACCTAATTACAAACAGAATTGTTTTAACTTAAACGAGGGCGAGACCTATTGCATTTTCAATGCTTGTTTACTTTGGTTCCATCAAGAAGGCATTCAGATGTGATACATTTGCCATAAATTCTGAATGGTAGCACTCTAGTTCCTCATTAGATCACTGTAGTAAAGCTACTGCTCACCAGGGAAGTCTGCAGCTGGTATTCAAAGTGCATGTTTCAGTCTGCATGTCAGAACTTTTTTTTGAAATAGAAGAGGATTTGAGAAGTCAAAATGTGCCCTAATTTTTCTTTCTGCAGCACTAATCATAATTTCTATGGCAAAATGAACCCCCTCATTTCGTTCCTTCGCAAATTAAATGTTTTAAGTGTTACCACTTTATTCCAATCAAGATGGCTTCAGGTGTGCCATGCTTTTGTCATAAGTAAGACTGTTAGCGCTCTAGTTGTTCTTTAAAACACTCTGGGATTTCTGTCATTGGGCTATACTTGGGCTACATCGCGGTGATATTTGTGCAACATTTGGGCTCTTTTGTCTCTGGTGGCCATCTTGGGAGACTTGTTATGAAGTTTCCTAATTTCCTCATTTACTACAGTCTCCTCAGTATTAGCACTCTAGTTGCTCATTAGATCACTGTAGTAAAGCTGCTGCTCACCAGGGAAGTCTGCTGCTGGTTTCGAAAGTGCATGTTTCAGTCTGCATGTCAGAATTCTTTAATGAAATAGAAGAGGATTTGAGAAGTCACTCAAAATGTGCCCTAATTTTTCTTTCTGCAGCACTAATCATACATTCTATGGCAAAATGAACCCCCTCATTTTGTTCCTTTTTAAATTAAATGTATTAAGAGTTACCACTTTATTCCAATCAAGATGGCTTCAGGTGTGCCATACGTTTATCATAAGTAGGAGTGTTAGCGCTCTAGTTGTTCTTTGGAACACTCTGGGAAGCTGCAGTAGAACACAATGGAACCAACTGACAGTCTCTGCCCTTGTTGGATGTACATGTTTTACTGAGAATGTCAGACTTCATTCTCACATGACTAAGAAAGATAATGTGAATTTACAGAAAATATGCTCTCAGTTTAGCTTATAGATCACCTTCCAAACCTCTGTGGGAAAAGCATGTGAAAATAGTTTTCTCTCAAACATGATTCATGATATCCCAGCAGAAGGCTTTTTCACGTGGTAATATCACCTTAGAACATACCACAATTCCTAAAATGAGTATGGTACCATCAACAAATGATTTATAATGTAACTAAAGTCTTAAAACCTTCTATTAACTGCAATGCTTTTTAATGAGGTGCTATCATGTATATTGGACCCAAGATGGCTGCCAACACTTCTTGGATGAAGTGCTGACAGCCAATCAGATCTCACGATGAGATGTGTGGTTAGGCTCCGCCCAGATATATATGTGATTTTACTTTTGATTTTCTCAGGAACTACTGAACGGATTTACACCATTTAAGCAAAAGGCACGACTCTGAACCAAGGTCTACCTTTCTGCCAAATTTGGTGTAATTCCGTTCAGCAGTTCGGGCTGTAGCTGCGTCAACAGGTCCTACGGGAAATTGCATGGGGAAAACGCGTTTTGGGACCCCCCTTTTTTCTCAGCCCCCGCTTGACGAATCACCACAAAACTTTCAGGATAGGAGCGTACCGGAGCTGGCCAAATGTTTGGAAAATGTCGCAAAGATTCGTCAACCGGCGCCAGACTTATTGGGAATAGAATGTTGTGGATTTCCTATGGAAAATAGGTCCTAACTATAACTACCTACTGGCGACCGCCAGTAGGTAATATATATATATATATATATTCACTTAAAAAACCATAGGTTTCACACATGTTATAGTTAGCTGGACATTTCACTCGTAAAAAACCAATGAAATTCCCCCATTATAGTTAGTGCAGGCAACTATAACTCACGCGACCGCAATCCTCTGCTGATGACGTCAGATATTACATCACTGATGACATATGTGTCTTTATGAAAAATAAATATTTGTAATATATGTATAGCTAAAGATTAATGGAAGAAGACATGGGTAAATAAGTGTCTAAATACAGTGATGTAATATCTGACGTCATCAGCAGAGGATTGCGGTCGCGTGAGTTATAGTTGCCTGCACTAACTATAACGGGGGAATTTCATTGGTTTTTTACGAGTGAAATGTCCAGCTAACTATAACATGTGTGAAACCTATGGTTTTTTAAGTGAATTTGCAAGGTTTTTTAAATGCTAATTCGTAACTATAACGTGTGTGAAACCTATGGTTTTTTCAGTGAATATATAAACATATAAATATAATCTGCATATCTATATAAATATAAATTCATGCAAACATATACATATATGCATACATATGCATGGTATGTACATGAAAGTTTGAAAAACTCTAATACAAGCAAAGCTAAAAAGCCACCTAATTACAAACAGAATTGCTTTAACTTAAACGAGGGCGAGACCTATTGCATTTTCAATGCTTGTTTACTTTGATTCCATCAAGAAGGCATTCAGATGTGTCCCACATTTTCCATAAATTCTGAATGGTAGCACTCTAGTTGCTCATTAGATCACTGTAGTAAAGCTACTGCTCACCAGGGAAGTCTGCTGCTGGTATTGAAAGTGCATGTTTCAGTCTGCATGTCAGAATTTTTTAATGAAATAGAAGAGGATTTGATAAGTCACTCAAAATGTGCCCTAATTTTTCTTTTTTCCTCACTAATCATAATTTCTATGGCAAAATGAACCTCCTCATTGTGTTCCTTTTAAATTAAACTACTCACTCTCTACTACTCACTCGCTACTACTTTCTACTACTCACTCTCTACTACTCACTTTCTACTACTCTCTACTACTCTACTACTCTCTACTACTCACTCTCTACTACTCACTCTCTTCTACTCTCTACTACTCTCTACCACTCACTCTCTACTACTCTACTACTCACTCTCTACTACTCTCTACTACCCCCTCTCTACTACTCACTCTCTACTACTCACTCTCTACTACTCACTCTCTACTACTCTCTACTACTCTCTACTACTCACTCTCAACAACTCACTCTACTACTCTCTCTACTACTCTCTACCACTCACTCTACTACTCTCTCTCTCTACTACTCACTCTCTACTACTCACTCTACTACTCTCTACTACTCTCTACTACTCTCTCTGCTATTCACTTTCTACTACTCTCTACTACTCACTCTCTACTACTCACTCTCTACTACTCTACTACTCTCTACTACTCTCTCTACTACTCACTCTCTACTACTCTCTACTACTCTCTCTCTACTACTCTCTCTCTACTACACACTCTCTACTAGTTGTTCTCTACTACTCACTCTACTACTCACTCTACTACTCACTCTCTACTACTCCCTACTACTCCCTACTACTCACTCTACTACTCACTCTCTACTACTCTCTACTACTCACTCTCTACTTCTCCACTACTCTCTACTAATCACTCTCTACTACTCACTCTGTACTACTCTCTACTACTCACTCTCTCTACTACTCTCTCTCTACTACTCACTCTCTACTACGCACTCTCTACTACTCACTCTCTACTACTCTCTCTCTACTACTCTCTACTACTCTCTACTACTCACTCTCTACTACTCTCTACTACTCACTCTCTACTACTCTCTACTACTCACTCTACTACTCATTCTCTACTACTCATTCTCTACTACTCTCTCTCTGCTACTCAGTCTCCACTACTCACTCTCTACTACTCTCTACTACTCACTCTCTAATACTCACTCTCTACTACTCCCTCTACTACTCACTCTCTACTACTCCCTCTACTACTCACTCTCTACTACTCTCTACTACTCTCTACTTCTCACTCGCTATTACTCTCTACTACTCACTCTCTACTACTCACTACTACTCTCTCCTACTCACTCTCTGCTACTCTCTCTACTACTCTCTACTACTCTCTCTACTACTCTCTTTCTACTCTCTACTCTCTATTACTCATCCTCTACTCTCTACCTCTCTACCTTTCTCTACCTCTCTCTCTACTACTCTCTACCTCTCTACCTCTACCTCTCTACCTCTACCTCTCTACCTCTATCTCTCTACCTCTATGTCTCTACCTCTACATCTCTACCTCTCTACCTCTCTCTACCTCTCTCTACACGCACACATATGCACATATATGCATTTATATATATGTATGTGTATATATATGTATATACATACATTTATAAACATATATATAATCTGCATATCTATATAAATACAAATATAAATGCATGCATACATAAACAGATATGCATCTTATTTACATGAAATTTTAAAAAACACTAATAAATGCAAAGCTAAAAAGCGCACCTAATTACAAACAAAATTGCTTTAACTTAAACGAGGGCGAGACCTATTGCATTTTCAATGCTTGTTTACTTTGGTTCCATCAAGAAGGCATTCAGATGTGACACATTTGCCATAAATTCTGAATGGTAGCACTCTAGTTCCTCATTAGATCACTGTAGTAAAGCTACTGCTCACCAGGGAAGTCTGCTGCTGGTATTCAAAGTGCATGTTTCAGTCTGCATGTCAGAACTTTTTAATGAAATATAAGAGGATTTGAGAAGTCAAAATGTGCCCTAAGTTTTCTTTCTGCAGCACTAGTCATAATTTATATGGCAAAATGAACCCCCTCATTTTGTTCCTTTGCAAATTAAATGTTTTAAATGTTACCACTTTATTCCAATCAAGATGGCTGCAGGTGTGCCATACTTTTGTCATAAGTAAGACTGTTAGCGCTCTAGTTGTTCTTTAAAACACTCTGGGATTTCTGTCATTGGGCTATACTTGGGCTACATCTCGGTGATATTTGTGCTACATTTGGGCTCTTTTGTCTCTGGTGGCCATCTTGGGAGACTTGTTATGAAGTTTCCTAATTTCCTCATTTACTGCAGTCTCCTCAGTAGGCAAACTGTCAGTTTTTTACTTTGATTCAATGAAGAAGGCATTCAGATGTGTCACACATTTGCCATAAATTCAGAATGTTAGCACTCTAGTTGCTCATTAGATCACTGTAGTACAGCTACTGCTCACCAGGGAAGTCTGCTGCTGGTATTGAAAGTGCATGTTTCAGTCTGCATGTCAGAATTCTTTAATGAAATAGAAGAGGATTTGAGAAGTCACTCAAAATGTGCCCTCATTTTTCTTTCTGCAGCACTAATCATACATTCTATGGCAAAATGAATCCTCTCATTTTGTTCCTTTTTAAATTAAATATTTTAAATGTTACCACTTTATTCCAATCATGATGGCTTCAGGTGTGCCATACCTTTGTCATAAGTAAGACTGTTAGCGCTCTAGTTGTTCTTTGGAACACTCTGGGAAGCTGCAGTAGAACACAAAGGAATCAACTGACAGTCTCTGCCCTTGTTGGATGTACATGTTTTACTGAGAATGTCAGACTTCATTCTCACATGACTGAGAAAGATAATGTGAATTTACAGAAAATATGCTCTCAGTTTAGCTTATAGATCACCTTCCAAACCTCTGTGGGAAAAGCATGTGCAAATAGTTTTCTCTCAAACATGATTCATGATATCCCAGCAGAAGGCTTTTTCACATGGTAAAATCACCTTAGAACATACTACAATTCCTAAAATGAGTATGGTACCATCAACAAATGATTTATAATGTAACTAAGGTCTTAAAACCTTCTATTAACTGCAATGCTTTTTAATGAGGTGCTATCATGTATATTGATCCCAAGATGGCTGCCAACACTTCTTGGATGAAGTGCTGACAGCCAATCAGATCTCACAATGAGATGTGTGGTTAGGCTCCGCCCAGATATGTATATGATTTTAATTTTGATTTTCTCAGGAACTACTGAACGGATTTACACCATATATGCAAAAGGCACATGCCTGACCTGAGGACTACCTCTTTGCCAAATTTCAAGTAATTCTGTTCAGCCGTTCTGGCTGTAGCTGTGTCTAAAGGTCCTATGGAAAAATGCATGGGGAAAATGCGTTTTGGGACCCCCCTTTTTTCTCGGCCCCCGCTTGACGAATCACCCCGAGACTTTCAGGGTAGGAGCTGAACGGAGCGCCCCATTAGTTTTGAAAATTTCGCGAGGATTCGTCAACCGGCGCCAAAGTTATTCAAAATAGAATTTTGAGATTTCCTATGGAAACTAGGTTGTAACTATAACTATCTACTGGCGACCGCCAGTAGATAATATATATATATATATATATATATATAAATATATATATATATATATAGATTCACTGAAAAAACATAGGTTTCAGGCATGTTATAGTTAGGAATTAGCATTTAAAAAACCTTAGAAATTCACTGAAGAAACCATAGGTTTCAGGGGCGTTATTGTTAGCTGGACTTTTCACTCGTACAAAACCATTGAAATTCCCCCGTTATAGTTAGTTCAGCTAACTATAACTCGCGTGCCCGCAATGCACTGCTGATGACATCACATATTACATCACTCATGACATGGTCAGTGACATCACTGATGACATCACTGATGACATCATCCAGTGAATGTGTGTTTTTCTGAAAATTACATATGTTTTATATATGTATATCTCAAGGTCGATGGAAGAATAAATGGGTATATAAGTGTCTAAATGGATGATTTGTTTTTGAAAAATTGATTGTATAACTGATTGATTAAGTGTATCTTAGTTAATACATGGCTTAGTGAATAATGTTTAAATATGTAAATATCTGTATCAGTCTCTCACTTTGTGTATAAGTGGCTGCATGGGTTGGTGAGTAGCTACATGAGTGTCTATATAGGTTATTAGTTGGTTTTTTGAGTATCAGTATGAGTGTCTGAGTGTCTGTATGGTTCGGAGGGGGTATTACGTAGTGCATAGTTGCATGAATGAGTGACTCTCTGTTTGTATGTGTTGAAGACAGCATGTGTGCAGGTCTGTATGGGTGGATGAGTGTGTGCATGGGTGTGTTAGTGAGTGAATGACTGTCTCAATAGTGTCTTTATGAGTAACTACATATGTTTTAAACTAGTATATGTGACTATTGGTGTATATAAGTGAGTATATGTGAGAGTGAGAGATTGGAAGAGTTCCTGTATGAATAAGTATGTGTTTCTATAAGTGATTGTTTAAAAGACTAAGTATGTGTAAGTTTCTGTAGAAGTAAGTGTGGTGGTGTGTGTATAACTGTATATGCAAGTAAATGGATGTTTGATTCTTTATTAGCATGAGTGACTATGTGTGTGAGTAACTCTATGGATGAGTGGCGTTGTTTGACAGGATGTATAGGTGTATGAGTACATATGATGAGTGAGTACATGTATGAGTGACTGTATAGGACTGTTGGTGAATGAGTGGATATGGATCTTAGAATTACTGAATAGGTTGTTGTAACTGGTATTGGTATGTCCATTGTTTTGAAAATGTTAGTTTCTATCTTTGAATGTGTGTATCAAAGATTATATTAGGGGGAGAGGAGGTCTGCCACTCTATCACAAGGATGATGTCATCAGTGATGTCATCAGTGATGTCATTTGAGATGTCATCAGTGATGTCATGAGTGATGTCACTGACCATGTCATGAGTGATGTAATATGTGACGTCATCAGCAGTGCATTGCGGGCGCGCGAGTATAGTTAGCTGAGCTAACTATAACGGGGGAATTTCAATGGTTTTGTACGAGTGAAAAGTCCAGCTAACTATAACGCCCCTGAAACCTATGGTTTCTTCAGTGAATTTCTAAGGTTTTTTAAATGCTAATTCCTAACTATAACATGCCTGAAACCAATGGTTTTTTCAGTGAATTTCAAAGGTTTTTTAACTGCTAATTTCTAACTATGCCTACAGAGATAGGACATGTGAAGAAAGAAGAAAAAACCAGGGTTGGGCGGAATTTGCAAAATTCGCTTTCGCAAACTATCGTGAAAATTTTGAAAATCTCCGCAAACACGGAGGAAATATCGCGAAGACGCGGAAGTTTTTGTCCCGCCTGTTCGCGGTCTTTTTTGCGTGATCGCGGCTCGCCAACTTACCCATGCGGTTGCTCACGGGCGTGGCCATCTTGTTTTCACTTGTCCCGCCCTCCCGCTATGCTTACTTCCTGTTCCAGGTCGCGCAATGCATGCTCGCCCCCGTTCGCGGTAGATATTTCCTGTTTGCGAACGCTTTTACTTGTTCGCGTTGCTTTTTACTTGCTCGGAGAGAAAATATTGCGCGAACTTGCGCACGTGGTCGCAAAGGGCACGGCCATCTTGTTTTTCACTCTATTGCATGGTTCTGGGGCCTGATTTTGAATCCTCCCTGCATCTTTTCAATCCTTGTTCTAGTGCAAGTCGATGTAAAGACTTGCGTTGTAATGGCATAGCGTTGTAACATCGCATGCGTTGTAACGCATGCGATGTAACTGCACGCGTTGTAATGACACGCGTTGTAATGTCATACATCCATTGTTTCTGTTCCCCAATGCTAATTTTTACCAACAATTATCCTTCGATCTGTATGGTTTCAAAAATCTTGTTATCCCTGCCTCTGCTGTGATGACTCTCTGTAGTACTACTACTATCAGTCTGTCTGTACTGTAGTAGCTAAGATTGCCCAGTTGGCCAGTGCCACTCTTTATTTGAAAGGTTGTAAATAAAACTCAGATTCACCAGTAGCTCTAGCCATTGAGTCCAGTCCTTTGGGTCGTCCTGTTGTACTACTTCTAGTCTTATTGATCTTGAGTCAATTCACAGCAACAAATGCCCAACCAGATTTATTACTATTTTGATATGATAGCCTAAAGCACATACTACTACTGTTGTAGGGATCTTGCACATACAGACCTTTGCACAAGAAAATAGGATGTTGGTGATGGTAGGTTGGACCTTCCTCACACACCTCAATCAGAAATTTAGAACCCACCACAATCCCCTGCCCGACTATAGTACTGTCTTGTCATAACTATTAGGTCTCCGAACCCTCCCCCCAAGATACCCAACAAGTAGACAACCCAGAACATAACACACCCAACCTCTCAGTCGTGGAAGCAATGCACATGCACAGCCTTCCTTTAATTTGCTCACTCGTGTAAGTCCACACCAAATACCACCAAGTCTATGTAAGTTCAAAATGTTTATTTTGAATTGAGAAGCTCTTTACATTGTTCTATTATATAATGCAGCACCAACCGGAAAATCAATAACATTAAAAGAATAAACATTGTTACACTTACTTACAGTTGGGAATTAAATCATGATAACTGAACAGTGGTGGAAGGCAGCACCACCATCCCCTAGGAATTTAGTTTATATAAATTTATAAATGAAGATCTCTGAGTGAAGGGACCCCTCACCTTAGAAGAACCTAGTACTGGTAGTTGTTGCATCATTCATAAGCTCTGCAAAGCTCTGGTACGTAGAAGGGAATCTTCTGTCTGTAATGCAAAAAATGAAATGGTGCACGTTAGTATATTGCAACTTGCAAGCATTTCTCAGCCGTGCCAAAAAGTGTAGCATTTATGGATAAGCAATATGGACTAACAGTACACCAGTACTTCATAAAAAAGTGGCTTGTTAATGTTTTTGCTGACCGCTTGTACGCAGCGCGTAGACAGTAGCAGTGTGAGGCAGGTCATGTGGGCTCAAAGGTGTCTTATACAAAAAGCTGCAAGGTAACGTCACATGTGCAAAAATAAAAGACACAAAGGTAAAATGGTTGCATGGCTCGGGCTAACTAAGCAAAGGCTAGAATGACCCTAGGGGGGATAATATATAACTATTAGTGTCTACTTTACTACTACCTGATTTGTACTAGTGATGTATGTTATATACTATTAACTCATTTTTCAATCTTGCTACTGACCAATAGGGGGAGGTGTATATGACGCCTAATAAATGTGTAATGTTTTCTAGGCGCACTACCGACCACCATTGCCGGGGCCAGCGAAGGCGACGTGGAGGGAGAGGATGCGGCAGTTGCTGCCGATACCGACGATGGAGCGGTAGGGGGAGTACCAGCACCAGTGGCGGGCGGTGGTAAGTTAGATTCATAATCCTTAACTATTGTTGACAGTACACTCACTGCAAGGGTGTACTGTATGTATACTGTACTGTTGAGACTTACAGCCCCATTAGGATGGCGGGCGGATTGCCCCCACCGGGCCGGCGGTAGTCACCGCCGACCCCGCAGGGGCAAACCTCCCGCCATCCCTGTAGAAAATAGTCAGACCCCCCACATGTCCACCAGGCGGAAAAGGGTTCAATATGGTGGTGGTGTCTCTCTGAACACACCGCCAGCCATATAATCTGCATTTTGGAATGCCTTTGCGTGGCGGCATTGCCGGCCGCCACGGAAAGGCATGCAGCGTATGCTTGGGGGCCCCCATGGAGGGTACCTATGCTATGGTACCCCCCTGCCTTTCAAAGCAAAACATGACAGGCTCCGCGCGGGGCCAGTCATGTTGTGCTTGGAAAAGCACAACATGTATTTTTAGCATTGCTTTCGGCACCGCCCACCAGAATGTAAAAAAAACAGGATGCGCCCGCCAATGTGCCGGGCGCATCCTCCTAATTGTCCCCACGGGACCCCCACCCTTTTAAGCGTGAGGATGGCGGGTGGACAAAGTCTGCCCGCCATCCATTGTCCTAAGTAAGTATGAGTTGTTGTGAACGTTTGAAGAGTGAACTAGACTAGACACCCTTTAATTGGCATAGGAGCGGGAGTATTGAGTAACCAATGGCCTCATCTATCTGATTTCAACTCCGCTTTGAAAGTTTTATGGAGAAGAGCACCTGGTGCACTGTTCAACTAAAAAGTGAAAGACGGGTGGAAGGAAGAAGGACGGCCGAGATTTAAAATGTTATGTACTGTGCTTTATGGTGCTACTCTATCATGCCACTATGTGTATAATTAACTTGTCTTACTGTTTTTCTAAGAGTATATTTTACACCTTCCAAAGTCAATCGGAAGGAGTTGGCCGCCAAGGCACGACGCCGGAAGCTGGAGGCAATCCAGCAGGAATATCGGCGGCTGGTGGTCTTGGCAGAGGAGGAGGAGGAGGAGACTGCAGCAGCACTTGAAGCCTCCTCCAGTGCCCTGGGCCCCAGCCACCACCCTCCAGCGGTCCGGCGCCACCGTCTGGCGGCTGCCCGCCACCACCGCAATGCCATCTCTGGTGCCCCCCCTACTGTGGCTGCAACTGCCGCAACCTCAGACGCCGCTTCGCCCGTCTAGAGGAGCAGATGCGTGTCCTCCTGCAATCCCGCCCCGCACCTTAGTCCTTGTCTTCTGCCCCTTTTTTTAATCTTTGTTTGGGTGGGTGAGAACTGGTTTGGGCGTTGGGTTTTTGCTATTTGGACTAGTATTTTCTGGACTTTCTTACGGACATTGGTTGGGGTTAGGGAAGGGGGTGGGTCAGCTTTTGTGGTATTTTAGTTTATTTTTGTTAGGGTCAATTAAATATATTTTTCTACGTTACATGCAATGTTGTTGATGTTTTGTAGGTGGGGTTACTGTTTTACATCACACTGTTTCCTTGCCGGTGCAGACCCGTCCATAGCCAGTGTTTGATTTAAATAATTGGCTGACTGTGTAAGACACAAACAGATAGATGCGACGCCCCTCATTGATTGACTTGTCCTACTAGTACTTTCAGTCTCTCCTCTAGTCTATGCATTCTTTATCTGGACTCAAAGGGGTGTGTGAAATTGAAATAATTGAAAACATGTCCATTATTAATTCTGCCTCCCCCAAACTTCTCTTACCTTTGCTTGTTGTTTAACTTAGGCACATCAATGGCTGCATGGTGAGGATGGTTTCCTTTTTCTAATATGCCATGATTGGGGTGGTGGTGGTAGTATAGTAGTAGTAGTACACACTAAAGAAAATGAGACAGTCAATCGCCTTTGAGAGACTGTTCGAGGAGTAGTAGAATGAAGAACAGTACAGAACTTAATGAGCAACAATAATATGCTAAAATATTTTACAACAAAACATAATGGTGGTTGGGATAGCCTACTAGACAGAGTTACAAACTATAGTTGTGTCGAGTCACTTGACTAGGCCTACAGCGTAACAGTTAGTGCTGTGTATGAGGAATGACAACAAATCCAATCAATGCCGGCAATTAATGCTGAGGTATATGTTCCTTTGTTAAATAAAATCACCTCTAAAATATACTGCTCATGGGTGGGCAAGCAGAAGAAGATCATCGCTCTGCCTTGAAATTGAAGTACTGTTGCTTTTGCCACATCCGCCCCAGCAACCGTGTGATTAAGTATTGGTGTACATTTAATTTAGTCACACCTCGACAATAAGTCACACAGCCCGTGGGAAGAGGGTTAGGGTTTGTTGAATGGATGGGAAGGGGGTTTGGGGAAAGGTTTGACAGTGAAAAACAGTATGCATGGACAAACAAACGACAATCTTTGAAGACTACCATATCCATATGTCAAGGGAGAAAAAGGAAATGCATGCATGATGATGAGAGACCCGGATTACATACACTTCTTGCTCTGTTGTTCCGGCCTTAATACTTTTACAGATAGCAAATAGAAATTTTAAATATTGGTTGGGAAGAATCGTAAACAGAGAGCAAACCTAATGATGATAATAACAACAAGAACACACTGTTGTAAAGATTGTAGACAAAAAAAGAATCAAATTATTTAAAAGAAGATGAAAGTTGATACTGTTTCTGTGTTATCCTGGTCAAAAATGTGGGCTGGATTTGCATCTCGGCATTCCTCTTGGTCCTCTCGTCCATCAATCTTGGGTGTCGCCACTCGCCACTGCCCGGCTGGAAAAAAATGTCGATTTATTGGTAAGGTAAGTGTGCATTGTAATGTTTTCCCAAGTATAGGGCAAGGCCCGGCCTGTAATTGTAGATGGAAAGGTATAGTCAAAAGAGAGAGACCCCTTGTAAAGATCAAGGGAATAGGGTACTCTTCCAAGTAAAAACAAGAAATCTCTTGATCGTGTGGAAATGGGTAGAAACTCTAAGGTTGAATAAAGGGAATAGGAATATGTGTTTTTATCTCTCCTAGCAGTCCCTTGATTGCACATAAATTGGCTAACTAAATTGACACACTGCAGTCATTATATACACAAATCGGTTAAAATGATTTCTTTACATTTATTTAATAAACACATACAATACATATATTTAAAAACTGTAATAATCCATGGTCCCTATTTTACTCTTAATAACATATTAAATCACAATATGCATTGCAACAAAGAAAGCTTCAAATTTATATTACACAATGACATAAACAAAATTTCTTACTAAAAAAAAGTAAAAACAAGCATTCAAATATATTGCATCATTCTGTTATGAACCTGCATGACAGAGAGAATACAGAGAACAATAAAAAGACACTACACTTTGTCATTCAGTACACATCCACTTTTAACTATTTCAAGGATTATACACTTGTGGGATCTGACTCAAATTATCGCTACAAGTGAGTGCCCGGTGCTTTGGATTGTGTCAATTCCTGTGCGTCGACGCGTTTCGATAGGCTGTATTTATGCCACTATCTTTATCAAGACCAGTGATAGATTTTTCTCTCTTAGTTCACAAGTGGATAGAGGTTCCAGCTGAATATCTGCTTGTTGCTCTACTATATAGTAGGTGTCCACTAAAATAGACGGACAGTTCTCATGGAAAGCACACGATAAATTGTGGTCCTACATGGAATCTCAGTGTTCTGATCTTATCATTCATGCCGGTTGTAAGTTCTTGATATAATATGCTGTTTCTGTAGGATTGGCCCCACTGATGTTATCCTTCGTTTATACCTGATTGTAGTTGCTGATAAATATCCTGCATGTAGAGTGGCCTCTTGGTTCTTTAATTGGTCTCAAATTCTTAAAAAGGACCCGTAGTCGGTGGAGTGTAACCAGAAACCGCATCACGGAAGTCTTCCTGCATGGACGCAAAAGCCTGCAGTGTGTGATGGCATTTGAGAAACCCCGAGGACACTCCACCGACTACGGGTCCTTTTTAAGAATTTGAGACCAATTAAAGAACCAAGAGGCCACTCTACATGCAGGATATTTATCAGCAACTACAATCAGGTATAAACGAAGGATAACATCAGTGGGGCCAATCCTACAGAAACAGCATATTATATCAAGAACTTACAACCGGCATGAATGATAAGATCAGAACACTGAGATTCCATGTAGGACCACAATTTATCGTGTGCTTTCCATGAGAACTGTCCGTCTATTTTAGTGGACACCTACTATATAGTAGAGCAACAAGCAGATATTCAGCTGGAACCTCTATCCACTTGTGAACTAAGAGAGAAAAATCTATCACTGGTCTTGATAAAGATAGTGGCATAAATACAGCCTATCGAAACGCGTCGACGCACAGGAATTGACACAATCCAAAGCACCGGGCACTCACTTGTAGCGATAATTTGAGTCAGATCCCACAAGTGTATAATCCTTGAAATAGTTAAAAGTGGATGTGTACTGAATGACAAAGTGTAGTGTCTTTTTATTGTTCTCTGTATTCTCTCTGTCATGCAGGTTCATAACAGAATGATGCAATATATTTGAATGCTTGTTTTTACTTTTTTTTAGTAAGAAATTTTGTTTATGTCATTGTGTAATATAAATTTGAAGCTTTCTTTGTTGCAATGCATATTGTGATTTAATATGTTATTAAGAGTAAAATAGGGACCATGGATTATTACAGTTTTTAAATATATGTATTGTATGTGTTTATTAAATAAATGTAAAGAAATCATTTTAACCGATTTGTGTATATAATGACTGCAGTGTGTCAATTTAGTTAGCCAATTTATGTGCAATCAAGGGACTGCTAGGAGAGATAAAAACACATATTCCTATTCCCTTTATTCAACCTTAGAGTTTCTACCCATTTCCACACGATCAAGAGATTTCTTGTTTTTAATTGTAGATGGAAAAACAAAGGGGATATTGAGAAACAAAGTTGAAAGGAATGCACAAGTTATGGTGTAGTGCAACACTTTCCGAGGCGGCATGTATGCATCATCTCTACTCTAGTCTGTTTCCAGCATTGATATTCAACAACAGGAGAGAGCAGGCCCACAGTGACAGGCCTTACCGTAACGTTGCTTAGCAGTAGCACATCCTACGTTTAGAGTCCTTTTTTTTTTTTAAAGAGTTGGACAAAGGCAAAGCACATTATCCATGATTCCATTGCAAACATAGCATTTTACAGTTTAAGTTACTAAATCAATGCACCGCAGTCATCCCACCGCTACACTCGACTCCACTTCTACACAGACATTTGGGTCTGCTGTGGTTGTTGTTGACGTGTTTACCTTTAGGCTTGTATGCCACTCATGAAACGTCCTCCTGACTTGTTATTATTCCATCAATCATCTCCGATACTTGTACTGACTGACTGTGAAGATCGGCCTGCAGTAGAAGTAAAATTTTGTTATTACAAACCAAGAGTAGAAATATTATTGACTTGAGTCACTCTTTAGTGTGTACAGTAAGACTACTTGTACACTTTGACTTCACTTCGTGCACAACAAACAAACAACGAAAACACAAACACCAATCGCTCAGAGTCAGGTGTCCAATGCATGCCATTAATTGTCATTACCTGTTCCTTCTCATCTTAAGTTAACAGGCCGTCTTTTTCGCCATCATCATCATGGACGGTGCTGTTGTCAATCATACTCAGTGCGCAAATTGAGTCCCCTTCCTGTATTGAATTAAAAGCAATGTATCAAGCTGCAGGAGAAGTACAAATTTCTTATTTGCAAGAAGGGGAAAATTCACCCTGAGTTACTGTAGGAGAGTAGGGTCTGCTATCCTATGGTCACCCCAAATTTTTGCTTTTTGCTTCACTGGTTTTTGACATATTGAGGCTGTGGGCCTGCCAATCAGACCCCCAGCCTGCTGTTCTCTCTACTAAATTTACACTATGCACCCTAGGTGCATAACCAATTGGAAGTGGATCACCCTGTCAGCCCCTGTACCAGTGTACACTAGGTACCCAGGGCATTGGTGTACCCAAGGCCTGCCAGGGGCTGAAGCATGTATTATGCCACCCCAGGCTTGGCCTAACAATTTGACACAACTGGCTGTTCACTCAGCTGGGGTAAGTTGGTGTAATCACCTCTTACTTAGGTGTAGTATACCTATACCTAACCTTAAATGGGACACATGTTAACCTATAAGTCACTCCTATGGCAGGCCTTAACAATCCTGAAGGCAGAGTGCTTGGTTCCATGTGAGATGGTGCTCTGGCATGAGCTGAGCCTGTCTGCAGTGGTCGGAACCCCTTCCTTCTACTGTTTCCAGATATCGTCATACCATATACTCTTAAGTGCATTATGAACCTCGCGGTTAAATGCTATCTTTGGTTTGGCTTTATCAAAACATGTCGAGTAAGGTGTCATACGAATTGGAATACTAACCCCTCGCCAATTCTGGCGACGGGGTTAGCATTCCACCCTTCTAGAGGGACACGACATGTACAGTACCTGAAACCCGGGTAAAATCAGACATAGCCTCAGCTCCACAAAATGGATGCTGCCACCACAGACACAAGTCTGCCCTCCTGCTGCTGGGAGTCCTTCCAGCTTGGGAGGTGTGGACAAAGGGTTTCCTACCAGGGGAGGTGCGTGCACCACCCCAGACAGGATTTTGTGTATTGGTCAGGTAGGGCTTGAAAGAAACCAGACATGCCTGAGGCTCACAAGGAGCCTCGGTGCATATGCCAGTTCAATCCGGTCCTGGGGCACACCAGTCCCGGGCCTGGGGCGAGCTGGACAAAGGATTGGGGGTGTAACCACCCCCCTTCCTGATCCCACCCTTAGGGAGGGACCTAGCAGGTAGTCCGGCCCCTAGAATCCGCTTAAAGGTAGGAGCTGTGTCCTAAGACTTCAGACATCCTGGAATCAACTTGAAACTAAGAAGAAGACGGGAACTTCGACATTCTGCTGCACAGAAGACTGAAGGAAATCTCCCCTGTGGTCAGGGAGTGACCACCTTGCTAACGCAAGCACCATCCAGCGAATCAATGTCTGCTTTGCCGCCGCCTCCCGCCGGAGCCCGAGCCCAGAGACTGACAAGACCTGGACCTCCAGACCTCTCACCGCCCGATCCACAGTCCCTGAAAAGAGGAGACCCGTGGAGGCACCGAGACACGTGGAGCCAGCCATCTTGAAACGACCACGACCAGCTGCAAGTGCAACAACCGAGGCTCCCTCCAAGTTGTGCTTTGGGATCTGAGAAGCCCAACCCTCGAGCAGCATCTGCACCAAAGGTGAGCCCTCCAGCATCTCCACGATCTGCGTGGGGCCCTTCTGCATTTTGCCACTCGACGCGCCTAACCGGTTGCTGGCCCGCTGGCTAGTAGCCATCTTGGCAACGAACTTCAAGAACTATACTGCTGGTCTGGTTGCTCCAGACTGGCCCTTGCTCCCCTCCAAAGGAGCAGTCCCTCTAACCTTGCTGGTCAGAACCATCAGCTTATCTTGTTCTCCACATCAATTGCTTTTGCCAAGGCTTGTTTGCTTGGATCAAGTCGCCGACACCGCCGACAGCGAGAGCCTGCGTGGGACAGCTTGTGAACCGACTCCTGGACGTCGTCAACCTCCAGGGACCACGTGGCTGCAGAGACAAGCTACACCTTTCTTCCTGTTTGCACCCGACATTGCCTGGTACCCACCTGGTGCCACGCTGGTCACTGGCTAGTGACTGTGAACACTGTCCCCTCTACTTACAGGTCTTCTACAACTCCGATCCACTCTTGGATCCACCGCATCTCTCCCGGACCGACCGCCTGCAGCATCTTTGTCCACAGGCTCCACGGAACAGATAGAAGAAACCCGACGCACTTCGACACCTATGCACCCGCTTCCTGTGGGTGAGGTAAAGTTGGCACTCTGGTGCCCAAGTGTAGAGTATCATCTCTAGTGTCTGTGTTTCCAATCTTGAGTTCCTAGTCCATCCGGAAGATCCTTTTTGCAGTAACTTTGTACTTTTTACGCACCCATTGAAACCTATGGGAGCACGCGTGTGACTATTTGCTCTGCACACGCCACCCGTGGACCTCCTGGTCACTAACTGAAGTTAGCTCCTTGTAGGCCCAGCGATTCTAGAGGCCCTAGGCCTTTTCCCTTTTCTGTTCGTGGTACTTATACCACTATTTTAGTATATGGTTTGAGCGGCCACCAGGGCCTATCCATATAAAGTGCAACTTCTGTGTATTCTACTGTAATCTTGTTTGACGATTTGTGCTCCTGTGCTCATAAAGAGACTAGGGGTTACTTTGAGAAATAAATACATATATATTTTGAATATATATCTGTGTGGTGTCCTTTCATTGGTATAAAAGGGGGTTGCATTTGGTAAAACAGCTGGCTTAACACGCTTCACGAGTTTAGCCTCAAAGACTGCTTAGCCTACGCTACCACTAGGGCAGCTAGTCCGAAAAGGTTGACTTACAACCACACCATAAGGGTTGCTTGGCATGGTACAAGGTGATCACTTTAACTAGTGAGCATCATATACCAGGCCAACTTCTCACATTGGTGAGCAGCGGTTGGATTTGAGCTTGCTGTGTTTTACCATTGTAATCTCTTGGTTACCAATTGAAAGATCACATAGGTACCTGTAGGTACATATAAAACAAGATTAGATATACATAAGTTCTACTGAACTTAGTTGTTGTAGAGCAAAGGGAATAGCACACCCTGACTACAACTACTAGATAGGTTTAGTAGGTAAACCCAAGTGTAGATAGATTGCAACACATCCACCCACACTTAAGAGCAATGGCTGGGGCAGAGGGGTCCAATGTACCTATCTCTGTTGAGAGTGACCCCCAGAGGGCACCATCCATCTTTGCTACCCTTAACCAGAATGAGCTCAGGCCTTTGGCAACTCTTAGAGGCCTTAAACAGCCCAAGAACCCTACCTCTGCTGAGCTCAGAGAACTCTTGCAAAATGATGAAAATCAGAGAGAGCTCAAGAAAGCTTCCCAGTTAGGCCCCTTAGGGACTGGAACAGGAGGCCCCCCTTCTGAAGTTGCTACAGAAGTACCCCTTTCCAATAGCCATCCCTTAGATGAGAATCATACTACAGAGGAGGAAAGTGGTGAGGATACAGAAAGTAGTGAGGATGAAGGGAGAACTAGCCCAGTGCCAAGTGTTATACTTGGCCCAGCTAAACTAAGGCTATTGGGGACTGACAATGGGATCATCCCATTGGATCTCCCCAGTGGACTTAACCAGGGGCTTGGGAGGCAAAGGGATCGCTCAGGTGACTCTAATGCTTCTCATGCCTCTAGAGGCTCTCAAGGTCACTCCAGGAGAAGGATGACCACCCCTCAGAGGAGGGAACATGAGGCCAGAATGCAGGAAGCCCAGCTGAGGATCAGGAAGCAGGAGCTAGAGGTAGCCCTGATGGAAGAGAAACTGAACAAGGCTAGGCAACCTAGAGAGAGTGGGTCTATACCCACTGGTGGCAGCATTGTCCCTAAGGACAAAGATAGGGTCTTTGATAATAGGAACCTGTCTAAGGTTGTGCCCCCCTACAAAAGTGGGGATGACATCCACAAATGGATGACTGCTCTTGAGAGAGCCTGCAGAGTGCAGCAGGTTCCTGAAGACCAGTGGGCAGCAATCCTCTGGCTCTCCTTTGAAGGAAGAGGCAGAGACAGACTCCTCACTACTAGAGAAGAGGATGTCAGAAATTACAGAGTCCTGAAGAGTGTCCTAGTTGATGGGTTAGGCTTAACCACTGAACAGTACAGGTTAATGTTCAGAGACACCCAGAAGACACAGACTCAGGACTGGTCTGAATACATTGAATGTGCCACTAAGGCTTTGGAGGGTTGGTTGCTGGGAAGTAAGGTATCTGATTATACAGGATAGTACAATTTGATGATGAGAGAACAGATTTTAAATAACTGTCAAAACCAGCAACTGCATCAACACTTGGTTGACTCTGATCTGACCTCTCCCCAAGAATTGGGAAAGAAGGCAGACAAATGGGTCAGAACCAGGGTTAAGCAAAAGAACCAGAACCAGGGCCAAGGGGGTGATCAGAAGAAAACAGACCAAAAGGGTGGAGATCAGAAATCTAAAGACCAGAAGTCTTCAACAGGGCCCCAAACTACTGCTAAGGAGGGTGGGTCCCAACAACAAACTAAGGGAAAGAAGAAAGAAGGTCAAAAGAAACCCTGGTGCAATCATTGCAAGAATACAACTCACTGGACTAGTGATTGTAAGAAGGGTGGAGCCCCCAACACTGTTGCCCCTAAGGCACCTGCTCCCAGTACTACTGTTAGCAGTGTTGGTCCCCAGACAAAGGGTGTAGTGGGAATCACTATGGGAACTGAAGGAGATTCTGACTTAGACAGAACCCTGACACAGGCAGTCTTGATCTGTGATGGGGACATTAATTTGTCCCTGACTGTGAGCCCCAGTAACCTGGGCAAGTACAGACAGACTCCTTTAATTAATGAAAAAGTGGCTCAAGCCTACAGGGACACATGTGCCAGTGTCACTATGGTGACACCAGGCTTTGTGGACCCTGGACAGTACATACCAGGTGAGAATTACCTGGTGACCAATGCCAGCAATGCCACTACTTCACATAGTGTGGCAGTTGTTAACTTCTCATGGGGAGGGGTAACTGGCCTCAAAAGGGTTGTGGTTAGTGCAGACCTCCCAGTAGAATGTTTGTTGGGCAATGACCTAGAGAGTTCTCTATGGTCAGAAGTGGAGTACAGGACTCATGCAGAGATGTTAGGTATATCATCAAATGTCCTTGCTGTGACCTGGTCACAGGCCAAAAAGTGCCTCACTGAACCTCAGGTCTTGGATCCTGGAACAATGGACCAAGCACCTACCAAGAAGAAGAACAGGAGGGTCAAGGCTGTGCCTTCCCCCCTGCCTCAGAGTGATGATCAGCCTTCTCAGGAAGCTGATCTAGAGGACCCTGAAGGAACTGTCCCTGAAGAGCTTGAACCTGATCAGGTTGAGTTTCTGGGGACAGGGGGACCTTCAAGGGCTGACTTGAGGCAGGCTCAGTTATCCTGTCCCTCTCTTGAACCCCTCAGACAGCTGGCTGCTGCTGAGGCTGCTGGGAATGCTCAAGGTACCCATAAAGTATATTGGGATGAAGGGCTCCTTTATTCAGAGGCTAGAGACCCCAAGCCTGGTGCTACCAGGAGGTTGGTTATACCTCTGCAATTTAGGGGCTTCCTTCTTACCTTGGCCTATGATATTCCTTTAGCAGGACACTTAGGCTAGAACAAGACTTGGGACAGGCTTGTCCCTCACTTTCACTGGCCTCACATGAATGAAGATACAAAGGAGTTTTGTCGCTCCTGTGTGACCTGCCAAGCCAGTGGCAAATCAGGTGGCACAACAAAGGCCCCCCTAATACCACTACCTGTGGTGGGGGTCCCCTTTGAAAGAGTGGGAATAGACATAGTGGGTCCCATGGATCCTCCCACTGCATCTGGGCACAGATGTATACTGGTGGTAGTGGATCATGCCACCAGGTATCCAGAGGCAATTCCCCTTAGGACCACTACAGCACCTGTTGTGGCCAGGGCCCTGCTGGGAGTATTCTCCAGAGTGGGGTTTCCTAAGGAGGTAGTTTCTGACAGAGGTACCAACTTCATGTCAGGATACTTGACAGCTATGTGGAAGGAGTGTGGTGTCAACTACAAGTTCACCACCCCTTATCACCCACAATGCAATGGGCTTGTTGAGAGATTCAACAAGACCCTAAAGGGTATGATCAAAGAATTACCTGAAAAGCTCAGGCGAAGATGGGACAGCCTTCTACCCTGCCTTCTGTTTGCTTACAGAGAGGTCCCACAAAAGGGGGTTGGCTACAGCCCCTTTGAATTGTTGTTTGGGCACCCTGTAAGAGGCCCACTGTGTTTAGTGAAGGAAGGATGGGAGTTACCTCTCAAAAAGCCTAAACAAGACATAGTGGACTATGTACTTGGTCTCCGCTCCAGGATGGCTGAGTATATGGAGAAGGCATCCAAAAACCTTGAGGCAAGCCAGGCCTTACAGAAAGCTTGGCATGACCAAAAGCCTGTCTTGGTTGAGTTTCAGCCAGGACAGAAGGTATGGGTGTTGGAGCCAGTGGCCCCAGCAGCACTCCAAGACAAATGGTCTGGACCCCATACAATCCTGGAAAAGAAGGGAGAGGTCACCTACTTGGTGGACCTAGGAACTCCCAGGAGTCCCCACAGGGTACTCCATGTTAACAGGTTAAAAGCATATGTTGACAGGGCAGACATGGGCTTGCTCATGGCTACAGATGAGGGACAGGAGGAAGAGAGTGACCCTCTCCCAGACCTGTTGTCTCAGAACCCTGAAGATGGCTCAGTTGAAGGAGTGACCCTTGGAGGCAACCTCACTGCCCATCAGCAGACTGAATGTAGACAAGTTCTACAATCATTTCAACATCTGTTTTCCTTGATACCTAGCCAAACTGACTGGTGTACCCATGTGGTGGACATTGGTGACAGTCTGCCTGTAAAGAACAAGCTTTACAGACAACCTGACCACGCCAGGGACTGTATAAAGGCTGAGGTACACAAAATGCTGGAATTGGGTGTCATTGAACCCTCAGAGAGCCCCTGGGCTAGCCCAGTGGTTCTGGTCCCCAAACCTCACACCAAAGATGGCAAGAGAGAGATGAGGTTCTGTGTGGATTACAGAGGACTCAATGCTGTCACCAGGACAGATGCACATCCTATTCCAAGGGCAGATGAGCTCATAGACAAACTAGCTTCTGCAAAGTTTTTGAGCACATTTGACTTGACAGCTGGCTATTGGCAAATCAGATTAGCTGAGGAGTCTAAGCCCAAAACAGCATTCTCAACCCCAGGTGGGCACTACCAGTTTGTGGTGATGCCCTTTGGTCTGAAGAATGCACCTGCCACCTTCCAAAGGCTGGTGAACCAAGTCCTTACTGGGTTGGATGACTTTTGCGCAGCATATCTTGATGACATTGCTGTCTTTAGCTCCACCTGGGAGGATCTCCTGATCCACCTGAAGAAGGCTCTTGAGGCTCTGCAAAGGGCAGGCCTCACTATCAAGGCTACTAAGTGCCAGATAGGGCAGAGTAAGGTTGTGTATTTGGGCCACCTTGTAGGTGGAGGCCAAATTCAACCACTGGAGAGTAAGATACAATCCATCAAGGACTGGTCCCCTCCAACCACCCAGACTCAAGTTCGAGCTTTCTTGGGCTTGACCGGGTACTACAGGAAGTTTGTTAAGAACTATGGGTCCATTGTGACTCCTCTTAATGATCTGACATCCAAGAAGATGCCTGTGAGAAGTTGGCCTGGTATATGATGCTCACTAGTTAAAGTGATCACCTTGTACCATGCCAAGCAACCCTTATGGTGTGGTTGTAAGTCAACCTTTTCGGACTAGCTGCCCTAGTGGTAGCGTAGGCTAAGCCGTCTTTGAGGCTAAACTCGTGAAGCGTGTTAAGCCAGCTGTTTTACCAAATGTAACCCCCTTTTATACCAATGAAAGGACACCACACAGATATATATTCAAAATATATATGTATTTATTTCTCAAAGTAACCCCTAGTCTCTTTATGAGCACAGGAGCACAAATCGTCAAACAAGATTACAGTAGAATACACAGAAGTTGCACTTTATATGGATAGGCCCTGGTGGCCGCTCAAACCATATACTAAAATAGTGGTATAAGTACCACGAACAGAAAAGGGAAAAGGCCTAGGGCCTCTAGAATCGCTGGGCCTACAAGGAGCTAACTTCAGTTAGTGACCAGGAGGTCCACGGGTGGCGTGTGCAGAGCAAATAGTCACACGCGTGCTCCCATAGGTTTCAATAGGTGCGTAAAAAGTACAAAGTTACTGCAAAGAGGATCTTCCGGATGGACTAGGAACTCAAGATTTGGAACACAGGCACTAGAGATGTAATACTACACTTGGGCACAGGTGTGCCAGCTTTACCTCACCCACAGGAAGCGGGTGCACAGGCCTCGAAGTGCGTCGGGTTTCTTCGATCTGTTCCGTGGAGCCTGAAGACAAAGATGCTGCAGGCGGTCGGTCCGGGAGAGATGCAGTGGATCCAAGAGTGGATCGGGGATGCTGAAGACCTGTAAGCAGAAGGGACAGTGTTCACAGTCACTAGCCAGTGACCAGCGTGGCACCAGGTGGGTACCAGGCAATGTCGGGTGCAAACAGGAAGAAAGGTGTAGCTTGTCTCTGCAGCCACGTGGTCCCTGGAGATCGACGACATCCAGGAGTCGGTTCACGAGCTGTCCCACGCAGACTCTCGCTGTCGGCGGTGTCGGCGACTTGATCGAAACAACCAAGCCTTGGCAAAAGCAATTGTTGTAGGAGATGAAATAAGCTGATGGTTCTGACCAGCAAGGTCAGAAGGACTGCTCCTTTGGAGGGGAGCAAGGGCCAGTCTGGAGCAACCAGACCAGCGGTGTATTTCGTAGAGTTCGTCGCCAAGATGGCTACTAGCCAGCGGGCCAGCAACCGGTTAGGCGCGTCAAGTGGCAAAATGCTGAAGGGCCCCCCGCAGATCGTGGAGATGCTGGAGGGCTCACCTTTGGTGCAGATGTTACTCGGGTGTTGGGCTTCTCAGATACCAAAGCACAACTTGGAGGGAGCCTCGGTTGTTGCGCTTGTCAGCTTGTCGTGGTCGTTTCAAGATGGCTGGCTCCACGTGTCTCGGTGCCTCCACGGGTCTCCTCTTTTCAGGGACTGTGGATCGGGCGGTGAGAGGTCTGGAGGTCCAGGTCTTGTCAGTCTCTGGGCTCGGGCTCCGGCGGGAGGCGGCGGCAAAGCAGACGTTGATTCGCTGGATGGTGCTTGCGTTAGCAAGGTGGTCACTCCCTGACCACAGGGGAGATTGGCTTCAGTCCTCTGTGCAGCAGAGCGTCGAAGTTCCCGTCTTCTTCTTAGTGTTAAGTTGATTCCAGGATGTCTGAAGTCTTAGGACACAGCTCCTACCTTTAAGCGGATTCTAGGGGCCGGACTACCTGCTAGGTCCCTCCCTATGGGTGGGACCAGGAAGGGGGGTGGTTACACCCCCAATCCTTTGTCCAGCTCGCCCCAGGCCCGGGACTGGTGTGCCCCAGGACCGGTTTGAACTGGCATATGCACCGAGGCTCCTTGTGAGCCACAGGCATGTCTGGTTTCTTTCAAGCCCTACCTGACCAATACACAAAATCCTGTCTGGGGTGGTGCACGCACCTCCCCTGGCAGGAAACCCTTTGTCCACACCTCCCAAGCTGGAAGGACTCCCAGCAGCAGGAGGGCAGACTTGTGTCTGTGGTGGCAGCATCCATTTTGTGGAGCTGAGGCTATGTCTGATTTTACCCGGGTTTCAGGTACTGTACATGTCGTGTCCCTCTAGAAGGGTGGAATGCTAACCCCGTCGCCAGAATTGGCGAGGGGTTAGTATTCCAATTCGTATGACACCTTACTCGACATGTTTTGATAAAGCCAAACCAAAGATAGCATTTAACCGCGAGGTTCATAATGCACTTAAGAGTATATGGTATGACGATATCTGGAAACAGTAGAAGGAAGTTGTTCCGACCACTGCAGACAGGCTCAGCTCATGCCAGAGCACCATCTCACATGGAACCAAGCACTCTGCCTTCAGGATTGTTAAGGCCTGCCATAGGAGTGACTTATAGGTTACCATGTGTCCCATTTAAGGTTAGGTATAGGTATACTACACCTAAGTAAGTGGTGATTACACCAACTTACCCCAGCTGAGTGATCAGCCAGTTGTGTCAAATTGTTAGGCCAAGCCTGGGGTGGCATAATACATGCTTCAGCCCCTGGCAGGCCTTGGGTACACCAATGCCCTGGGTACCTAGTGTACACTGGTACAGGGGCTGACAGGGTGATCCACTTCCAATTGGTTATGCACCTAGGGTGCATAGTTTTAATTTAGTAGAGAGAACAGCAGGCTGGGGGTCTGATTGGCAGGCCCACAGCCTCAATATGTCAAAAACCAGTGAAGCAAAAAGCAAAAATTTGGGGTGACCATAGGATAGCAGACCCTACTCTCCTACACAACCCCCCCCAAACGCTGGGACATTAAACTAGCCTTGACCAGTCTCGTCTTCATGTCCTAAGTGGAAGTACCTGGAGAGACCATCTGCATTCCCATGGTCAGTACCTGGCCGGTGCTCCACTGTAAAGTCCATCCCCTGTAGGGAAATGGACCACCTAAGCAGTTTGGGGTTTTCACCCTTCATCTGATTTAGCCACAAGAGGGGCTTATGGTCGGTCTGAATCTTGAAGTGAGTGCCAAACAAGTATGGCCTCAGCTTCTTCAGGGCCCACACCACAGCAAAGGCCTCCCTCTCAATAGCTGACCAATTCTTCTCTCTGGGGGTCAACCTTCTGCTAATAAAAGCAATGGGTTGGTCTTGACCATCTACATTAAGTTGTGACAGCACAGCTCCCACACCCAACTCAGAAGCATCTGTTTGGACAATAAACTCTTTGGAGTAGTCAGGACTTTTCAGGATAGGTGCAGAGCACATGGCCTCCTTCAGGTCATCAAATGCCTTTTGACAGCTTACTGTCCACTGAACCTTTTTGGGCATCTTCTTGGATGTCAGATCATTAAGAGGAGTCACAATGGACCCATAGTTCTTAACAAACTTCCTGTAGTACCCAGTCAAGCCCAAGAAAGCTCGAACTTGAGTCTGGGTGGTTGGAGGGGACCAGTCCTTGATGAATTGTATCTTACTCTCCAGTGGTTGAACTTGGCCTCCACCTACAAGGTGGCCCAAATATACAACCTTACTCTGCCCTATCTGGCACTTAGTAGCCTTGATAGTGAGGCCTGCCCTTTGCAGAGCCTCAAGAGCCTTCTTCAGGTGGATCAGGTGATCCTCCCAGGTGGAGCTAAAGACAGCAATGTCATCAAGATATGCTGCGCAGAAGTCATCCAACCCAGTAAGGACTTGGTTCACCAGCCTTTGGAAGGTGGCAGGTGCATTCTTCAGACCAAAGGGCATCACCACAAACTGGTAGTGCCCACCTGGCGTTGAGAATGCTGTTTTGGCCTTAGACTCCTCAGCTAATCTGATTTGCCAATAGCCAGCTGTTAAGTCAAATGTGCTCAAAAACTTTGCAGAAGCTAGTTTGTCTATGAGCTCATCTGCCCTTGGAATAGGGTGTGCATCTGTCCTGGTGACAGCATTGAGACCCCTGTAGTCCACACAGAACCTAATCTCTCTCTTGCCATCTTTGGTGTGAGGTTTGGGGACCAGAACCACTGGGCTAGCCCAGGGGCTCTCTGAGGGTTCAATGACACCTAATTCCAGCATTTTATGTACCTCAGCCTTTATACAGTCCCTGACGTGGTCAGGTTGTCTGTAAAGCTTGTTATTTACAGGCAGACTGTCACCAGTGTCCACCACATGGGTACACCAGTCAGTTTGACTAGGTATCAAGGAAAACATATGTGAAAATGATTGTAGAACCTGTCTACATTCAGTCTGCTGATGGGCAGTGAGGTTGCCTCCAAGGGTCACTCCTTCAACTGAGCCATCTTCAGGGTTCTGAGACAACAGGTCTGGGAGAGGGTCACTCTCTTCCTCCTGTCCCTCATCTGTAGCCATGAGCAAGCCCATGTCTGCCCTGTCAACATATGCTTTTAACCTGTTAACATGGAGTACCCTGTGGGGACTCCTGGGAGTTCCTAGGTCCACCAAGTAGGTGACCTCTCCCTTCTTTTCCAGGATTGTATGGGGTCCAGACCATTTGTCTTGGAGTGCTGCTGGGGCCACTGGCTCCAACACCCATACCTTCTGTCCTGGCTGAAACTCAACCAAGACAGCCTTTTGGTCATGCCAAGCTTTCTGTAAGGCCTGGCTTGCCTCAAGGTTTTTGGATGCCTTCTCCATATACTCAGCCATCCTGGAGCGGAGACCAAGTACATAGTCCACTATGTCTAGCTTAGGCTTTTTGAGAGGTAACTCCCATCCTTCCTTCACCAAACACAGTGGGCCTCTTACAGGGTGCCCAAACAACAATTCAAAGGGGCTGTAGCCAACTCCTTTTTGTGGGACCTCTCTGTAAGCAAACAGAAGGCAGGGTAGAAGAATGTCCCATCTTCGCCTGAGCTTTTCAGGTAATCCTTTGATCATACACTTTAGGGTCTTGTTGAATCTCTCAACAAGCCCATTGCATTGTGGGTGATAAGGGGTGGTGAACTTGTAGTTGACACCACATTCCTTCCACATAGCTGTCAAGTATCCTGACATAAAGTTGGTACCTCTGTCAGATACTACCTCCTTAGGAAACCCCACTCTGGAGAATACTCCCAGCAGGGCCCTGGCCACAACAGGAGCTGTAGTGGTCCTAAGGGGAATTGCCTCTGGATACCTGGTGGCATGATCCACTACCACCAGTATAAATCTGTGCCCAACCCAGATGCAGTGGGAGGATCCATGGGACCCACTATATCTATTCCCACTCTTTCAAAGGGGACCCCCACCACAGGTAGTGGTATTAGGGGGGCCTTTGTTGTGCCACCTGATTTGCCACTGGCTTGGCAGGTCACACAGGAGCGACAAAACTCCTTTGTATCTTCATTCATATGAGGCCAGTGAAAGTGAGGGACAAGCCTGTCCCAAGTCTTGTTCTGGCCTAAGTGTCCTGCTAAAGGAATATCATGGGCCAAGGTAAGAAGGAAGCCCCTAAATTGCAGAGGTATAACCAACCTCCTGGTAGCACCAGGCTTGGGGTCTCTAGCCTCTGAATAAAGCAGTCCTTCATCCCAATACACTTTATGGGTACCTTGAGCATTCCCAGCAGCCTCAGCAGCAGCCAGCTGTCTGAGGGGTTCAAGAGAGGGACAGGATAACTGAGCCTGCCTCAAGTCAGCCCTTGAAGGTCCCCCTGTCCCCAGAAACTCAACCTGATCAGGTTCAAGCTCTTCAGGGACAGTTCCTTCAGGGTCCTCTAGATCAGCTTCCTGGGAAGGCTGATCATCACTCTGAGGCAGGGGGGAAGGCACAGCCTTGACCCTCCTGTTCTTCTTCTTGGTAGGTGCTTGGTCCATTGTTCCAGGATCCAAGACCTGAGGTTCAGTGAGGCACTTTTTGGCCTGTGACCTGGTCACAGCAAGGACATGTGATGATATACCTAACATCTCTGCATGAGTCCTGTACTCCACTTCTGACCATAGAGAACTCTCTAGGTCATTGCCCAACAAACATTCTACTGGGAGGTCTGCACTAACCACAACCCTTTTGAGGCCAGTTACCCCTCCCCATGAGAAGTTAACAACTGCCACACTATGTGAAGTAGTGGCATTGCTGGCATTGGTCACCAGGTAGTTCTCACCTGGTATGTACTGTCCAGGGTCCACAAAGCCTGGTGTCACCATAGTGACACTGGCACATGTGTCCCTGTAGGCTTGAGCCACTTTGTCATTAATTAAAGGAGTCTGTCTGTACTTGCCCAGGTTACTGGGGCTCACAGTCAGGGACAAATCAATGTCCCCATCACAGATCAAGACTGCCTGTGTCAGGGTTCTGTCTAAGTCAGAATCTCCTTCAGTTCCCATAGTGATTCCCACTACACCCTTTGTCTGGGGACCAACACTGCTAACAGTAGTACTGGGAGCAGGTGCCTTAGGGGCAACAATGTTGGGGGCTCCACCCTTTTTGCAATCACTAGTCCAGTGAGTTGTATTTTTGCAATGATTGCACCAGGGTTTCTTTTGACCTTCTTTCTTCTTTTTGGACTGTTGTTGGGACCCACCCTCCTTAGCAGTAGTTTGGGGCCCTGTTGAAGACTTCTGGTCTTTAGATTTCTGATCTCCACCCTTTTGGTCTGTTTTCTTCTGATCACCCCCTTGGCCCTGGTTCTGGTTCTTTTGCTTAACCCTGGTTCTGACCCATTTGTCTGCCTTCTTTCCCAATTCTTGGGGAGAGGTCAGATCAGAGTCAACCAAGTGTTGATGCAGTTGCTGGTTTTGACAGTTATTTAAAATCTGTTCTCTCATCATCAAATTATACAATCCTGTAAAATCAGATACCTTACTTCCCAGCAACCAACCCTCCAAAGCCTTAGTGGCACATTCAACATATTCAGACCAGTCCTGAGTCTGTGTCTTTTGGGTGTCTCTGAACATTAACCTGTACTGTTCAGTGGTTAAGCCTAACCCATCTACCAGAACACTCTTCAGGACTCTGTAATTTCTGACATCCTCTTCTCTAACAGTGAGGAGTCTGTCTCTGCCTCTTCCTTCAAAGGAGAGCCAGAGGATTGCTGCCCACTGGTCTTCAGGAACCTGCTGTACTTTGCAGGCTCTCTCAAGAGCAGTTATCCATTTGTGGATGTCATCCCCACTTTTGTAGGGGGGCACAACCTTAGACAGGTTCCTATTATCAAAGACCCTATCTTTGTCCTTAGGGACAATGCTGCCACCAGTGGGTATAGACCCACTCTCTCTAGGTTGCCTAGCCTTGTTCAGTTTTTCTTCCATCAGGGCTACTTCTAGCTCCTGCTTCCTGATCCTCAGCTGGGCTTCCTGCATTCTGGCCTCATGTTCCCTCCTCTGAGGGGTGGTCATCCTTTTCCTGGAGTGACCTTGAGAGCCTCTAGAGCCATGAGAAGCATTGGAGTCACCTGAGCGATTCCTTTGCCTCCCAAGCCCTGTGTTAAGTCCACTGGGGAGATCCAATGGGGTAAACCCACTGTCAATCCCCAATAACCTTAGTTTAGCTGGGCCAAGTATAACACTTGGCACTGGGCTAGTTCTCCCTTCATCATCACTACTTTCTGTATCCTCACCACTTTCCTCCCCTGTAGTATGATTCTCATCTAAGGGATGGCTATTGGAACTGGGTACCTCTGTAGCATCTTCAGAAGGGGGGCCTCCTGTTCCTGACCCTAAGGGGGCTAACTGGGAAGCTTTCCTGAGTTCTCTCTGATTCTCATCATTTTGTAAGAGTTCTCTGAGCTCAGCAGAGGTAGGGTTCTTGGGCTGTTTAAGGCCTCTAAGAGTTGCCAAATGCCTGAGCTCATTCTGGTTAAGGGTAGCAAAGCTGGATGGTGCCCTCTGGGGGTCACTCTCAACAGAGATGGGTACAGTGGACCCCTCTGCCCCGGCCATTGCTCTTAAGTGTGGGTGGATGTGTTGCAATCTACCTACACTTGGGTTTACCTACTAAACCTATCTAGTAGTTGTAGTCAGGGTGTGCTACTCCCTTTGCTCTACAACAACTAAGTTCAGTAGAACTTATGTATATCTAATCTTGTTTTATATGTACCTACAGGTACCTATGTGATCTTTCAATTGGTAACCAAGAGATTACAATGGTAAAACACAGCAAGCTCAAATCCAACCGCTGCTCACCAATGTGAGAAGTTGGCCTGGTATATGATGCTCACTAGTGATCACCTTGTACCATGCCAAGCAACCCTTATGGTGTGGTTGTAAGTCAACCTTTTCGGACTAGCTGCCCTAGTGGTAGCGTAGGCTAAGCCGTCTTTGAGGCTAAACTCGTGAAGCGTGTTAAGCCAGCTGTTTTACCAAATGTAACCCCCTTTTATACCAATGAAAGGACACCACACAGATATATATTCAAAATATATATGTATTTATTTCTCAAAGTAACCCCTAGTCTCTTTATGAGCACAGGAGCACAAATCGTCAAACAAGATTACAGTAGAATACACAGAAGTTGCACTTTATATGGATAGGCCCTGGTGGCCGCTCAAACCATATACTAAAATAGTGGTATAAGTACCACGAACAGAAAAGGGAAAAGGCCTAGGGCCTCTAGAATCGCTGGGCCTACAAGGAGCTAACTTCAGTTAGTGACCAGGAGGTCCACGGGTGGCGTGTGCAGAGCAAATAGTCACACGCGTGCTCCCATAGGTTTCAATGGGTGCGTAAAAAGTACAAAGTTACTGCAAAGAGGATCTTCCGGATGGACTAGGAACTCAAGATTTGGAACACAGGCACTAGAGATGTAATACTACACTTGGGCACAGGTGTGCCAGCTTTACCTCACCCACAGGAAGCGGGTGCACAGGCCTCGAAGTGCGTCGGGTTTCTTCTTCTTGGAGCCTGAAGACAAAGATGCTGCAGGCGGTCGGTCCGGGAGAGATGCAGTGGATCCAAGAGTGGATCGGGGATGCTGAAGACCTGTAAGCAGAGGGGACAGTGTTCACAGTCACTAGCCAGTGACCAGCGTGGCACCAGGTGGGTACCAGGCAATGTCGGGTGCAAACAGGAAGAAAGGTGTAGCTTGTCTCTGCAGCCACGTGGTCCCTGGAGGTCGACGACGTCCAGGAGTCGGTTCACAAGCTGTCCCACGCAGACTCTCGCTGTCGGCGGTGTCGGCGACTTGATCGAAACAATCAAGCCTTGGCAAAAGCAATTGTTGTAGGAGATGAAATAAGCTGATGGCTCTGACCAGCAAGGTCAGAAGGACTGCTCCTTTGGAGGGGAGCAAGGGCCAGTCTGGAGCAACCAGACCAGCGGTGTATTTCGTAGAGTTCGTCGCCAAGATGGCTACTAGCCAGCGGGCCAGCAACCGGTTAGGCGCGTCGAGTGGCAAAATGCATCTTGGCAACGAACTTCAAGAACTACACCACTGGTCTGGTTGCTCCAGACTGGCCCTTGCTCCCCTCCAAAGGAGCAGTCCCTCTGACCTTGCTGGTCAGAACCATCAGCTTATCTTGTTCTCCACAACAATTGCTTTTGCCAAGGCTTGTTTGCTTCGATCAAGTCGCCGACACCGCCGACAGCGAGAACCTGCGAGGGACAACTTGTGAACCGACTCCTGGACGTCGTCGACCTCCAGGGACCACGTGGCTGCAGAGACAATCTACACCTTTCTTCCTGTTTGCACCCGACATTGCCTGGTACCCACCTGGTGCCACGCTGGTCACTGGCTAGTGACTGTGAACACTGTCCCCTCTGCTTACAGGTCTTCTACAACTCCGATCCACTCTTGGATCCACCGCATCTCTCCCAGACCGACCGCCTGCAGCATCTTTGTCAACAGGCTCCACGGAACAGATAGAAGAAACCCGACGCACTTCGACACCTATGCACCCGTTTCCTGTGGGTGAGGTAAAGTTGGCACTCCGATGCCCAAGTGTAGAGTATCATCTCTAGTGTCTGTGTTTCCAATCTTGAGTTCGTAGTCCATCCGGAAGATCCTTTTTGCAGTAATTTTGTACTTTTTACGCACCCATTGAAACCTATGGGAGCACGCGTGTGACTATTTGCTCTGCACACGCCACCCGTGGACCTCCTGGTCACTAACTGAAGTTAGCTCCTTGTAGGCCCAGCGATTCTAGAGGCCCTAGGCCTTTTCCCTTTTCTGTTCGTGGTACTTATACCACTATTTTAGTATATGGTTTGAGCGGCCACCAGGGCCTATCCATATAAAGTGCAACTTCTGTGTATTCTACTGTAATCTTGTTTGACGATTTGTGCTCCTGTGCTCATAAAGAGACTAGGGGTTACTTTGAGAAATAAATACATATATATTTTGAATATATATCTGTGTGGTGTCCTTTCATTGGTATAAAAGGGGGTTGCATTTGGTAAAACAGCTGGCTTAACACGCTTCACGAGTTTAGCCTCAAAGACTGCTTAGCCTACGCTGCCACTAGGGCAGCTAGTCCGAAAAGGTTGACTTACAACCACACCATAAGGGTTGCTTGGCATGGTACAAGGTGATCACTTTAACTAGTGAGCATCATATACCAGGCCAACTTCTCACAGTTACGTTTAGTGTGTACTGTAGAAAGATGATTAGTGCACAATGACATAACTTCATGCACAACAAACACAACAAAATCACTCAGTCTGCGACTCTGCGTCCAATGCATGGCATCAATCATTACCTGTTCCATCTCATTTTCAGTTAATGGGCAGTCTCTCTCGGCTCGGAAAGGAGGATATCTATAGTAGTCATCTGATTCATGCTCCACTTCTTTTGGCGGGACTAGGAAAGTTTTAATTTTTTCTTCTATTTTCCATCATCCAATCATTCATGAGGGCAATGGATTTAGGCGGGAGATTCAGTATGATGGAGGGGAGGAGCTGGATTCGGAGGACTGTACTGTCAAATTGCAGACACCTGAAACTTGTATATTAAATAAGAAGAGTAGAAGACGGTGGTAATGGATTTGTTGTGATTCACAAGTTTGTAACCGGAACGACAGACACACAAATAAAGTGGACAAAAAAGGGAGGAAGACAGTAAGTGCCAGCCTAATTGTCAGGGAAGTATAGCTTGTCCTCAAACTCTGGGGGTTCAGCCAGTAGTAGGTAATCATGTGACACACTACTTCCGTCACCTGAGCCGCAGTCCTCATCTTCCTCCATTGCTTCATGTATTGTGTAATTCGGTGGTATGAAGTGCTGATTCATTTTGATCATTGTTAACCTCGCCACGTTTTTGGCGAGAGACTGGTCCTTCTCAATGTTACAATGGAACCAGCAGCACTGAAAACACGTTCGGAAGAGACACTTGCGACAGGGCAAGACAGATAGCTTATTGCCAGCCTGCTGAGCAGTGGCCGTTCAGACCTTTTCCTATACCAATACTGCAATGGGTTTTGATCAATGTACACCTCTGTTGGGTCGTCCAGATAGGCTTGGACCATCCGCTCAATGTTCAGCGGTGCTGCTGGTAAGCTTTCGGGTTCTTTTCTCTGTGCATCAGCACTGTGCTTATTAATGCCTAACTGTACATACCAATCGTCTAACGATTCTACTGGGCCTAATGATCCAGTTATTGTTGCTGTTGTCGATAGTGATGGTGAGTGTTGTGATCCAAACGCACTGCCCTCAGCCGACGAAGTTGCACTTGATCCTGCATGCCCTGCTGCAGTACTTCTTGTGGGTTGATCTTGCAGGCTTTTAATTAGCAGCCGTTCGTTTTCCAACTTACTGGCTGCCTCAGCTATACAAGTTTTGTAGCGGGCAACATCAATCTCTGAAAAAGCAAAGAATGTCTTCAGTCCAAATTTTGCACGTGGATCCAGAATTGTGGCACAAATGTAATGTTCTTGTGACAACATTTTATTTTCTATCCTTGTATTTTCAGCTAAGCGACCGGCTAAGCTCTCCACCAAGTCATAGACTTCCCTTTTGTCCTCTACACCTTTGTATGATTCAGACACCTTCTTCAGCTGATGCTCTAGCATTTGCAATAATGGGATAGCTTGGCCCATTGTACAGTCCTCCTTGCTGACTTCACGTGTGAAGACCTCAAAAGGACAAAGCATCTCAGTCAGGCATTTAATTAGGCTCCATTGCTCCATCTGAAGGTTCATGCCTTTAACAGTAGCATCCCCTCTTTTCCAGACATATTCATTGAGTGGCCTGTACTGCTCAAACAGACGATCAAGCATGTAATACGTTGAGTTCCAACGTGTTGCCACCTCCTGGATGAGTGATTTGACTGGCATCCTATATTCACGTTGAATGATCCTCAGCTGCTTTCGAGCTTTAAAAGAATGGCTGAAATGAATGCATATTCTTCGGCAGATGGCCAGTAAGTTGCTGACTATTGGTTCTTTTTTCAGAAAGTCTTGAACTATAATGTTTATGCAGTGCGCCAAACACGGAACCCTGAAATAGGAACCAAGATCCATGGCTTTAAGTACATTACTGCCATTGTCTGTGGCAAAAAAACCAATACTAAGCCCTCTTGGGCGCAGCCATTCAAAAACCTTGCTTTGAAACTCTTGCAAAATGTTTACAGCCGTATGAGATTTCTCCATGGCGAGCATGGCTACATTTGCATGATTCCGAGTACCTTTAAAAATCGCAGCTGTGTCAACAGCACCTCATGCAGATAGCTCATCTCTAACCCCCACAAAAGAGACCCAGTGTGCAGTGATGCACATGTAATCTGTGGCTTGGCAACTGGTCCACATGTCTGTTGTCAGGTGGATTTTGTGAAGAGCACTCTGCTGCAAAGCTTGTCCAACCAATTCCAGCACATCATGATGTAGTGCCGGAACAGCAATTCTTGCGAAATAGGACCGGCTGGGAACCTTCCATTTAGGGCAGATGGCTGACACAAATTCAAGGAAACCCACCCCTTCCACAAATGAAAAAGGAAGACGGTCCAGCACTAACATTTTAGCCAGCTTCGCATTGTACAACCGTGCCGTTGGGTGGTTGCGTGGAACTGCCCCTCCAACCTAAGCATGCTCTCAATGGTAGGCTGGATTACTTTCCTTTGTGGTGCTGTTGTTTTCATTAACCCACTTAGGCTCAACAACACAATTTGTCTCATTGCGGTACTCGGTCGCCTTGGTGTCTCAGCCTGACTCTGAGTATGGCTCTCACTGCGGTGCCACTCAGATGTTACTTAGGAGGATGTGGGCGGTACCACTACACTACTGGGGACAGGGCTAGAAATGCCTCCTTCTTCTTCACCTTCCACCACAATAATATTGCTCCCTGAGTCTTCCTGACCAACTTCAATGGGTTGGGTTTTTCTACTTTCTTTTAACTGAAGTAGGTGATTCTCCCACACGATAGTGTGGTGTATTCTGAGATGACTTGCTTGGCCTCAGGTACCATAGTTAGTACCAAGCTTACCCCGCCGAACACCTTGTCGACATATTGAGCATATAGCAACGTTCTCCTCCTTGGTGCTAACAGAAAAGAAGTCCCAAACTGGGGAGGAGAACTTTCTGGCACTGCTGGATGTGCCACTTTCAATACCAGATGAACTGGAGGGTGTGCTTGGAATATGACCCTGTGCAGCTATACTGTGACTTTTACTACCACTACCTACTGAGATGGTTGAGCTGGATGTAGGTCCCTGCCGGGCCTTCGAAAATATGGCAGCTCGAGGTAGTTGTGGTGTAACCTGTGTTGGTGATATCCGTGCTACATCCCGCTCAGTAGCAGTCTTTCTGGATAGGGTGAGAATGTTGGTCTCCAATCCCTTTGGGGCGGGAGTGATGTGCGTGATGACTGGCTTGTCTTCATCAACATCACCCCCCTCTTCTACATCTACCTCCATAGCTCTAAGTTTTTCTGGGACCTTCCTTTTCAGAAGCATTGTCTTGTGGCGTGCATCACTCTCAGACTGAGCTGGTGGATGCCAAGTGGCATCACGATCATCAGAAGCGGGGCTTGAAGAAGAACATGATGGACTAAGCCTCTTTTTCCTTGCTGGTGGTCTGGAAGACAATAGATCTTCTGAAACAGTGGTTTGCTCCACTTTGTCTGCAGGAAGCTCGATTTCCTGAAATGCCCCTACATCAGGAGCAACAACTACTATGGTGGGCTCTTGTTGCAGCTGCTGCTGTTCTTGTTGCGGCTGCTGCTGTTCTTTTTGCGGCTGCTGCTGTTCTTGTTGTGGCTGCTGCTGTTCTTTTTGCGGCTGCTACTGTTCTTGTTGCGGCTGCACACTTATCTGCTGAGTTTCCGCCTGCATTGATTGTGTACTACTTTGCGATAATGACATTTCAAGATCGCTGCTCATTAGTAGACTGGCTACCTCTGCGACACTAAAGCCCTTGGGCCTAGGTTGGTGAGGTTGGACCGCTGGTGCTGAGGTGCTGCTCCCAACTTGGTTCCCAGACAACGCTGTTGCAGCCGTAACTTTTTTGGTGCCAAAAAAAACATTGACCGGCACACCAGTCGTGGTTAATGGCACTTCCTTTTTCTGTTCCTTCTTCTCACCGGCAACTTTCTTGGTACTGGACCTGGTACCTTTCTTTGGGGCCATCTTCTTTAGATGTCAGGCAGGATACAGATGCAAAACAAGTTCTGGTCACACATGGACGTGATGCGCAGCAGCACTTCTGTCTGGCTGGCAGTACAACGGGTAGCCGGGTGATGCTGATGACACCACCTCCTCTGGCTTTTTGTGCACCTAAAAGCAAATAAGCCAGGAGAAGAACATCAGTGAAATGTTGCATTTGTTGTTGTGGTTCAGTTACTTACTTACTACTGTACTAGTGCAAACAAAAGATATAGTCTAGCCATTTATGACTTTTTTTCAACAAGGGCTATGTTATACTACTGTGTACAGTCACACACTACACTCTCAGAAAGGATAGGAAAGTTAATAAGAACCACCAAAATAAAAATGTAATGGAAGTGGGGTGGACCCTATTTGCCATTAAATTATTTGAGCATCTCAGCATCCATGGAGCTGCTGCTGGCAAAGGGGGTGGATGGATGGAAGCAGTAAGCCAATAGGAAAACCACGCAGGCCTATATGGCAAAAGCAGGACACTGATAACTCCCAACACAAAAAAAGGCCACCAGCCACATGGACACTCACAAATCACAAACAAGCAGAGGGCCTGGGAAAGACCAGGAGCTAACAAAAGGCCTATAAAAGCCAGGTAAAGGATGCATGCTAAAGCACACTGCTCTGCCTTTTTAATGCAAATACGAACATTCACAGGCCCCAAAAAGGTCTGTAGGGTGCATGCATTGCACACCAACACACACCAGACACACACAACAAAAGCATGTCTTTAAGACAACCAACATCAGAAAGCCCACCCCAAAAAAAAACACTTGCCAACTCAATCCAATGAAGTCCATGCCCTAAATGATGTCTAAATTCAACAGACCACACAAACACTTGAGTAATACAGCTGTGGCTACCTGATCAGCCTCTGAGCCTACTGGATGAAAGCAGGACTGTGTTAAAATCTGGTTTGCGATGTCAACATAATCGGCGCCACCTTGTCCCCTCTCAGGCCCGTACGCTCACGCAGTAGCCATTTTGAAAGCGCCATGACCCCTCTGCCCCTCGCCGATCACCAGCGCGTTCCCTTGGCGCTGCGAACACCCCCCCCCGCTCTCTCGTGCATTGACCATACACCCCTCCCCAGCGCGACCCTACCTCGGAAGCGAAAAAAAAAAAACCCCGGGGCCAGCACCTCCCCGTCCTTTGATGAACCCCCTTCCTCTGCCCTGCCCCGCTCCCAAGCCACCACCTGGTCCTGCAGCTGCCATTTATTGGCCCCCTTCCTGTAAGCAGTTGCCCCGATTCAAAGGATCTCCGACTAATCAAAGGCCTCCCACCCCGTGCGATCCGATCAGATACCCCGTTCCGGGAATCGACAGAGTATCCTGCTGTGGAATAGCCATCACTTACTGTAGATATGTGTGGGAACGAGCTTGAAGTGGGGATTCCAAGGATGTCTTTCCGTACATCAAAGTCTCAACAAGAATGTGTCACGTGTAATAAAGCAATAAACCTGCGTATAAGAGGCCAGGCCTCAGAGATGTGGTTAGAGCACCTCCCGAAGACATTCTGTGTGCGTGTCCGAAATGACAGGCTCTCCTCATGAGAAATAAACCCTGTTTCCTGCCTTCCAGTCTCCAGCGCCTGCCTCTTTTGTTGGTTAATCATCGAATGGTATAAGAGGCGACTACCGCCGGGCAATACTTGAAAGGTTATCGACTGAAACTGCCGCTACCATTTAACAATTGGCGTCCCAAACGTGGGGCCCATCAGCGACATGTGGATCCAACGGGAGAGGTCCCGACGACAGAGTGAACGACTGCAACGATCGGGAAGAGCTCCTGCCCGATAGACCCTCGTCTGGCAGCCGATCATCCGAACTTCACTGGTTCCGAGCAGACCTCTCTCGAGTGATCTACGGTCCTGACTGGGAACCATCAGGAGTGCTGCGGCAAATACGGAGAGTAGAGGACGATCGGGCGCTGGAGGCGGAAAACGAGAAACTGTCCATGCGGTCCAGGTAAGGTCGTGTAACACGACAAATTGCGAAACGATTGATTGATTGATTGAAAATACTAGTATTGCTTATTTGATTGTTCTTTTTGAGATATTCGCTGCCTGCAAACGGGGAAGAGTAGAAATACTCTCTCTCCCCTTGCAGATAGTGAAGGGTAGGTAACGCGGACTTTTGTCCCCCTTTGTAACCTGTCATGCCTATTTTTCACCCCACTGATTGATTGTCCGAACATTGATTGTTTTTGACGAATAGTGCTTTTTGAGATATTCTCTGTTTGCAAATAATGTAGAATAGAAATATTCTGTCTAGTCTTTGCAGATAGTGAAGGATAGGTAACGCGGACTTTTGTCCCCCGTTGTAACTCGTCGTGCCTATCTCTTTCTCACCATTTGATTGTTTGATTGTCCGAACACTGGTTGTTCGATATTGGTTCTTTGGAGGTATTCTCTGCTTACAAATAACGTGGAATAGAGATATTCTGTCTAGTCTTTGCAAGCAGTGAAAAGATAGGTAGTGCAGACTTTTGTCCCCGTTGTAACCCGTCATGCCTATCTTCTCCCCACTGATTGGTAATTGGTTCTTTTGGTTCTACCCGGACCATTTAGTAGAGGTAGCTCGTCCGGCCCCACCGGAGGGCACCCCTAATAAAGAGGACATACATATAAAATACGGATTAGCCGCTGTACCTTTCTAGCAAACTATGGCATAAAAATCGCTATAGAAAAACAAAAGGAATCGAGCAAAACCAGTAGGCCACTGATGGGATCCTTCTGACCCTGCAAAAATAAGAAACATTAGGAAATAGCCCTTCGCGAAAAATATGAAACTAGGGGGAGGAGCCAAGCTCACGGTCGAGATGGCCACGAGGTAGCTCGGCTCCGTCGCTCTCGCTGCCTAAGCATGTCTGCCCTACCACCCACCCCGCCCAATAAAACGACAAAACCCTACACAAATGGAAGTCTGCTGATACCCACCATCGGCGTCGCCGAACTGGGCTAGATCGCGCACAATTGGGCTATGTCCTTTTCTGGTTATGCAGTAACATCTTTGTGCTCGTTGCCAGATTACAAATATGTACAAAACAGTCCAACAAAGTAGTATGATTAAAACGCTTTAAAAACTTGTAGGTATATGCAACACTCCAACAGGGTAAACACGTTAAAACACTCTTTTTAAACAACTATTTACATGGCAACCTGCTGCAACATCTATTCCAAAGCATTCACCTTCCGCTTGACACAGTCCCTGCCCCTCCTTCCTCGGAGTAGCAACATTGTAGCAACATTGGGCTGCTTTGGTCTGTCTTTTAGTAGGCTTTGGGCTATAAAAAAGCCTACAAAATCCATCGGCCTGTGAGGCGGCATCAGTGGCAGGCTGTTGTGCGAATAGGCCGGAGGCAACATGGCGCGCCGAGATCCGGACGGCACCAAGATGGTGTCCAGCAAGTTGTTGCGCTGGTCTGGCCATCCTGCAATGCTGCGCCGAAAGACGGCGTGGGGTGCCCTGGGGGGGAGGCGACGCGAACAGGCCTCCCCCGCCTCCCCAGGTGGAGGCTCACCAGTTGCAGTAGGGCCCCCTTAGCGTTTCACTCGCCGACCAGTTGCAGTAGGGCACCCCTTAGCGTTTCACTCGCCGACCAGCTGAGAGAGCACCCCTTAGCGTTTCACTCGCCGACCAGCTGAGAGAGCACCCCTTAACGTTTCACTCTCCGACCAGCTGAGAGAGCGCCCCTTATCGTTTCCCTCGCCGGCCAGCGGCAGCAGGACAGCCATTAACGTTTCACCTACCGGACGACCACCCAGGCGGAGGTTCCTTTCTGCACCAAGTTTCCATTAGCGTTCCACCCAAGAAGTGGGCCCCCGCAGTTGGTTGGTCGGGGGACCCACTCCGGTGGCTGTGGTGGAGAACTGCTGCTGCCACAGGACTATCAAAATGGCGGCCGGCTCTTCGGATTCGGGCCTGGTCCACTAAGATGGCTCTGGGCTACCTTGGAACTCGGAAGCTTGCCTGCTCGGGCATGGGCCCCACCCTTGAAGACGTCCTCTCAGCTTTGCAGATTCTACGTGAGTCATTGGCCCTCGACTCCTGCGGACTTCCGGTGGGGGCAACCGCCACTATTGCTCGATCATTCCACATTAACTTGTCTTTGCCCCGGGCGGCAGCCACCTTGTCCCCATTTGGCGCCGTGAGAGAGACTGATTCAGGGAGTCGGCAGAGAGACACGCCTGCTGTCCCGCTCTTCGAAAGGACCACGGCATTGCTGCGAGATGGTGGTGCCCTCATGCTGACGCCAGCTTCTGTTTGAATTACCAGGAGACACTGTAGACTACCAACTCGAATCAGTTCCGGTGGAACCTCAGCATGACCCAGTAGGAAAAAACTTTGCTTTCCTCACCTTCGAGTCACGGTTCATGCTGTCTGTTCTTTCTGTTGGCGTTAATGAAAATTTTTGAACTGCCGAAAGGGAATCTGGTCCGGCCGCTAGTTAGTGGAAACATTTAGACTGTACCCTGGACCCACCCGACCTCGCCCCAAAATGGCGCCGATGTAGGAGGGACCTACAACTCCTTATGGCATTCCGGTTACTTGGCATTGATGTTAAGGGATATGTATACGGTCTTTTTGCACATGGCGGGCGGGGGACGGGGAGGGTACTGACTGGGCATGCGAACAACCTTATTGATGCTGGTCTTCTCATTATTGATTATTTTTATTTTTGCGTTAAGGTAATGTTGCTCATGATACTCGACGCCTCTTGCACCGTGGCCGGCCTATACGGTTGTAGGCCCGTATTTTTATACTGACATTTTCACAATAAAGGGTTTTCGAAGGAATTATGGAATCAGCGTCATAACAAACGCCTAGGTTGGTAAGGTTTTGAATAATGGCTGTCATTCCCAAACAATAGAAGACAGATAATGCAGACCCTTTGCCTGAATTTTGGATTGATGAAAATTTGTATTCATCACACCTGTCTTTTTCCAGAGTTGTTAGAAAATGGTTGACTGTAGCTTAAGGTATCTGCCGAATGTAAGGTATGGTATTTTGTCCCATAATATACGACTAATTGAGAAACAAATGCACGAAGAGGGAATTCGAATTTAGGGACAAATAAAATGAAGCATTTTTGGTATAGTAGAAAGGAAGGATATAGTACACAGAAAAAAAATGCGAAAAGGATAGTCAAGATCTGTGGTATTATACGTTCCTGCAGCTAGTCTGGTACGTGGTAAGTAGAACTTTTTCGTGTTTATGCGCGCTGATGTGCTTTGAATGCTGCCCCCCCCCCTTCTTTTCTTCTCTGTAGGTTACATCGGAGTTCCGACTGAAGAATGGAGTGGACATGGACCGCACCGTGCTCCATGTAGGGAAAGACATAGACAAGCGCTGTGAGATGGTGCGTGGAGTGCAGACCATCACTGGGAACGTGAAAAACTGTATGGTATGACTGTGCGTACGTGCCCTGATTGTACGGTATGAATGTGTATGTATTGCATATGCCTGGGTCGCTGGAGAGAACGTCTTTGTATGACTGAAATGCTTGTCTATCGATCAAGGGGATGGGAAAATAAACCCGAATATGGTAACTCCTCGTTTGAAGAAACGACTCTCCCTCTCCCGGAAGCTAGTAAATTGGAGGGTGACTTACACCAGAAACTTGAAGGGTCATTTCAGTACGACGAACCCGACTCCAACTGATAACCCAAATGTACCACCAGTGAGTCGATTCATGTGCTGACTAAATAAGAGAAGTTAAGAATACCCCAGGTCGGGGTTCATCCAAAACCCCCCCTCAGCCCAGAAGTTAGGGATACTGGCATGTTTTAGATTCACCACTTCTTCTTCCATCCACTTAGAAAATAAGAGTTGTACCATTGAACGTCCGACCGATACCCCTCCTCTGCCTCAGTTTGGATCACCGCCTGCCCAGGGGTTGGAAGGCTCCACCGTGAGTATAAACACGACTGGACTAATGTCCGACCGGAAAAAGAGGAGTAAGTATTTTTCAAAAATGAGGCCTCCAACAAAATTGCCCAGAAAGGGAGGGGAGTAAAAAGTCCGACCCCCCCCCCCCGCCAAAAATGAATTACGGAAAATACTGAAAATACGCAGCACGCATAGAAAAAGGACAAAATAGCTCTGTGTCTTCGTCTTAGGTTTCTGTGCTTGATGTATGTACTGTTACACCCTATCCGGTATTTGTGTGTACGTGAACGTTGAATTTATGTTTTCCCCCAGCTTGTGTTTTTGTACGTAAAACTGACCCGTGCTGCTCTATGTTGTGTGTACACCAAGTGGCCTATTATCGTACACGTTTGTCTCTCTCTCTCTCGTTTTATGTCGTACGTGTACCAAATAGCCTACTTGATGCGCACGTCTCTCTCTCTCTCTCTCTCTCTCTCCCTCGCTAAAGGCTCCCTTGCCCTCTTTTTGAATAGATGACGACACTGTACCTCCTCAGTATACGTATAATTGGCCTAATCACGACAGTGTTCGAACAAATTGACAGAAGCAAAACGACCGTATTTTGCCACACTACTACCTCTCCTTTCTGTAAAATGATAGAACTTAATTGGCTGAGAAAGAAAGGACAGGTAAGACGACTGAGGTCTCCCAATCTGGCCCTTATAACGGGAACTATATGTCAGTGGTTTTTGTTGTTTTAGGGCTCTAATGACTCCACCTCAGAATCGCCCCGCCCATTGCACAGAAATAGAGCGTCTAAGCACCCCGTCCTTCCAGAATAGTCCCAGTTCTGTACTAGCCGTCCCTGGATATTTTAAGCAATACAGCTGATGACCTTGTTTTTAAAGATACATCGCCTAAAACTGATAAAGGTTAACTATTGTCTCCAGTAAGAAAAATGTTTAGCTTGTGTTCCTCCCCGAAACAGATATTTGTGAGCCCATGACAGTAGCACCTCGCACTTTTTCATAAACTTAGCAGTCCCTGGAGAAAATTATGAATCAACAGGGCTTGTGTTAGAAAGACGAGTCTCTACCGGAGAAGCCGGTTCGAATTTTGATAGACAAGGAAGTTGATAGATGTCAGACTTCTTGCCACGTTTATAAGGTACAGGAATCAACACCTAGCAGACCTGATGATGGAAATTTGCAGGAATACTCGCAAACCTGCACCACAGCAATGATTAATGAGTTAGTAGCATACACCGACATAAGAGTTAATAGACATCCACCATAGAGTGACCGATAAACGTTTCCCCGACTACTTGGGGTTGGGAGAGAGAATGAAGTGTGTAAACGTCTTCCCTACCAGTTCTCTAAGATTTTGTTTCTTGTACTCATTCAAAGATAACATGCGGTCAACGGAGGAGAGGGGTCGGACGTGACGCACAGCCTGGCTGCGGATCATGGAACATCTATGGCCTCGACCAAGGGGGAGCCACGGAGCAAAAAGATGCGGGACGAGGCACCATTCTCAGCATGGAAAGCGATAGAAAGAAGGGCTATCCCGAAGCCCCCCTGCTCACCGATCAGCTCGTGCCTGAAGTCCCAGCCCTTCGAACCCGATTGATGGGCTCAGTGCTAAAAGATTCTGCTCTCCTTGGTCCGCTTTTTGATCCGATCCCACTCCACTCCCTCTTCCCTCGGCCTCCCAAAGCACGCCCCTATCCCCCCCCCCCTTTTTTCATATGGGATTTTGAACTTGACTTGACAAAAGAAGAACGAAATGCGGGTACCCCGTCTCAAGGTACCTATGATAAGATCAGTTAGGGAACAGGACAAAACAGGACTGTGATCCGAGAGCAAAGAATGGTCACACCCTGCAACGTGAAAACCTGGATTTGAGCTGGACCTTAGCTCCACCGCCGGTGCTCAACAGTGCCAATGAAAGAAGAAGAACAATGAGAGCTTACCAGTGATGGCTCGCTGTAATAGGACACTGGAAAGAAGAACTCCCTTTTGGACATTGCCCCCCCCCCCTCTGACTGTAACTCATGTTGAGTTGAATTCCTCTCCCAACCACTTTCGTATTGACTATCTTCCAATCGAGTTTTCAAGATATTACATCGGTCACTTCCAACTGTACACTGATAGTTAAGAAACATTAACTTTGTATAATAACAATTGTATAACATCAGCCGTGCACATGACTATGCTGTCTAGTTTGATCCACACGAAGTCTAGGCCTTAAGTAATGTACGTAATATTCCTTGTTTTGCCAGAACATTTTTTACGGTATCATGTTTGTGTTCAAGCGAGCTTCCCTCCTCCTATCTCCGGGTCTGACATATGACGCAGCTGATGTAATTTTGTATGCGCTACCTCCTCGCCTATCACATCAACTACATGTAATTATGTACAATTGTGTCAGATTATTCCTGTCTGTCCTAAGACTCTGTACTTTGAAAACAGGAACGCATGAACGCATTTACGATGTCGTGGCTAAGAATTTAACGAAGGTGGATGTCGGCTAGACAAGCTGGCTAGATATGTTGAAAAGGGAGGACTGTTAAAATCTGGTTTGCGATGTCAACATAATCGGCGCCACCTTGTCCCCTCTCAGGCCCGTACGCTCACTTAAGCAGTAGCCATTTTGAAAGCGCCATGGCCCCTCTGCCCCTCGCCGATCACCAGCGCGTTCCCGCGAAAAAAAAAAAATCCCGGGGCCAGCACCTCCCCGTCCTTTGATGAACCCCCTTCCTCTGCCCTGCCCCGCTCCCAAGTCACCACCTGGTCCTGCAGCTGCCATTTATTGGCCCCCTTCCTGTAAGCAGTTGCCCCGATTCAAAGGATCTCCGACTAATCAAAGGCCTCCCACCCCGTGCGATCCGATCAGATACCCCGTTCCGGGAATCGACAGAGTATCCTGCTGTGGAATAGCCATCACTTACTGTAGATATGTGTGGGAACGAGCTTGAAGTGGGGATTCCAAGGATGTCTTTCCGTACATCAAAGTCTCAACAAGAATGTGTCACGTGTAATAAAGCAATAAACCTGTGTATAAGGGGCCAGGCCTCAGAGATGTGGTTAGAGCACCTCCCGAAGACATTATGTGTGCGTATCCGAAATGACAGGCTCTCCTCATGAGAAATAAACCCTGTTTCCTGCCTTCCAGTCTCCAGCGCCTGCCTCTTTTGTTGGTTAATCATCGAATGGTATAAGAGGCGACTACCGCCGGGCAATACTTGAAAGGTTATCGACTGAAACTGCCGCTACCATTTAACAACTGTTGTTGGCAGACAAGGCCAGGCAAGCTTGCAGGCCTAGGCTTCAAAATGGCCACCAGCCACATGGCCAGGCCCAACAACATCAGAAAGCCCACCCCAAAAAAACACACTTGCCAACTCAATCCAATGCCATCCATGCTCTAAATGATGTCTAAATTCAACAGACCACACAGAAACACGTGATTAATACAGTTGTGGCTACCTGCTCAGTCTCTGAGCCTACTGGATGAAAGCAGGCCTGTTGTTGGCAGACAAGGCCAGACAAGCTTGCAGGCCTAGGCTTCAAAATGGCCACCAGCCACATGGCCAGGCCCAACAACATCAGAAAGCCCACCGCAAAAGAACACACTTGCCAACTCAATCCAATGCCATCCATGCCCTAAATGATGTCTAAATTCAACAGACCACACAGAAACACTTGATTAATACAGCTGTGGCTACCTGTTCAGCCTCTGAGCCTACTGGATGAAAGCAGGCCTATTGTTGGCAGACAAGGCCAGACAAGCTTGCAGGCCTAGGCTTCAAAATGGCCATCAGCCACATGACCAGGCTCAACAACATCAGAAAGCCCACCCCAAAAAAATGCACTTCCCAACTCAATCCAATGCCATCCATGCCCTAAATGATGTCTAAATTCAACAGACCACACAGAAACACTTGATTAATACAGCTGTGGCTACCTGCTCAGCCTCTGAGCCTACTGGATAAAAGCAGGCCTGTTGTTGGCAGACAAGGCCAGGCAAGCTTGCAGGCCTAGGCTTTAAAATGGCCATCAGCCACATGACCAGGCTCAACAACATCAGAAAGCCCACCCCAAAAAAACGCACTTCCCAACTCAATCCAATGCCATCCATGCCCTAAATGATGTCTAAATTCAACAGACCACACAGAAACACTTGATTAATAAAGCTGTGGCTACCTGCTCTGATCCTACTGGATGAAAGCAGGCCTGTTGGCAGACAAAGCCAGACAAGCTTGCAGGCCTAGGCTTCTAAATGGCCACCAGCCACAAGGCCAGGCCCAACAACAGAAAGCCCACCCCAAAAATACATTAAAAAAACACCAAAGGAACAGTTGCTTCATCATGCACACACCCATGAGGCCATGACTAGCTCGAGCCTACTACTGACTACTACTACCCACAAAAATGTTTTAAAAAAGGAATGATGATAGTTACCAAAAATAAATTGTAGTTACAACAACTGCAATGCCCCCAATCAAACAGACACAACAACCACTTACTTGTAAAATATCCAATTAAAAAATCCTCAAATCCAATTGCAATGATGCAGCAGACAAAAAGAGTGATCTTTCCAGCTCAAAATCCAAAGGCAGAATGAGCAGGTGATGGCCAAAGCACTGGGAGGAGCCTGCTGGACAGGAACAGGAAGTTGGAGATTCTGTGGCACTTCCTCCCTCTCCCCACCTTTTTAAAAAAAGACTCCTTGCACAAAAAAGGACAGCCAAATGTCAATCTGAGGAGTTGTTTTCATCCAAATCATCATTTGCAGAAGGTTTCATGCTGCTAGAGCTGATATTCTTCTCCAAATTGAAAATTTTACATGTTTGAGTTCTCGAGCTTCACATTACTTCCGCCGGATGTCGATGGCGTGTCCAAAATGACTTGATCGCGTTCTCTCGCTCCCTGTCGCGTTGGATATGATGTGTTCGGGGTCTCTTTCTCCTTTTTGCGTTCGATATGACGTGCCCGCGTCCTCACGCTCTCGCTCGCGGTGGAGAATGACGTGTTCGAGATCTCAATCTTCTCATACTCTCACGGTGCATGATCACGAGAAGAAAGACGTGATCCCGCGACAAATGACGTGTTCGTGCGACAAATGATGTTAATGCGGGCGCGAACTGTCACGAGACAGCGCAAAATGGCTACCAACATCCAACATCTCGTGGAGAACGCGACCGGGTCGAGAAAACTTGTCGGCGAACGCGGGGATTCAGGTAAGGCGATCGCGCACACGCGAGATTGTATTTTTTTACAGCGCGAGCAAGAAAGAACTTACCGGTAAGATGCGGATTGCGGAAATTTTGATATTTTCGCGCTTTCCGCGGAACGCGAAAATGCCAAATTTAACTCAGGCCCCGTCCCTTCCCTTCACCACTGTGTAAACACGCCCTGTGGCCGTTTTTAGTTGGGAGATTAAGTTAATTTGAATCCTGAGGGTCCCTAGGGTCCATCTAGCCCACTAGGTACCTCCAGTACGCGCCACAGAGCTGTGTTGCAGAGAGGTGTAAAAAGGGGCACGACCTGCACCACCTCTCTGCAACGCAGAGCAGTGGCGCTTACTGGAAGCACCTGGTGGGCTAGTTGGCCCACAGGGTCCCTCAGGATTGAAAGGGAATTATATCCCCAACTTAAAACGCGCCACAGAGCGTGTTTGCACACGTCACCTCAGGCCCCGTCCCCTCCCTTCACCACTGTGTAAACGCGCCCTGTGGCCGTTCTAAGTTGAGAGATTAAGTCCCCTTGAATCCTAAGGGTCCCTAGGGTCAAACTAGCCCACTAGGTACATCCAGTAAGCGCCACAGAGCTGCGTTGCATAGAGGTGTAAAAAGGGGCGTTGCCTCAGAACACCTGTCTGCAACGCAGCTCCCTGGTGCATACTGGAGATACCTGTTGGGCTAGTTGGCCCTCAGGGACCCTCAGTATTGAAGGGGAATTAATTCCCCAACTTAGAACTGGCCAGGGGGCGCGTTTGCAGAGTGCTGCAAGGAGGGGGCGTGGCCTCCGGCGCAATGCCGTTCTTTTATTTATTTATTTTTTTTGAGAAGGAGGGCTGTATGGCCCCCCTTCTTTTTCTAATTTATTGGCCCTGGGGACCCCATCCCCCAGGGCCTGCACCCTAATTTTTTTGTTGAAAAAAAAAAATTTGGAAGGGGGCAGCGTGGCCCCCCTACCAAGGCCTTAATCGGCCCCGGGGACCCCAACCCCCGGGTCATGGCCTTTTTTTTTTTTATTCTTTAGGAGGGGGGCTGCGCTGCTCCCCTCCTCAGGCCACTCATGGCCCCGGGGACCCCATCCCCCGGGGCCGGCCTTTGTTTATTATTTAAAAAAAATATATATTTATAGAAACACCTAGGACATGCTGGACAAACCGTATGTACCTATCAACATGACGATTTGTGTGATATTCATTAAAAGGCGACTATGCATACAATGAATCCACGTGGAATGTATTTACACCGCTAGTGAAGCTCTGACGTGTCTGACGCCCTACCGTGCCTAATCCCGGCACCCCCGCCGGTGGGTACTCTCCAAGTAGACACCCTTGTCGTTTATTTATACAAACATGGCTAGCTATTGACGGGCACATTTAATACACACGCACACCAAGCCATTCAAAGGGGATTCGACAAAAATTCGACCAAACTATGCAAGAAACCCCCCTCGCGGTTAATAAAACACACATCCACCGCCGGATGTGTAATACTTTTTAATTTACTCTCTGGAAAGGAGACAAACCTCACTTGAGAGTCACAGCGTGCTCCTGGCTGAGCCCAATGCTGTGTTACACCCACCAGTGCCTGCTGAGTGCCACACACCTCTGTGTTGTATTCCACCAGTTAGTGCGTATGCTATGACACTCTCTAGCCCATGTGCACTGTAACCCCACCCCGTGAACATGTCATGCCACACTTGTCTTCGAACAGGTTATATTGCCCCATCTAACGTGCCTTCCTCGATGCCTATATTATAACACACAGCGCTATGCCATACATATTACAATCTGGGATCCATATCTTTGTCACAGTGCATATGCAACGTTACACTCCCCAGCACATATTTTATATTACAACTTTAGAGACTAGTTAGGTTACACAACACTGCCCTGTGCATATTACACTCCAAGGCGCATATCGCATAGCACGCGCTAGTGCCTGTGCTATCTCGCACTCTCCAATTAATCTGTCATTGCGCACAATGTATTGCATATTATATTTCACGCCCCGGGGCATCTTATAGCACACTTTTTGGTGCATAGTTTATACCATATACTATATCTAGTTTTCATTTTCAATCGTGCTCTCAGGACTATGTTCTATTTAACACTGCGTCCACCTACCCTTTTCACAGGCATTACATTTTGCGATAGGGGTGGAGGCTCAGGGGGTGTTTCTGCCAAGTGAGCCCGGAGTCACAGTCACAAACGTCCTCTTCTTCCTGAATAAAACTGAGATTATGCTGCATACTTGTTCATATTTTAAGTAGTTCGCACAGAAACACATTTTAAAAACAATAACATTCCTAATTCCCACCTTCTCTTAACAGTTAGCTTGCTGCCCCATCCACCTCCTCCCTACCCTCTGTTGTCTGAATCCATGGACTAGCCTCCTCCCTCCTGCCATGCATGGTCTGATGTGCTGCCACTGCCCTCCATTTAGCATGATGTACCAGTCCACTCCTCCTGCCCTCCATTGCCCAATTCTATGCCCCATCATTGACCTCCTGCTTAGCCTCTGTGCTTAGCTTGCTGCCCCTATTCTCCTTCCCCCTGCCCTCCGATGTCTTTGTGCATGCCCGTGCTCCATCCTTTTTGCCCACCATGTTCCATGGACCTCCACTCCTATCTACTCTGAGTGTTCTGTTGAGCTGCCACTCCCCTCCCACCTACCTAGCATTGTCAGTTGACTGTAACCTCTCCATGCCACCTCCACCTTGCCTGTCCACATGCCATGCACCTATCCCCTTCCTCCTGTCCTCCATGGTCCATTTTACTGCCACACCCTTCTGCCCTCCCTGGTCTGTTGTGCTGCAACTGCTCCTCCTGCCTGCCCCGCACGGTCTGTTGTGAGGCCCCTTCCCCTGAACTCTCTTGTCTGTGCCCAGGTCCTGACCCTCTCTTCTATCCTTCATGGTCCTTTGTGCATGCCCCTGCACCCTCCTTCTTGCCCATCATAGCCATTGTGCTGCCACTAACCCTCCCGCTTGCCATGCAAGGTCTTCTGTGCTGCCACGGCCCCTTCCACCTTCCCTGTATGGTCAGCTAGCTGCCCCTGACCCCCTCCCACCTTCCCTCCATGGTCTGTGTGTATACCATCATAGTCTTTCTGTTGCTCTCCATGGTGTGTCTTGCTTCTAGTGCCCATCCTGCATGACCTCCATGGTCATCTTGCTGCTCCTGCCCTGCCCCCTTGCCCCAGCCCTCTGTTTCCATGTGCAGACCCCTATTCCCTCCCTCCTGTCTTGTCTGTTCCATTGTAATGCCCCTGCCCTTTATGGTCTGTTCTGCTGCAGCTTTCTCTCCTGTTTGTCCATTATGGTCAGCTAGCTACCATTGCCTCTTTCCCCTCTGTTCTCTGTTGTCCATGTGCATGGTCCTGTCCCCTCCCTATTGCTTTCTATGGATTGTTGTGCTGCACTCCCGTCCCGCATGCCCTGTGTGGTGTATTGTGCTGCTGCAAACCCTGATGCCTGCCCTGCAGGGTCAGTTTGGTGCACCTCTCCATGTCCCGCCTGTCTTCTGTTATCCAAGTCCATGTCCCTACCCCAATTCCTCCTGCCTTCCATGATCCAATGTACCATACTTGCGAACATTTTGAACTTGGTAAGAGGGAGATTTTGAAGACAAAACTGGGGTATTGATTTTCCCCTTTGAGTTACATTGAAAAAGAGGAGATTGTAAACAGGAGACAGATCAAATAATGCCCATTTGAGCTTAGAAACATTGGACGTTTCCTGGCTGAATCAGGTCTGTTGACATGTATGGTTGTACTACCACTGCCTCTTCCTTCTGCCCACAATGGTCTATTATATTGCCACAGCCTCTCTTGCCAGTCCTGTATTGTTGGTTTGTTGCCCTTGTCCCCCTTTCCACTGCCCTCCATAGTCTGTTGTGCTGCCACGGCCCTTCCTGCCTGCCCAGTGTGGTCAAATTGTTGCCTCTGCACCCTCCTACCTGCCTTCAATTTTCAGAGTCCGTGCCCCTGGCCGCTGCCTCTCAACAGTATCCGAATGAACAACTAGATTGCCAACATTCTATATTTATTACAAAAGTGTGGAACGCCTGATGTAATCAAAACTGTAATACCTAGAGCATTTCCTTTAGAAATTACATATATGAGAGGGTCTTATTTGCATCACAATTATGGTTAGTGCTCTAAAAAACTAAAATGAGGACATATTGTCTGAGTTTTCAAATAGCGACAAAGCACTTTTAAATTATTTGTTATCTTTATGTTTTTTTATCCAGTTGACCACTTGATTAAATGTTGCACTTAGGGGAGAGGATGTGGTGTTACTTCCAGAGCTGCAGACTTTGCAACTGGGGAACCAGGTTGGAGTTTCTGCTTCAGCTCGACATTCTGTGATTCTGGCCAAATCACTTAATCTCCCCATGTCTACAATCAAAATGAATTTGTTCTTGTGCAATGTAACCAATGCTCATGTAAAGCACTCCAATACCTGACAAGTCTGCACTATATAAAACTGCAAAAACAAAAAAAAATAAGTGTTTTGCACACTTCTGTCATTGGACTATACTTGGGCTACATCTGGGTGATATTTGGGCTACATCAATTTTAATTACGATGCATGCCGGAACTTGTGGTTCTGCTCAATTAATTTTTTACCTTCAGTGGTATGCGTGTGCTTCAAACATTTCCCAGACTGATAACAGCCCTCCAGTGGGCCTTAGAGTCTCCACAATTATGAACCAGCTGCACCATCACTGAAAACCCGAACAGTTCAGGTAAGATGAGCCCTTTCTGATATTTCCAAAGGGCGGTGCGCACTCCCACGGCTAGACTCACCGTGCATTAAATTCCCACAAAAAGGCCTCTGGAGACTCTGAGGCCCACTGAAGGGTTGTTATTAATTGAGCAGAACCAAAATTCCCGGTATGCATCGTAATTAAAATTGACTAACAATGGCACACCGGAGGCCTTTCAAACCGATAGAAAATGCAGGGAACCATGGGAGCTAAATAACTGTTGTGTGCCTCTGAAGAAAGAGCACAGATGCTCTGAAACGCGTCAGGCAAACAGACATTATTGAATTGGAGTTGGAGTTGAAATGTCTGTTCCTTGAAATAAAGGTTTTGTAAATCACCGGCTGGAGGAGTGGCGCCTTGTGGTATCTCTATCTTTCTTTACTTTACTACCTTTCCCATTTTAGTGCTCTGTTATAGAATGTTGTTGTTGCTTAGTGACGCATACACTGTCCTGAGGAAAACTGTTTGCGGAGCTGTTGGTGAAGGAGGTTCCGACATCGTGCTCCTGTCTGCTGTGTAACTGTATTTTGAATAAACCTGTTTGAGAACCACATGCGTCTACGAAGTTGCTTACTACAATGTTGTGGCGACGATTCAATGCTACACAGTCACACGCTGGACCCAGCGCGCACATCCGAAGCAAAGGCAATGTTCTGAGGACGAATTGCGGTAAGACTGTTTCATTACTTAAAGACGGATTAAGACATTTATTCATACCACAAAGTCTTCGAAAATCAAAGACTAATAAAAAAAAAAAAAAGAAGGGGTAATTTAGTCTATCAATCTTTGCCTCCCAACGGAAAACCTCATTACTCACCGGTGAGGTTTTGAAGCTCCTGTTTCACTCCTTGATACCGTATCAGTCTAGCGAACACATCGCTACCCGGCCACACTTGCGCATTTTGGATTTGAGTACACTGCTCCCCGTTTCTGTGCAGTGGCAGTTACAGGTATGAATCCGCCTGGCTTGCCTGACCCCTGGCTGTTTGTACTGTTGTCTGTGGGACACCAGGCCCATTCAAACGCACACAACGTGCGCCAACGTCACCTCGTTCCGGTTTCTCTTTTGAGCCTCATCCAACATATCGGCCAATCACGACAATTGGCACGTCTAAATCGTTTTAACAATATAATTTATAAAGAATTCAAAATATTCGTCTACTCAGCTGATTGCTACGACGATTAGCACGTCATAAAGGAGTTTTAGTTACATGACGTTCAGCACGTCTTCAGTTCATAAAGCTGGTCTTCACGACGATCAAGACGTCATATCACTTGTATAGTTATCAACTACAGCACGTTTTATGTTTATAAAAAAAAAAAAGTCTGGTGCTGATTTTGTTTAAAACTCACATTGTATCCCGTTAATTCAAGAATAAGTCACTCAACTCGTCTAATGAAGTTTGCATATCATTTATGTTGAACTTTACTCTGGCATTATATTTTACGTTTTCATTTATAAATCTTCTAATATTCAATTTTCACACAATTGCTTCATGTACTAGTGTTAATTTATGTACTCCAGCACACTCTAGGTTACATTTGTTAATTATTGAGAAACATATGCTTGTACCTCATAATTGTGTTCTCTTTTCCATTTCCTTGTGACAATTTATTCTCTTTATTACCACAATGCAGTCTGTAGCTCCACCTCCTTCATTTTTAGAATCTCCAGGCGAACCACCAGTCAGATGGGAAGTTTGGTTTGATGCTTTCCAAACCTACCTGGGTGCCACTGGAGCATCTAGATTTTCAAGTGAAAGAAAAAAATATCTTCTTCTCCATGCTCATGGTTTTGAAGGACGTTCCATCTTCAAACATCTTCCGGAAATTAATCATCCTCCTGAAGACATTGTAGATGTTTTTCAAGACACCGTTGCCAAACTCAAGTTAAGATTTGACAAACATAAAAAAAATTAAAAAAAAAAAAAAAAAAAAGATTTGACAAACAACCCAGTTTGATGGTCCTACGTCACAAATTTTTCAAAACAGAATGAAAGTGAAGATGTAGATTCCTACATTTCTGTATTGCGTAACTTTGCTTCTCTCTGTCAGTTTGAAAAATTCACTGACCAATTGATCCGTGATCAGTTTGTGTGCCATTGCAAGGACAAACAGATTCGCCAGAAACTTTTCTCTCTCACAAATCCTACACTCGATGAAACTATCAAAATTGCGAAAAGCATCGAGACATCTGTGACATCATTGAAGGAACTAGAGGACAATACTTCTGATTCAGTCAACGTTATCAGTGGGCATACTAAAGAAAAACTTAATGTCTTAAAATCGTCTTCGACAAAGATCAACTCACGGAAAGATCAAGGAAGTAGCAACAGTGCATCTGAAACTCAAGTCACACGACATATGTGCTACCGATGCGGAAATCCACCTCATCAAAAGGGTGCAAAGTGTCCTGGAGCCAATGTTATGTGCAATTACTGCAAAAAGATAGGACACTTTGCTAAAGTTTGCATGAAAAGGAAGAAGCAGTTTAAACCTGTTGCATGTGTTATTGAGTCTGATCAAGATTCTGATCTAGAAATCATTTCAGTAGTCACTGATTGTCATGAAAATGTGTCTAATGTAAATGTCTCATGTGTGTGTGTGGATCCTGTTGTTGAGATCATCATTGGAGGAAAATCTCTCAACCTTCTAGTCGATTCTGGTGCTTGAATAACGATGTTAACTCAAAAGTTATTTTATGATACATGGGGTGACAGACAACTCCAACCTCCTGACCGCTCCCCTGTTTCTTATGAGGGACGAAAAATTGTTCTTTTGGGTTTCTTCGAAGACGATCTGGTATTCAAAGACAGAAAAATTAGTGGTAAAATGTATGTTGCTGTAAAAGGTCTTAACATTTTAGGTTGGTACCACCAAGGTGTATTCGGGATGATCGTTAAACCAGGTGTTAGTGAACAAGTGCTTGTTATCACAGAAGACCAACAGCTGGGCAGTTGAAAGGAACAATTTCCCTCTGTTTTTGGTGAAAGTTTAGGAACGATAAAAGGTTTTTGACATAGAATCATAGTGAAAGAAGGGGCTCTTCCCGTTAAACATAAAATGAGGGGTGTACCTTTCAGTGTGAGAGACGATCTTGACAGAGAACTGAAATATTTATGAGACCAAGGAATCATTGAGCCAACGGAGTCCTCACTTTGGCTTTCTCCCTTGGTCGTTGCTCGAAAAAAATGTGGCAAGCTGCGCGTCTGTGTGGACTTGAGGTCTCTTAATAAGGAGACCTGGGTCGACTCCCACCCGTTACCTAAAATCGGCAACCTTTTCTCCAGTGTCAGGGGGTCTAGATATTTTTCAAAGTTAGACTTGGCAAGTGCATACCATCAGATTGAACTGGACCCTTCTTCCCGTCCCTCACAGCTTTTATTTCACCTCTCGGCACTTTTCAGTATAAAAGGATGCCGTTCTGGCTTGCCTCTGCGGCTTCCGTATTTCAGAGGGTGATGCAGAACATGTTAGGTGGTATTAGTGGAGTTCTGGTTTTCCTGGATGACGTCTTAATCCACTCAAAAGACATTCCTTCACACAACATGTTACTGAAGAGAGTTCTTGATATCTTCAAGAACCATGGTGTGGTAGTAAAATCAGAGAAATGCAAATGTCTTTGCGACGAGATTGAATATCTGGGTCACTTGATTTCTAGCGATGGGATCAGGCCTAGGCAAGGCCTGTTAGATGCAATCACCCGGGCCTCTGCACCATCTGACAAGACAGGAATCAAATACTATTCCAAGTTTATTCAGAATTATGCTTCCATGGTTCGTCCCATTAGTTCACTTCTATGCAAAGGCGTGACTTTTGCATGGACAGATGAGTGTGAATCTGCACTGCGGAGCGTAAAATCGTCATTTATCAAAGGCAGGGCACTTAAACCTTACGACCCTACTCTCTCTTCCTGTATTACAGTTGACGCTAGCCAAGTGGGTCTGAGAGCTGTTTTAACCCAAGATTCTTCTTTGGGGGAAAATACAGTCGCATTCGCATCCAGAGTCCTGAGAGATGCAGAGTTACAATACTCTGTAATTGAAAAGGAACTACTTTCATGTCTATGGGCTATCGAAAAATGTCGACCTTACATTTGGGGCAGACGCTTTACTTTAAAAACTGATCATAAACCCCTAGTTAGTATATTAAGTTCGAGTACAGGGAAATCCTGTTCTCCCCGCATACTTCGTATGGTTTCTCATCTCATGCAATATCAGTTTGACGTTCTGCACATCTCAGGAGGTAGAAACCTTAGAGCAGATTATCTTTCACGTTTTCCACTCGACAGTTTCAAGGTGGAAAGCTCTAACTCAGATGTTGGGGAAGAGGACTCTGAGGATTGTTTCGTAGGTTCTCTTGATCTCCATGAGCATGGTTTTGATTCTGTTGAAGAGTGGGTAAAGGCTCTCAGTGAGGATGAAGTTTTGCAACATGTGTGTGAGTTAGTTAAATCTGGGTGGCCCAAAGAACGTGTACTCCCACAACCTCTGCAACCGTTTTGGAAAGTAGAGTCCGAAATTTCACTGGAGGGTGGAGTTTTATTACGTGGAGATAAACTTATTGCCCCTCAAAGCCTCTGAAGGAATATTATCACCAAAGCACATGAGGGTCATTTGGGAACCACCCTTACCAAGCGAAGGGTTTGTGAATCTTTTTGGTGGCCATCTATGGACAATGATATAAATCAACTGGTCGATTGTTGTGCCATTTGTCGTTCAGCTGACAAAGGTTTGAAGGTGACAACCCCTCCTCTTCTGCCTATAGAGTGTCCCTCTGAACCCTTGTCTAAGGTTGGATTAGACATCATGGGACCACTTGAAATATTACCTGGTGGGTGTTGTTTCATTTTTGTCATGATTGACTATGCATCTAAATGGCCTGAAGTTAAAATCGTTAAGGACACTTCGTCTTCTTCTGTAATCTCTTTTTTAAAAGAGATTTTCTTGAGAGAGGTATTTCCCGACACAGTTGTTACGGACAATGGTACACAATTCACCAGTTCAAAATTCGAATGTTTTCTACATTCTTGCCACATCAAACATGTCAAAAGTTTGCTCTATCATCCTCAATCTAATGGTCTTGTCAAGCGTATGAACATAGTGGTGGGTGACTGTATTAGGTGGGCAAAATCTCGGAACTGTGACATCCTTAGCTCAATTGACAATATGCTCTGGTTCTATAGAACCACCCCATACTCTACCACCAAAGTTTCCCCTTTTCAGCTCTTGAGAGGTAGAAGAGCTAACACAAATGTTAAACCTGCATGAATGAACAGATTACTTAATTCCGTTCCTGATGTTGACAGTCTGATGACACTGGTTCGAGAAAATGTTTTGAATTCCCAACATAAACAGAAAGCGTGGTTTGATAACAAGCGAGGAGTGAAAACTGTCCCCAGTTTTTGTGGGTGATCTTGTTCATATTAAAACTCCTTTCCATGTAAATAAAGGTGAATCTAAGTTTGGTCTTCCTCTACATGTTAATAAGGTAGGAAGGAATGCTGTACAAGTTGAAGGGGGAAAGTGGTGGAATGCTAGCAAAATTGTAAAAGTAAAGAAAGTAATTCCTTCCTATTCAACCACTAAGTTATCTCTTTCACCTTCAACCTCTCACATTCTTGAAAATACAAAATCATCGGGGGTTATAGCAATAGATCAAGAAGTGTACCATACAGATACCGTGATTGAAACCTAAACATGTTTTGTGCATAACTGTTTAGACTTGGTATTGAAATAATCGAATCATTTAACTATTTTGTTTATTGTTCTTTAATTTGTTCCTTTGTTTCTCTCTTTAGTTTTTTGTTTCCCTTCTTCTCTGTTCTTCTCTTTCTATAGTTTCCTTTATTCTTTCTCTTTAGTTTAGTTTTTTTTTTTTTGGGAGGAGAGAGGATATGTGGTATCTCTATCTTTCTTTACTTTAATACCTTTCCCATTTTAGTGCTCTGTTATAGAATGTTGTTGTTGCTTAGTGACTCATACACTGTTCTGAGGAAAACTGTTTGCGGAGCTGTTGGTGAAGGAGGTTCCGACATCGTGCTCCTGTCTGCTGTGTAGCTGTATTTGAATAAACCTGTTTGAGAACCACATGCGTCTACGAAGTCACTTACTACACGCTTCTGACTGCATGGGCATTTTTGTGGGTATATATATATATATATATATATATATATATATATATATATATAATTTATTTATTATCTATTAGATAATTATAGTTAGGACCTAGTTTCCACAGGAAAAGCGTTTTTTGTTTTCCCAATAACTTTGGCGCCGGATGACGAGTCTTCGTGAAATTTTCAAAACTTGTGGGGCGCTCCGGTCAGCTAATATCCTGAAATTTTCGGGGTGATTCGCCAAGCGGGTGCCGAGAAAAAAGGGGGGTCCCAAACGTGTTTTCTCCATGTTAATTCTCATATGAAACTTTAGACATGGCTACAGCTCGAACTGCTGAATGGAATTACACCAAATTTGGCAAAAAGGTAGCCCTTGTTTTTGAAAGAGACCTGTTTTTTTAAATGGAGTAAATCCGTTCAGTAGTTCCTGAGAAATTAAAAAAATAGAGGTCGGAAAATCAGTTTCCCATGGGAAACTTTAGACACGGTTACAGCTGAAACTGCTGAACGGAATTACACCAAATTTGGCAAAAAGGTAGCCCTTGGTTCAGAAAGAGACCTTTTTTTAAAATGGTGTAAATCCGTTCAGTGGTTTTTGAGATATTAAAGGAAAAATGTGTTTATATATCTGGGCGGGACCTAACTACACAAGCACGAGTTTGGCTCTAATTGGCTGACAACACTTCAATCCAGGAAGTATTGGCAGCCATCTTGGTGCAATGCTTTTAGGTCTCACCTAGCGACGCAGCGCATGCGCTGCACGCTTGGCGAGATCTATTGTTGTCGATCTAGCCAAACACCACTGCACTAACCTAAACCCTAAAACGCTACCCCGGCACGACCCCCTACACTATACAAACACCACTGCACTACCCTAAACCCTAAAACACAACCCCCAGCATGACCCCCTACACTACCCAAATATCACTGCACTACCCTAAAACACGACCCCCTACACCACACAAACACCACTGCACTACCCTAAACCCTAAAACACTACCCCAAGCACAACTCCCTACACTACACAAACCCCACTGCACTACCCTAAACCCTAAAACACTACCCCCAGCATGACCTCCTACACAAACACCACTGCACTGCCATAAACCCTAAAACACTACCCCCAGCATGACCCCCTACACTACCCAAACACCACTGCACTGTCCTAAACCCAAAAACATGACCCCCTACACTACACAAACACTGCACTACCCTAAACACTAAAACACTACCTCCAGCACAACCCCCTACACTACCCAAACACCACTGCACTACCCTAAACCCTAAGACACGACCCCCTACACTACACAAACACCACTGCACTACCCTAAACCCTAAATCTATCCCAGATCGACCCCCTACACTACACAAACACCACTTCACTACCCTAAACCCTAAAACACTACTCTCAGCACGAATCCCTACACTACCCAAACACCACCACATTACTCTAAACCCTAAAACACTACCCCCAGCAAGAGCCCTACACAAACACCACTGCACTACCCTAAACCCTAAAACACTACCCCCAGCACGACTCCCTACACTACACAAATACCACTGAACTACTTTAAACCCTAAGACACTTCCCCCAGCATGACCCATTACACTACACAAACACCACTGCACTACCCTAAACCCTAAATCTACCCTCCCAGCATGACCCACTACACTACCCGAACACCACTGCACTACCCTAAACCCTGAAACACTACCCCCAGCATGACCCCCTACACTACACAGACACCACTGCACTGCCGTAAACCCAAAAACACTACCCCAGCACGACCCCCTACACTACCCAAACACCACTGCACTACCCTAAACCCTAAAACACTACCCCAGCATGACCCCCTTCACTACCCAAACACAACTGCACTTTAGTTTTTATTTTTATTTATTTACTTGAGTTTTATATAGCGCTGGCTAGACCCGGAGGTATCAGAGCGCTTTACATGAGGAGAGTTACACAGGTTACAAATTACACATTGCTACAGAAGGTACAAAAGTTGCAAGTTACATTCTTAGGTTAATGGCAAGTAGAGGGGTAGGGGGTAATGTAAAAGGGTGAGGGGAAGGGGAATTAAGAGGAGCATAGGCATAAGGATAGACCAAGCAGGCAGGTGGAGAGGAATTCAGGGGAGAGAGGAAGGGAAAAGGGGAGGTAGCCAAAGAATGAAGGAGGGAAGTGGAGGTGGAGGGGTAGGGGACATAGCGTGGAGACGGGGAAGTAACTGTGTCTGACGTCCGGCTGGGTGGGACAAGGCTCATTCTCAGTCCTCAGTTTTGTGTGATTCCCATTTCCACGATGGACTCTCTCAGCGGGGTCGCTGAGACTCCAGGGCAACGATGCTGGATCCATCCCCAACAAGGGGAGTAGGAGTGTTTTGGACAAGGGCATAGTTATGGGGCCATTTAAGGCCACAGGGGTGTAGGAGAAAAACAAACAAGGTTATGTAGGGCTGGACAGGGGAGTCATCCGCAGGATCACGTAAGGAGAGGGCGGGGGAGGGAAAGGAGACATAGCAGAGAGACGAGCAAAACCAATATATATATACACACAGATATAGAGAGAGAGAGATCAGTTTTTTATATACGTGTGGTTTCCCTGGGGGCTATGATTGGCCCCCAGGGAAACCGCACACACAAAAAAAGTCATCTGTGTATATTATTTATATATATATTCTCTCTCTTGCTCTATCTCTTTATAGATTCTCTCTCTCTTCACTCACACAGACACACCCACACCATTCAGGAAGCAATACAAATGTGAAGATCATGCTGTGATTATGTTCCTGCTAGAGAGAGAGATGGAACTTTTTGTCTAGTGGCGGGTTTGACGCCATAAAGTAGCGCAGAGGGTCTGCTGCAAATAACAGGTCTATATTTTATGTGAATTGCTAAGTGGATTAGTAAAGCTTTAATACAAATGCAATGTATGTGAGATAGGGCTATGGAAAGATGGGCATGTTTGCTGGGTGGTAGTGAGAGAATCCACGGAGGAGGTCATAACATAACGTGTATTTGTAAAGCGCACGTTCACTACCCTAAACCCAAAACCAAAACCCCCAGCATGACCCCCTACACTACCCAAACACCACTGCACTACCCTAAACCCTAAAACACGACCCCCTACACTACACAAACACCACTGCATTACCCTAAACCCTAAAACACTACCCCCCGCATGACCCCCTACACTACACAAACACCACTGCACTACCCTAAACCCTTAAACACTATCCCCAGCATGACCCCCACCACTACCCAAACATCACTGCACTACCCTAAACCCTAAAACACTACCCCCAGCACTACCCAAACACCACTGCACAACCCTAAACCCTAAACCACTACCCCCAGCACGACCCCCTACACTACACAATCACCACTGCATTACCCTAAACCCAAAAACACTACCCCAGCACGACCCCCTACACTACACAAACACCACTGCACTACCCTAAACCCTTAAACACTACCCCAGCACGACCCCCTACAACAATCCAAACACCACTGCACTATCCTAAACCCTAAAACAACCACCAGCACGACTCCCTACACTACACAACCTGCAGGTAGGTCGCCCCCCCCAGCCGCCACACGGTCCTCCTGTGCCCTGCTGCTGCCAAGTGAGTCCCTGCGCCTGCTGACACCCCGCTCACGGTGCTCTGCTCAGCGACCCGTTTTCTCTCTGTACCCCGCTTCTTGTGGCTTCGACTGTGCCCCAGTGACCCGCTTCTTCATTTTGTACCCCGCTTCCCTGTTGCTCCCCCGCTTGTTGTGCCCTGCGCCCCTCTGTAACCCGTTTTTCTTTTTGTACCCCGCCCCCTATTCCCACGCTCCTGCCCGTGCCCCTCTCCCCTCGCGCCCTCTGGTCCACCTTCCCGCCGCTGCACCCTGCGGCCACGCCCCCCGCTGCCCCATTCGCCACCCCGCTCCCGCCTCCCAGCTGCTCCCCCACCCCACTCCCACTTATATGGAGGCCGCGTAGCGGCCGCGCGCAGCGGGTGCTCCGCTGGCGCGCTGAAGGCGTGTCTAAGGCAAGCCCATCTGCGCGCGGCCGGACCGCGCCCAGCTCCAGGACCCCTGGCCCCCGTCGACGCCAGCCCACACGACGAACCTACGCCGCCGCAACCCTCACCCACTACGCCAGCCACACGCTTGACCCCGTCTTCTCATCCAGCAAACACATCTCCTTCAGCCACTCTACCGGACTTCATTGGACTGACCACAGCTGCGTCCACTTCAGCTTCAGAATAACCACGACCCACCACCACCCGCAACAGGTCCCTCGCCGGAGCTGGGGCAAGATCACCGCCGAGCAGCTCACCACCTCCCCCAGCCTGAACCCTCCCGCCAGCACAACAGACCCTAACGAAGCAGCCAGCAACCTCACACAGTGGCTGACCGCCTGCGCCGACGACCTCGCACCACTAAAGAACCCTCCCAGCAGACCTGGCAGCAAGAAAACCCTCTGGTTCACCGACGAATTCAAGGACTCCAAGAAGAACTGCCGCACCCACGAGAAAGCCTGGCGCCACGACCAGACCACAGACAACATGACCGCCCTCAAGCACGCCACCTGCAGGCACCACCAGCTGATCCGCACCACCAAGAAGACAGCATACAAAGAAAGACTGGACAGTAACACCCACAACAGCAAGGAACTATTCAGCATCGTCAAAGAGCTCTTCACCCCCAGCGCCGGAAACAACGACATCACTCCTTCACAAGACCTCTGCGACTCACTCGCCTCGTTCTTCCACCGCAAGATCGCCGACATACACAACAGCTTCTGCGCACCAACCACGCCCCCAACTGCCGAACCAACGCACCCACCACCACCCTCTGCGCCTGGACCCCGGTCAGCACCGAAGACACCACCCGCACGATGAACACCATCCACTCCGGATCACCTGCCGACCCCTGCCCCCACCACGTCTTCAACAAGGCCGACTCCATCATCGCACCCTAACTGCGGGACATCATCAACACCTCCTTCCACACCGCCACCTTCCCGGAGAGCTGGAAGCACGCCGAGCTCAGCGCCCTCCTGAAGAAACCAACAGCTGACCCCACCGACCTCAAGAACTTCCGCCCCATCTCGCTCCTCCCTTTTCCTGCCAAAGTCATCGAGAAGACCGTCAACAGACAGCTCGCCGCCTTCCTCGAGACGAACGGATCCCTCGACCCCTCGCAGTCCGGTTTTCGAGCCAACCACAGCACCGAGACCGCACTGATCGCAGCCACCGATGACATCAGATCCCTGCTCGACAACGGGGAAACAGCGGCCCTCATCCTCCTGGACCTCTCTGCAGCGTTTGACACTGTCTGCCACCGCACCCTAGTACAGCGCCTCAGCGACATCGGGATCCAAGAGAAGGCACTGAAGTGGATCATCTCGTTCCTCGCCAGAAGAACTCAGAGAGTCCGCCTCCCCCCATTCAGATCCGAGGCCACCGAAGTCATCTGCGGCGTACCACAGGGATCATCCCTCAGCCCGACCCTCTTCAACGTCTACATGAGCCCCCTCGCAGCCATCGCACGCCAACACAACCTCAACATCATCTCATACGCCGACGACACCCAGCTGATCCTCTCCCTCACCAACGACCCCGCCACCACCAGAACCAGCCTCCAGGAGGGGATGAAAGACGTCGCCGAATGGATGAAGAACAGCCGCCTAAAACTGAACTCAGACAAGACGGAAGTCCTCATCCTGGGATCATCGCCCTCGGCATGGGAGGACTCCAGGTGGGCCCCTGCCCTGGGCGCCACTCCCAAGCCAACAGACCACGCACGCAACCTGGGCTTCATCCTGGACTCCTCCCTGTCGATGACCAGGCAAGTCAACGCCGTCTCATCATCATGCTTCAACACCCTACGCATGCTCCGTAAGATCTTCCGATGGATCCCCACCGAAACCAGAAAGACGGTCACCCAGGCACTCGTCACCAGCCGACTGGACTACGGGAACAGCCTCTACGCCGGAACCACAGCCAAACTTCAGAAAAGACTTCAACGCATTCAGAACCCCCTACACTACACAAACACCACTGTACTACCCTAAACCCTAAAACACTACCGCCAGCATGATCCCCTTCACTACCCAAACACAACTGCACTACCCTAAACCCAAAAACACTACCCCCCAGCAAGAACCCCTACACTACCAAAACACCACTGCACTACCCTAAACCCTAAAACACGACCCCATACACTACACAATCACCACTGCACTACCCTAAACCCTAACACTAACCCCAGCACGACCCCCTATACTACACAAACACCACTGCACTACCCTAAACCCTTTAACACTGCCCCAGCACAACCCCCTACACTACCCAAACATCACTGCATACCCTAAACCCTAAAACACTACCCCCAGTACTATCCCCTACACTACCCAAACACCACTTCACTACCCTAAACCCTAAAACACTACCCCCAGCGTGACCCCCTACACTACCCAAACACCACTGCATTACCCTAAACCCTAAATCTACCCCCAGCATGACCCCCTAAATTACACAAACACCACTGCACTACTCTAAACCCTAAAACACTATGCCCAGCTTGACCCCTACACTACACAAATACCACTGTACTTCCCTAAACCCTAAAACAGTACCTCTAGCGCGACCCCCTAAACTACACAAACATCACTGCAGTACCCTAAACCCTAAATCTACCCCCAGCATGACCCCCTACACTACCCAAACGCCATTGCACTGCCCTAAACCCTAAAACACTACCCCTGGCATGATCCCCTATACTACCCAAACACAACTGCACTACCCTAAACCCTAAAACACGACCCCCTACACTACACAAACACCACTGCACTACACTAAACCCTAAAACACTACCCCCAGCACGACCCCCAACACTACATAAACACCACGGCACTACCCTACACCCTAAATTACTACCCCCCTACACTACACAAACACCACAGCACTACCCTAAACCCAAAAACACTACCTCCAATACTACACAAACACCACTGCATATTATCTACTGGCGGTCGACAGTAGATAGTTATACTTAGGACCTAGTTTCCAAAGGAAAAGCGTTTTTTGTTTTCCCAATAACTTTGACACCGGATGACGAATCGTCGCAAAATTTTCAAAACCTGTGGGGCGCCCCTGTCAGCTCCTATCCTGAAAGTTTCGGGGTGATTCGCCAAGCAGGAGCGGAGAAAAAAGGGGGGTCCCAAAACGTGTTTTCTCCATGTTAATTCTCATAGGAAACTTTAGACACGGCTACAGCTCTAACTGCTGAAAGGAATTGCACCAAATTTGGCAAAAAGGTAGCCCTTGTTTCAGAAAGAGACCTTTTTAGGTCTCGCCTGAGCGCTAGCACATGTGCTAGCTCAGGCGAGACCTTTAGTAAGCGGGTTTTTAAAGTACTACCAGAGAGGCTTTTGCTGGCCGAAAGCCTGCGTGCATGTGAGCGTGAACGTGCACAGGCCTTTCCTTTCACACGCACCACTCGTGTGTTTTTTTTTGCGTGTGCGTGTGCACACAACTCCCGGGCTTGTTGCTCGCGCTTCTTGTTTGTTAAACACCTCGTGAGAGTGCATGTGCTTTTGAGCAGTCTTCCTCCGTATTGCTCTCTGATGCCTGTATGATTCTCTCCTCCCCTCCCCCTTGCACTTCTCCCCATTAGTTGCCTGCAGCCTCTGCGTAGCTTTCCTAATCTACTCCCTTCTTCTTGCTCCTCCTTGTTTAACTTGCAGCGCTCATACACGCATACATCGCTTTCCCTTTCATGGCTAATGGTTGTTATTTTTATGGTAATGCACTCCACAACGATGAACCAATGTATTATTTTATTACGGTCATAAGATCTTAACAATCATCTTCGAAGCACACCAGGCAACCTGTGGTTGTAATCATGTATCTGTGTGTTATTTCACCGGTGAGCAGCAAGCATGTTCGTTTGTACAAACTTAAAACCCTGTAACATTTCACATGAACACCCCGAAGACAGGATATACATGGATGCAGCAATATACATATCGAACGGAGGTCTCACTAAATGGCGCACATGCTTTACCTACTGTTACCAGCTATTTAAAACATATTTGAAATGGGCTTTCAGTGCGCCACAGGGAGCACTTCTCGCTCATCTCATGCTATCCATCACACGAGGGGCTTTTACACCTCAGAAGTACTCTGAATTGACGCACATTAAATTATTTATCCCACAGGTGCATTGCACAGAAAACCAATCGTTTTCTATTAATAGGGTTTCTACTCTAGCCAGGTTTTTTTTTAATGGTTCATTCAAGCTGGATTCTAAATGGAAACAAAACATATTGGCTTTGCTAATGCTTGATTGTTTAGCTAATAACTTTTGCACTGTTCCATTAGTCTGCATGAAACTTTGAAAAAAGCCTGATCCACTTCCGGGGCATCCGGAAAGTTTTCCGCTACTGACTGGGGTATTTCTTTGCGCCTTTCAAAGGTTGTACAGTAGAGCAGCAGTTTTGCACACGAATCCCCGACCCCAGCAGAGAGAAAAAACTGCAAAAATAGGATGTGCCCAGGAAGGCAAATCCTGTAACTTTTTCCAGACTTGTCGCAATACTGTTCTGTACTTTTGCTATACCTTTAAAAGCAAAACAATCTGGACAGGAAGTGGTCAAAGGACTTTACGGGGACGCGGACTAGTTGCTGGAAATGAACACTTTAATAATTCTGCCGTCTTTGAGCTCTGCAAACCTTTAAAAAAAATCCGCAGAGCCCAGACTCAAAGCAGTCTAACATTGTGTACATAGAGCGCTGCTAGTCACTAAAGCTGCACGGACGAGGGGGCCTAACCCCCACTTTAACAGCTGAAGGGGTTGGGTGCACTGGGCTGGTTGTGTAACGGAGACTCTTGTACACGCTGTTAGGGTTCCTGTGGCTCGAGGCTCTTAAACACAACACATGATTTACAATCTGATGGCGGAGGCAAATCAGAGAAAACCGCACCTACCACTATCCCTCACGTCCAACACTTTACTGCTGAGAAGAGTGCAAGGGGATGGGGCCAGCCACCATAAACCCCCTAACAGGAAAAAGCTCCGGATTAACAATGATAAAAAAGTATTACTCAGCACCCACTGCATAAACAAGCATTGGCATAGCCAATAGGTCTCGCCTTTGGGACCTTATAAGTATTTAGTTATGCAGCACAATATCCTTGGTGCAACATCAACTGTTGCATGGCTAAACACTTATAAGGTCCCAAAGGCGAGACCTATTGGCTATGCCAATGCTTGTTTTTAAATGGAGTAAATCCGTTCAGTAGTTCCTGAGAAATTCAAAATATTGAGGTCGGAAAATCAATTTCCCATAGGGAACTTTAGACACGGTTACAGCTGAAACTGCTGCACGGAATTACACCAAATTTGGCAAAAGGGTAGCCCTTGGTTCAGAAAGAGACCTTTTTTTTAAATGGTGTAAATCTGTAAATCCGTTCAGTAGTTTTTGAGATATTAAAGGAATAAATTGTTTATATATCTGAGCGGGACCTAACTACACAAGCATGAGCTTGGGTCTAATTGGCTGACAACACTTCAATCCAGGAAGTGTTGGCAGCCATCTTGGTGCAATGCTTTTAGGTCTCACCTAGCGACGCAGCGCATGCGCTGCATGCTTGGCGAGATCTATTGTTGTCGATCTACCCGAACACCACTGCACTAACCTAAACCCTAAATTACTACCCCCAGCACAACCCCCTATACTTCACAAACACCACTGCACTACCCTACACCCTAAAACATTACCCCTAGCACAACCCCCTGCAATACCCAAACACCACTGCACTACCCTAAAACACTACCCCCAGCACGAACCCCTACACTACCCAAACACCACTGCACTACCCTATACCCTAAAACATGACCCCCTACACTACACAAACACCACTGCACTACCCTAAACCCTAAAACACTACCCCCAGCATGACCCCCTACACTACACAAACACTACTGCACTACCCTAAACCCTAAAACACTATCCCCAGCATGACCCCCTACACTACCCAAACACCACTGCACTATCCTAAACCCTAAAACACTACCCCAGCATGACCCCCTACATTACACAAACACCACTGCACTACCCTAAACCCTAAATCTACCCCCAGCATGACCCCCTACACTACCCAAACACCACTGCACTACCCTAAACCCTAAACCACTACCCCCAGCATGACCCCCTACACCACACAAACACCACTGCACTACCCTAAACCCTAAAACACTACCCCCAGCACGACCCCCTACACTACACAAACACCACTGCATTACCCTAAACCCTAAAACACTACCCCAGCATGACCCCCTACACTACACAAACACCACTGCACTACCCTAAACCCTTAAACACTACCCCAGCACGACCCCCTACAACAATCCAAACACCACTGCACTATCCTAAACCCTAAAACTACCACCAGCACGACCCCCTACACTACACAACCTGCAGGTAGGTCGCCCCCCCCAGCCGCCACACGGTCCTCCTGTGCCCTGCTGCTGCCAAGTGAGTCCCTGCGCCTGCTGACACCCCGCTCACGGTGCTCTGCTCAGCGACCCGTTTTCTCTCTGTACCCCGCTTCTTGTGGCTTCGACTGTGCCCCAGTGACCCGTTTCTTCATTTTGTACCCCGCTTCCCTGTTGCTCCCCCGCTTGTTGTGCCCTGCGCCCCTCTGTAACCCGTTTTTCTTTTTGTACCCCGCCCCCTATTCCCACGCTCCTGCCCGTGCCCCTCTCCCCTCGCGCCCTCTGGTCCACCTTCCCGCCACTGCACCCTGCGGCCTTCCCCCCGCTGCCCCATTCGCCACCCCGCTCCCGCCTCCCAGCTGCTCCCCCCCCACTCCCACTTATATGGAGGCCGCGTAGCGGCCGCGTAGCGGCCGCGCGCAGCGGGTGCGCTGCTGGCGCGCCTAAGACGTGCCTAAGGCAAGCCCATCTGCGCCCGTCCACGCCCGGACCGCGCCCAGCACCAGGACCCCTGGCCCCCGTCGACGCAAGCCCACACAACGGACCTACGCCGCCTCAACCCTCACCCACTACGCCAGCCACACGCTTGACCCCGTCTTCTCATCCAGCAAACACATCTCCTTCAGCCATTCTACCGGACTTCATTGGACTGACCACAGCTGCGTCCACTTCAGCTTCAGAATAACCACGACCCACCACCACCCGCAACAGGTCCCTCGCCGGAGCTGGGGCAAGATCACCGCCGAGCAGCTCACCACCTCCCTCAGCCTGAACCCTCCCGCCAGCACAACAGACCCTAACGAAGCAGCCAGCAACCTCACACAGTGGCTGACCGCCTGCGCCGACGACCTCGCACCACTAAAGAACCCTCCCAGCAGACCTGGCAGCAAGAAAACCCCCTGGTTCACCAACGAACTCAAGGACTCCAAGAAGAACTGCCGCACCCTCGAGAAAGCCTGGCGCCACGACCAGACCACAGACAACATGACCGCCCTCAAGCACGCCACCCGCAGGCACCACCAGCTGATCCGCACCACCAAGAAGACAGCATACAAAGAAAGACTGGACAGTAACACCCACAACAGCAAGGAACTATTCAGCATCGTCAAAGAGCTCTTCACCCCCAGCGCCGGAAACAACGACATCACTCCTTCACAAGACCTCTGCGACTCACTCGCCTCGTTCTTCCACCGCAAGATCGCCAACATACACAACAGCTTCTGCGCACCAACCACGCCCCCAACTGCCGAACCAACGCACCCACCACCACCCTCTGCGCCTGGACCCCGGTCAGCACCGAAGACACCACCCGCACGATGAACACCATCCACTCCGGATCACCTGCCGACCCCTGCCCCCACCACGTCTTCAACAAGGCCGACTCCATCATCGCACCCTAACTGCGGGACATCATCAACACCTCCTTCCACACCGCCACCTTCCCGGAGAGCTGGAAGCACGCCGAGCTCAGCGCCCTCCTGAAGAAATCAACAGCCGACCCCACCGACCTCAAGAACTTCCGCCCCATCTCGCTCCTCCCTTTTCCTGCCAAAGTCATCGAGAAGACCGTCAACAGACAGCTCGCCGCCTTCCTCGAGACGAACGGATCCCTCGACCCCTCGCAGTCCGGTTTTCGAGCCAACCACAGCACCGAGACCGCACTGATCGCAGCCACCGATGACATCAGATCCCTGCTCGACAACGGGGAAACAGCCGCCCTCATCCTCCTGGACCTCTCTGCAGCGTTTGACACTGTCTGCCACCGCACCCTAGTACAGCGCCTCAGCGACATCGGGATCCAAGAGAAGGCACTGAAGTGGATCATCTCGTTCCTCGCCAGAAGAACTCAGAGAGTCCGCCTCCCCCCATTCAGATCCGAGGCCACCGAAGTCATCTGCGGCGTACCACAGGGATCATCCCTCAGCCCGACCCTCTTCAACGTCTACATGAGCCCCCTCGCAGCCATCGCACGCCAACACAACCTCAACATCATCTCATACGCCGACGACACCCAGCTGATCCTCTCCCTCACCAACGACCCCGCCACCACCAGAACCAGCCTCCAGGAGGGGATGAAAGACGTCGCCGAATGGATGAAGAACAGCCGCCTAAAACTGAACTCAGACAAGACGGAAGTCCTCATCCTGGGATCATCGCCCTCGGCATGGGAGGACTCCAGGTGGGCCCCTGCCCTGGGCGCCACTCCCAAGCCAACAGACCACGCACGCAACCTGGGCTTCATCCTGGACTCCTCCCTGTCGATGACCAGGCAAGTCAACGCCGTCTCATCATCATGCTTCAACACCCTACGCATGCTCCGTAAGATCTTCCGATGGATCCCCACCGAAACCAGAAAGACGGTCACCCAGGCACTCGTCACCAGCCGACTGGACTACGGGAACAGCCTCTACGCCGGAACCACAGCCAAACTTCAGAAAAGACTTCAACGCATCCAGAACGCCTCCGCACGACTCGTCCTGGACATCCCCCGACACAGCCACATCTCCGGTCACCTGAGAGACCTGCACTGGCTCCCCGTCAGCAAGAGGATCACGTTCAGACTCCTCACCCACGCACACAAGGCTCTCCACGACCTGGGCCCCAAGTACCTCAACAACCGCCTGACCTTCTACACGCCCACCCGCCAGCTACGATCGACCAGCCTCGCCCTCGCCGCCGTACCACGCGTCCGCAGAGCCACCACCGGAGGAAGGTCCTTCTCCTACCTGGCAGCCAAGACCTGGAACTCCCTCCCCATCCACCTTCGGCTGAACAAGGACCATCTCTCCTTCAGGAAGCAACTCAAGACCTGGCTTTTCGAGCAGTAACGGATCCCTCTCCCCCAGCGCCTTGAGACCCTCCGGGTGAGTAGCGCGCTTTACAAATGCTATGATTGATTGATTGACAAACACCACTGCACTACCCTAAACCCTAAAACACTACCCCCAGCACAACCCTCTTCATTACACAAACACCACTGCACTACCCTAAACCCTAAAACACTACCCCCAGCACGACCCCCTACACTACCCAAACACCACTGCACTACCCTAAACCCCTACCCCCAGCACAACCCCCTACACTGCATAAACACCACTGCACTACCCTAAACCCTAAAACACTACCCCCACCACAACCCCCTAAACTACACAAACACCACTGTACTACCCTAAACCCTAAAACACTACCGCCAGCATGATCCCCTTCACTACCCAAACACAACTGCACTACCCTAAACCCAAAAACACTACCCCCCAGCAAGAACCCCTACACTACCAAAACACCACTGCACTACCCTAAACCCTAAAACACGACCCCATACACTACACAATCACCACTGCACTACCCTAAACGCTAACACTAACCCCAGCACGACCCCCTATACTACACAAACACCACTGCACTACCCTAAACCCTTAAACACTGCCCCAGCACAACCCCCTACACTACCCAAACATCACTGCATACCCTAAACCCTAAAACACTACCCCCAGTACTATCCCCTACACTACCCAAACACCACTTCACTACCCTAAAACACTACCCCCAGCGTGACCCCCTACACTACCCAAACACCACTGCATTACCCTAAACCCTAAATCTACCCCCAGCATGACCCCCTAAATTACACAAACACCACTGCACTACTCTAAACCCTAAAACACTATGCCCAGCTTGACCCCTACACTACACAAATACCACTGTACTTCCCTAAACCCTAAAACAGTACCCCTAGCGTGACCCCCTACACTACCCAAACACCACTGCACTACCCTAAAACACTACCCCCAGCGCGACCCCCTAAACTACACAAACATCACTGCAGTACCCTAAACCCTAAATCTACCCCCAGCATGACCCCCTACACTACCCAAACGCCATTGCACTGCCCTAAACCCTAAAACACTACCCCTGGCATGATCCCCTATACTACCCAAACACAACTGCACTACCCTAAACCCTAAAACACGACCCCCTACACTACACAAACACCACTGCACTACCCTAAACCCTAAAACACTACCCCCAGCACGACCCCCTACACTACACAAACACCACGGCACTACCCTACACCCTAAATTACTACCCCCTACACTACACAAACACCACAGCACTACCCTAAACCCGAAAACACTACCTCCAATACTACACAAACACCACTGCATATTATCTACTGCCGGTCGACAGTAGATAGTTATAGCTAGGACCTAGTTTCCTAAGGAAAAGCGTTTTTTGTTTTCCCAATAACTTTGACACCGGATGACGAATCATCGCAAAATTCTCAAAACCTGTGGGGCGCCCCTGTCAGCTCCTATCCTGAAAGTTTCGGGGTGATTCGCCAAGCGGGAGCGGAGAAAAAAGGGGGGTCCCAAAACGTGTTCTCTCTATGTTAATTCTCATAGGAAACTTTAGACACGGCTACAGCTCTAACTGCTGAAAGGAATTGCACCAAATTTGGCAAAAAGGTAGCCCTTGTTTCAGAAAGAGACCTTTTTAGGTCTCGCCTGAGCGCTAGCTCATGTGCTAGCTCAGGCGAGACCTTTAGTAAGCGGGTTTTTAAAGTACTACCAGAGAGGCTTTTGCTGGCCGAAAGCCTGCGTGCATGTGAGCGTGAACGTGCACAGGCCTTTCCTTTCACACGCACCACTCGTGTGTTTTTGTTTTGCGCGTGCGTGTGCACACAACTCCCGGGCTTGTTGCTCGCGCTTCTTGTTTGTTAAGCACCTCGTGAGAGTGCATGTGCTTTTGAGCAGTCTTCCTCCGTATTGCTCTCTGATGCCTGTATGATTCTCTCCACCCCTCCCCCTTGCACTTCTCCCCATTAGTTGCCTGCAGCCTCTGCGTAGCTTTCCTAATCTACTCCCTTCTTCTTGCTCCTCCTTGTTTAACTTGCAGCGCTCATACACGCATACATCGCTTTCCCTTTCATGGGTAATACTTGTTATTTTTATGGTAATGCACTCCACAACGATGAACCAATGTATGTTTTTATTACGGTCATAAGATCTTAACAATCATCTTCGAAGCACACCAGGCAGCCTGTGGTTGTAATCATGTATCTGTGTGTTATTTCACCGGTGAGCAGGAAGCATGTTCGTTTGTACAAACTTAAAACCCTGTAACATTTCACATGAACACCCCGAAGACAAGATATACATGGATGCAGCAATGTACATATCGAACGGAGGAGCGAGCGGTCCCGCCGCTGCAGTTACACATCTATCGGCTCATTCATAGGAAAAACATTTTTAGGTCTCACTAAATGGCGCACATGCTTTACCTACTGTTACCAGCTATTTAAAATATATTTGAAATGGGCTTTCAGTGCGCCACAGGGAGCACTTCTCGCTCATCTCATGCTATCCATCACACGAGGGGCTTTTACACCTCAGAAGTACTCTGAATTGACGCACATTAAATTATTTATCCCACAGGTGCATTGCACAGAAAACCAATCGTTTTCTATTAATAGGGTTTCTACTCTAGCCAGGTTTTTTTTTAATGGTTCATTCAAGCTGGATTCTAAATGGAAACAAAACATATTGGCTTTGCTAATGCTTGATTGTTTAGCTAATAACTTTTGCACTGTTCCATTAGCCTGCATGAAACTTTGAAAAAAGCCTGATCCACTTCCGGGGCATCCGGAAAGTTTTCCGCTACTGACTGGGGTATTTCTTTGCGCCTTTCAAAGGTTGTACAGTAGAGCAGCAGTTTTGCACACGAATCCCCGACCCCAGCAGAGAGAAAAAACTGCAAAAATAGGATGTGCCCAGGAAGGCAAATCCTGTAACTTTTTCCAGACTTGTTGCAATACTGTTCTGTACTTTTGCTGTACCTTTAAAAGCAAAACAATCTGGACAGGAAGTGGTCAAAGGACTTTACGGGGACGCGGACTAGTTGCTGGAAATGAACAATTTAATAATTCTGCCGTCTTTGAGCTCTGCAAACCTTTAAAAAAAATCCGCAGAGCCCAGACTCAAAGCAGTCTAACATTGTGTACATAGAGCGCTGCTAGTCACTAAAGCTGCACGGACGAGGGGGCCTAACCCCCACTTTAACAGCTGAAGGGGTTGGGTGCACTGGGCTGGTTGTGTAACGGAGACTCTTGTACACGTTGTTAGGGTTCCTGTGGCTCGAGGCTCTTAAACACAACACATGATTTACAATCTGATGGCGGAAGCAAATCAGAGAAAACCGCACCTACCACTATCCCTCACGTCCAACACTTTACTGCTGAGAAGAGTGCAAGGGGATGGGGCCAGCCACCATAAACCCCCTAACAGGAAAAAGCTCCGGATTAACAATGATAAAAAAGTATTACTCAGCACCCACTGCATAAACAAGCATTGGCATAGCCAATAGGTCTCGCCTTTGGGACCTTATAAGTATTTAGTTATGCAGCACAATATCCTTGGTGCAACATCAACTGTTGCATGGCTAAACACTTATAAGGTCCCAAAGGCGAGACCTATTGGCTATGCCAATGCTTGTTTTTAAATGGAGTAAATCCGTTCAGTAGTTCCTGAGAAATTCAAAATATTGAGGTCGGAAAATCAATTTCCCATAGGGAACTTTAGACACGGTTACAGCTGAAACTGCTGCACGGAATTACACCAAATTTGGCAAAAGGGTAACCCTTGGTTCAGAAAGAGACCTTTTTTTTAAATGGTGTAAATCTGTAAATCCGTTCAGTAGTTTTTGAGATATTAAAGGAATAAATTGTTTATATATCTGAGCGGGACCTAACTACACAAGCATGAGCTTGGGTCTAATTGGCTGACAACACTTCAATCCAGGAAGTGTTGGCAGCCATCTTGGTGCAATGCTTTTAGGTCTCACCTAGCGACGCAGCGCATGCGCTGCATGCTTGGCGAGATCTATTGTTGTCGATCTACCCGAACACCACTGCACTAACCTAAACCCTAAATCACTACCCCCAGCACAACCCCCTATACTTTACAAACACCACTGCACTACCCTACACCCTAAAACACTACCCCCAGCACAACCCCCTGCAATACCCAAACACCACTGCACTACCCTAAAACACTACCCCCAGCACGAACCCCTACACTACCCAAAAACCACTGCACTACCCTATACCCTAAAACATGACCCCCTACACTACACAAACACCACTGCACTACCCTAAACCCTAAAACACTACCCCCAGCATGACCCCCTACACTACACAAACACTACTGCACTACCCTAAACCTTAAAACACTATCCCCAGCATGACCCCCTACACTACCCAAACACCACTGCACTATCCTAAACCCTAAAACACTACCCCAGCATGACCCCCTACATTACACAAACACCACTGCACTACCCTAAACCCTAAATCTACCCCCAGCATGACCCCCTACACTACCCAAACACCACTGCACTACCCTAAACCCTAAACCACTACCCCCAGCATGACCCCCTACACCACACAAACACCACTGCACTACCCTAAACCCTAAAAGACTATCCCCAGCATGACACCCTACACTACCCAAACACCACTGCACTACCATGAACCCTAAAACACTACCCCCAGCACAACCCCCTACACTACACAAACACCACTGCACTACCCTAAACCCTAGAAAAGAAACCCCCACCCCATGCCCAATCCCCCTTACCTCTCACTCCTCGTGGTTCCTGCTTCTCGTCGTCTCTGAGAGTTGGTGCACGTCGTTGTGAGGAAACGGAACAGCCTCTGTTTCCTACAGCTCTCCCACATTGACGAGGACGTCATAATAGCAGGGCTTCGTTCGCGACACCGTATGATGTCATCGGAGCCATAAGAGGACCCCGTCGGCGTGCTGACGTCAGTACCACCCATTTTTTCCGTGCCACCGAGGCAAACAGGAAGACCGAGACATTTTCACATGTATACTAAATATATGTACAAATTCATACCAATAAAGGCATAAAGAAATCACCTGATCAAGCATTTCTCACTATGAAAACATACGCATGATTAAGACATATTAAAAACATTCATGCCAAACAGTTATAGCATCTTTTTGGTAGAAACAGGTGGACAACGGGGAGGCGGGTGGGACAGTGAGGAATCCACAGGCAGATACTGTATCCACCAGAAAAAGCGTTACCGAAGGTAAGTAACTTGTTCTTCTGATGGATACTTCTGCCTGTGGATTCCTCACCTTTTGAATAGAATCCCCAAGCCGTACCTCACCCGGAGCCGGGTGTCCACCTGACTAGACCAAAAAATCTTGCAAAACAGATCAAGCAAAATGGCCATCCCTCCTAACCTCCGAATCCAATAATAATCGAATAATTTTTTGTCGAAATTATATTGAAACTAATACTTTAAAAGATATTTCATACTTTACAAATTATGCCGAAGTCGCGACCCCAGCGCGACTTTTCAAAATGGCTACCAAAATGCGCGCAGCCATCGTGTAGGGTGCGCGACTTCTGTATAATATTAAAGAAGAAAAAGATTGACTATAATTCTCCTAACTAAAAATTATTCACAATTTTGTTTTAAAGAAATATATATATATATATATATATATATATATATATATATATATATATATATATATATATATAAAGACATAGGATTGAGGTACATTAGACTTACAAATTTTCATTTTAAAAAACCATTGAAATTCACTGAAAAAACCATAGGTTTCAGGCACGTTATAGTTGGAAATTAGCATTTAAAAAACCATAGAAATGCACTGAGAAAACGGTAGGTTTCAGGCACGTTATAGTTAGTTGGACATTTCACTAAAACCATAGAAATTCCGGCGTTATAGTTAGTTCAGATAACTATAACTCGCGTCCCCGCAATGCACTGCTTCTGACATATTACATCATTCATGACATGGTCAGTGACATCACTGATGACATTATCCACGTGAAAATCTGATGCACCTCCTCACACCTGAATATAACCTTTGATACACGCACTCTAAATACAGACTACCATTTTCGAAAAAATAGACACATCAATACCAGTTACTAAATATGCACTGACTGATTCCTAGGTCTACACACACATCCACTCATTCACCCATACAGTTACTCATACATGTAGTCACTCATCAATATAACACTATCATATTCACTCATACACCTAAACAGACACACACACACTGCCACATATCCAGAGTTACTCACACACCTAGTCAGTCATGCGAAGAATCAATCATATTTTCATTTACTCACCTATACAGTTATACAGACACCACCTCACTTATTCATACAGATACTAACACATAATTACTCTCTTATAGACTCACTGATACAAATACACACTCATCCATGCAGCCACTCTCACAATTACTAACTCTCACATATAGTTATTTTTATACACCATCACTCACATATACTGCCTTTTACAAATGTAGTTACTTGCACATGTACCACTGAGACATCCATTCACTCACCAACACACCCATACACACACTTACCCACCCATACAGCTGTTTCCACATGCACTCTTGAACCCATACACCCAGTGAATCAACCACTCACACAGCTATGCACAGAGTCACACATCTTCCACCCACCCACACACACACTCAGGCAGCCATAGATATACTCAGGCAAGCAATCAATAACTCATATAGACACTCATGCAGCTACTCACCAACCCATGCAGCAGTTTACACAACAACAGACAGACTGATACAGACTTTCACTCAGTTTTATTCACTAACCCATGCATTCAGTGAGACACATTTAATCACTCACTTATACAGTCAGTCACGTACCTACTAAATCCTCCATACAGACACTTATACACCCACTCATTCTTCAATACAGCTTGGCATATATATAACACAAACTTCAACTTTACAGAAACACAGTCACTGGATGATGTCATCAGTGATGTCATCAGTGATGTCATTTGACATGTCATCAGTGATGTCACTGACCATGTCATGAATATTGTAATATGTGACGTCATCAGCAGTGCATTGCGGGGGCGCGAGTTATAGTTAGCTGAACTAACTATAACGCCGGAATTTCTATGGTTTTATACAAGTGAAATGTAGAACTAACTATAACGTTCCTGAAACCTATGGTTTTTTCAGTGAATATATATATATATATATATGTGTGTGTATATATATATATATATATATTCACTGAAAAAACCATAGGTTTCACACATGTTATAGTTAGCGGAAATTTTACTGATAAAAAACCAATGAAATTCCCCCGTTATAGTTAGTGCAGGCAACTATAACTCACGCGACCGTAATCTTCTGCTGATGACATATGTGTCTTTATGAAAAAAAAATATTTGTAATATACGTATAGCTAAAAATGTATGGAAGAAGACATGGGCAAATAAGTGTCTAAATACAGTATTAGCATCAGCAGAGGATTGCGGTCGCGTGAGTTATAGTTGCCTGCACTAACTATAACGGGGGAATTTCATTGGTTTTTTATCAGTAAAATTTCCGCTAACTATAACATGTGTGAAACCTATGGTTTTTTCAGTGAATATATATATATACACCAACAATCCTCCTTTACCTTTAAAAGAGGCGCACTGACTCTGGTAATGTTGCTTTCAAAATCCTTTTATTCGTAGAATGACACAGAGGCAAAGAGACTCACTGTTCCCAACGTTTCTGCTCACCAGAGCCTTGATCATGGGAGGCAGTCTCTCTGCCATTTAAATTGCCCACGTGGTTCTCCTTTTTAATATGCAGGCCATATTCAGTTGCAGAATGCTCAGAGGAAAACTTTCACGACTTTACATGCATGTAGAGTACTTCTTAAAACAAAGTCCTTTTTCCAATGATCTGCATGCTTTTCTCATATTCGTCTTTTCCTTTGCACAGATAAAATAAAGTGTTCCTCTCAGCACAGTCCGTTTTTAACATTTCCACATTTTCTTTAAAAGCAGCAAAACCTGCAGTCTTGGAAATTCTTCCTTCTGCTCCCTTACTTTCCACACTCCGAGAATCTTTTCTCAGGGGGCAAGCAGGTCAGGCTTCAACAATCAATCACCAACTCCATTGCCACAAGAAAGCTGGTTTTAGGGACGCCTATCCTGTCAGGTCGAGGCCTGCCTCGGTGCGCCAATCACCATATGTATTCCATAAGAAAGACAGCATGCACTGAGAGTGCCATGTAAACAGACCTAACAGACGTGCTCCAATAGAGAAATACTTTTAATTTGGCAAGTACTTTAAAGTCAGCATAACGCGTTTCAACTCTTTCAAAGTCTTAATCATATCCAGTAGGTCAGAGTGAGAAGCCATCAAGTCTTTACAACTTTGTTTTTTAGAAAGTGTTGAAGGACTGCAAATCATCAGCATTTGAACAGTGTGTTTAAAGTGGTAGTGATCCGTTTTTTAGTTGTTATACAAAACTTCATACACAACAGTGAAATGAAGAATCTCAGCATTGTTTATGGATAATCAGTCCATTATATCAGCACTGTTGCAAACGCACAGGTTTCAATACCGTTTGTGTCATTATTAGTCACACTTTGAACCACAACTCCAATAATGCTTTATGATGGTCTTTCAAAATGTACCACTTCTTCAACATCTTCCTTTGAATTCATCACCTCAGGTTAAAGTTTCAAATGTCCCTTGTCGTGCCTTCAAAGATATAAATATAACCAAAGGCTACAGGGACGTTGCAGTTAGGAAACAGCATTTAAAAAATTTAGAAATTCACTGTAAAACCAAAGGTTACAGGGACGGTATAGTTAGGAAACAGATTTAAAAAAAATCTTAGAAATTCACTAAAAAACCAAAGGTTACAGGGAGGTTATAGTCAATTTAAGATTTTACACAAACGAAACCATCACAATTCAGCAGTTATAGTTATGGTTACCTCAAGTAACTATAACTGATGCCCTAAGGTAACTATAACTCACGCCCCGCCATGCACAGTTTTCTCATCAATAATTTTACAGCAAATGTTGCAGTGAAATTATCAGTGATGTCATAGTAGATGTCATTAGTGATGTAATAGCTGGGGTAATCATCAGTGCATGGTGGGGCGCAAGTTATAGTTATCTTGGGGCATGAGTGGGTGGGGTCCCCGATGCCCAAATTGGGCTATTGAGGGGGTCCACATGGCCCCCACCCCTTCTCAATATCATTTAGGCCCCAAGGGATAGGTTTTCCGGGGCCAAAATATGCCTGGGGGCCAGGTGCACCCCATATGAATATAAACAATTCCCCTAAGTCATGGCACACCCGTGCAGCTCAAAAACACAAGCGTGGGAGACCGCACTTGTTTTTAAATTTTTTTTTAGAATTGCCAAGGATCCTCTGCGGATTCATGGCAAAACATTTTTAAAATGTGTTTTTGGTCCCATGTGGGGTCCCTGTGGTTCCCACCACCAGTCCTAGGGGGTCAAGGTATTCCTACCCTGGCCCCTTGTGGATTTGATGCAATTTTCTTGGGACTTGTGTGAGTCCCGAGTCCCAAGATGGCTGCCACCACTTTCTGGTTGAAATGATGGCAGACAATCAGATCTCAGCATAAGATCTGTTGGATCCACGGACTCTTCACAATCCTAAATATACATAAATCTTTTTTTAATTACTTACTTTAATTACTAAAACGGATTTACAGCAAATTGTAAAAAGAGATCTTTCTGGACCAAGATCTAGCTTACTGCCAAATTTGGTGTAATTACGTTTTGGGACCCCCCTTTTTTCTCAGCCCCTGCTTAATGAATCAACATGAAACTCTCCAAATAGCAGCTGAAGTGAGTGGCAAACTAGTTTTGAAACTTTTGTGAAGATTCATCAAACGGGGCCAAAGTTATTAGCATAACAAAAAACGTTTTTCCTATGAAAACTATGTCCTAACTATAACTACCTACTGGTGAAGTATTTATACACATACTTATGCTATACACTTACCTGACATGTACTCACCATTTCATTGTAAAGGCATACATGTTAAAGGCATTTGCATGGTAAAGACCCACATGATAAAGGCAATGCCTGGGAAAGGCACTGCATGGTAGAGCATGGAATTGCACATTGTTTAGGCTGCTTCCCATTTACTTCTTCAAGAGCAACCCTCCAAGACTCAATACTGCATCAAGATTGCATTTTAATAAAGCCTTATAGCCCTCTGCCAAGGGCTACACTGGTTGTTAAACGCCCTGAACCTGTAGGCGAGGGCCTATAACAAGGCAATGGCCCTTTAAAATATTGTATAACCCAAGATGGTTTATAAAGCTGTTAGAACATGTCACTCAATACGATTAGATTGATCTGAACTAACACTGGAGAAACAGAAAGACAAACTAAAGAGCTCTCAACATTCTAATGTTCTAATGGAAGTTAATCAGCATCGCTGGTACTCAACAGCGCCTTTAGTAGGCTGCCAAAAAATACTTGGCCCCCTGCACTTATTTCTCTTTTTTTTTATTGATTTTGTTAAAAATGTTAAGCATTGCCTTACAGATATCTTGTCAATGTCCATGTAGCTCCATAGCTAGTTGGTCTGCACCAAAACAAGGCTGCCATGTTGTTCCTTCTTCATCATATCCTGTGGCCAAGGTGTTATGGCCTCATTCCTGTTAGTATGCTTGTAATGTCATATGTAAAATACTATAAACAGGGTGGGGTACATTCTTCTTGAAGGAGTTGGATGAGGACCACAGTGGGTGGTAGATCAAATCTTGCGAGGAGTCCTATTTAGTATATTGTTGGATTTTATGCAATAAAACATCTGGCAGGATTTTGAGTTTGTTATTTTTTTCCGGAATTTAACTCAACATATATGGTGACAAAGAGATACATGCGCAAGGGGCAGGTCATCTTCATTAGGCCTGGGCGGTAAATTCCGTTCCGCTCGCGGAATTTGCGGAATTCGCGTAATTTTGCGTTCCGCGGAGGACGCGAAATTGCTCAAAAGTCTGCTTTCAGCGATTTTGCAAAATTTTTGCTTGTTCGCGTTCTCAAAATGCGTGTTCGCGAGATATTTCTCCCCGAGCACGCAAACAGCAATTGTGAACAGGAAAAAAGCATCGCGAACAAGCAATTCCGCGTGTTCGCGGAATTTCTGCGTGTTCGCGGAGATTTTTTACCGTTTCGCGGAGATTTGCGTAACGCAATTACGCAAATTCCGCCCACCCCTAATCTTCATCAGACCATCACTCCTCAGTTTATGACTATACGTACAGCACTATTAAGTGACTGTAAGTTTTACCGTCATATTCGCTCTGCATTCTACCATTGAATTTACCACATTTCTTATGCTTTTTTTCCTTGGCCATTATCTCTGCTTACTGTTGTGCAATGCCTTTATTTTTGATCGCAGCGTTAGGTGGGGGTGGCAGTCACTCGGGCATGGCACTCAGGGGCATGAGTAGTGTGATGTCACTTTGCACATGTTACTCTGGTGTTCAAGTAATGTGATGTCACCCGGTCACACGCTATTTTCCAGTACATTTTTCAGTGCAACATTGTAGTGTTTCCACATGGTATCCTGTGGTGTGACGGCATGGTGTCAGCCTGAACGAATCTTCATTGCTGGATGTGTTTCTGGGAGTTCATATTATTCTGACAGACTATTCCAATAGTTATTGTTGTTCATTACTCAAGGAGGTATGTTACACATGGAGAATTAAGAAAACATATTTTTTTACTTCATTAAATTATCCTCTATCCTAGAGATCAAAATTTTTGGGGGATTTGTCTGAGACCAAATAATTCAAACTAATCCGTACAGCTGTTGTTATTATGTTATTTTGTTATATTAGCCGTCATATTAGTTTATTACTTTATTTTCTTACTTACATTTATTGTTTTGCCAGGACCCAGACTATTCAATGGCAATGGCTTCTAATGGTTAACCCTGGGCGGATAACTCCGCTTCGCCAGCGGTGTTTACGGAGATTTAGCTGCTACGCGCTCTGTGGTGAACGCAGAGTAGGCAAAAAACTGCACCCCCATGGCAGAGCAAAGTTAGCCGCTCCCCCACCCCTAAAGTCTTTATAAATGTAAAAAAGAAGCATGTGCAGGCACGTCAGACGTACAAAGTAGTGTTTTTTTATTACAGAAGGGGACGCAAGGACCGAGGAGCAGGACGGAGAGAGGCCAGGCAGGGGAGGCAGCAGACAAAAGGTAAGTGGCTTCTTTTTCACATTTTTAAAGACTTTGGGACGGGGAGGGAGCGTAGCGTATTTCCACAGAGTTTTTTTTAAAACCCAGTGGAAATAAGTGTAGAGGCACTTTGCCCGCTACACCCCGGGTTACTACTGGTATGTTACAGCATCCTCCTTTTTTAATTGATGTAGGTGAACCACTTCTTAAATGGAAAAGTTGGAAGGAGTTATTTGACTCATATTTGGTGGCTATTGGTGGTGAAAAATTCTCTCCAAACCAGAAAATATGGAGTTCTTCTGCACAATTTATGCATAGAAGCAAGAAACATTAATGAAAGTTTGGAAGAGATCCCTGTAGATAGAGGTGATGGCGAGCCTGGTGACATATGAAATGTCTGTTAAAATGTTCGAGATACATTTTGCGACACAGATCAATGTGTTAGAAAGACACAAATTTTCCATCTCCGGCAAGCTAAAACTGAAGGAATTGGAAATGACATAGCTTCATTGATGAAATTGTGTGGAACCTGTGAGTTAGGTGATCTGACTGACTCTATTATTAGGGATCACTTGTTTTGTTGTGCTAATAATATACGGGTGCAAGAGAAAAATCCTGACTTAAAGGAGGTGATTGCTTTCATTGAAGGACTGGAACATACTTCTCAATGGGTGAAGGAGATGAAAAATGATTCTGGCACCAAACCAGAAATTCCAAGAGTAGTGGGAGAGGATATTTTTAGAATTATTAAGCTGAACAAAACATCTACTGAATTTTTGTAGTTGAATGCTACTAAATTTAAATGCTATAAATATGCAGTAGGAACCATGGTTCGAATAGTACTAATTGTATGGCCAGAAGTTCTGTATATAAGAAGTGTGGTAAACGTACCTGTTATGCAAGGGTATGAAAAGCCATGGGTGAGAAGGTGTAAAGTGAGAAATGTTACTTTGAGACAACTTGATGAAACTAATGATGGGCTAAAGAAAATTGCATTTCATGTTACCGGGAGCCCTGTATTGACTGATTCAAAATGTGATGTGGGACCTCTTATAATGTGAGAATGCAAGATCCTTTTGGTTATGGAGAAATTGATACATTGGTGAATTTGGGTTTGCATTTTACCTTGATTGGGGACAAGAATTGGGAGACAGTGTTTAGGGAAGAGAATATTCCTTTGCAAAAGTACAACATAAATGCTACATGGTATGGTAGTGCAGTTGTTGATTTGATTGGTTTTGTACCCATGAAATTTTACTTTAAGGGTAGAGAAACCATTGGAAACGTTTATGCCACTAAAATAGGGGACAACTAGTTGGGTTGGTAGCATCAGCGTGATTGGAGTATCACACTTAACCCTAATTCTCTTGACCAGCTCATGATGATTTGCTACATCAGTGAGAATGGGGGTGCAGTGAAACGATTCCCTGATGTGTTTGGGGACGAGTTGAGGTTATTATGCAATTTTGAAAATAAGATTGTTCTAAAGAAAGGAGCACGGCCAGTTGTGTACAAAGCACTCAAAGTGCCTCTTCTAATGATGGAACATTTAAATTGTGAATTGGAGAGATTGAAAGAACCTGGTGTAATAGAGGAAATTGAATGCTCAGAGTGGTTGGCATCAGTTGTTCTAGCCCCCAAGGATAGTGGAAAAAGCATTTGTGTAGATCTTTATGATTTGAATAGATGTATATGGGTGGATAGACAGCGTTTCCCTAACATCTCCAAAGAGCTATATTTTCTGAATGGTGCACAGATATTTAGTGTGATGGACATGTTATCAGTATATCATCAAATTTTTTTATTTTATTTTTTTTTACAGAGTTTTATATAGCGCAAACGTGACCCGAATCAGGTATCAGAGTGTTTTACATAGCACCAGTTGCCTTACATGAGGACACATTCATTTTTTAGGCACTGGGAGATTAAGTGATTTGCCCAGAATCACCAGATGTTCAGCTTTATTGCACACACTCGAACCCATTTCCCCAGATTCGAGGTCGACCGCCCTAGCCATTAGACCAACTCCTCTCCCCATGAATTACCATGGTTACCATGAATGATGAATCCAAACCATTTACATTGTTTGTTACTCCTGTAGGTGCTTACCGTTTTGTTAGGATGCCTTTTGGGTTAGCATCTGCAATCACTTGTTTCCAAACTATAAAGAAAACTGTTTTGTAAGGGATTCAGAAAGTCAATTTTTTCCAAGATGATATTTTGGGTTTTGGCAAAGACAGAGAGGAGCATGACAGAACACTTGTTGAAGTATTCAGTAGGTTGCAGATACATGGGTTGACCATGAAGAGGGAGAAATGCCAGTTTAAGTGGGAACTGTGAAATCTTGGACACAAAATCTCAGGAGAACATATCAGTCCTAAGCAGGATCTGGCAGAAGCTATTGCTAAGGTGCCTGTATCATTGGATAAGGACCAGTTGGCGGAGGCCTCTCTTCACCTCCACCCCCAAGACATCATATGCAGAGTACCACAAGGATCATCCCTCAGCCCCACCCTGTTCAACTACTACATGACCCCCCTCGCAGATGTAGTCGGATCCCATGGACTCAACATAATCTCCTACACAGACTATGCTCAATTGATCCTCTCACTCACTGAGAACCCCTCCAATGCCAAAACCAATTTCTGCAATGCCATGACCAATGTACCCAAATGGATGAGAGACAACTGCCTTCAAGTCAACTCTGACAAAACTGAAGTACTGATCTTCGGGAAGAATGCCTCTGCATGGCACCACAGCTGGTGGCCTGCAGAACTTGGACCTACACCCACAGGACCGAACATGCACGCAAGGACCTACACCCGCAGGACCGAACATGCACGCAACCTCAGTATCATTCTTGACAGCCAACTGACAATGAAATGGCACATCAATGCAGTCGCCTCCTCCTGCTTCAACAAACTTCACATGCTCCGCAGAATATTTAGAAGAATTCCAACCAACGCTAGAAAGACCATCACTCAGGCCCTGGTTACCAGCTGCCTCGACTACAGCAACACTCTCTATGCCAGCACCTCCACCCAGCTCCTGAGAAGGCTCCAGACCATATAGAACACCGCAGCCAGACTCATCCTGGATCTCCCCAAACAAGCTCACATTTTCCTCCACCTGAGAGACCTCTACTGGCTCCCCATCCAGAAGAGATGCCAGTTCAAGATCCTCATACATGCCTACAAAGTCCTCCATGACCTAGGACCTGCCTAATTCAACCATCGACTGAGCTTCATCCAACCCTCTAGACACCTCCACTCCTCTTCACTCACACACCCACCCCCTGCATCTGTTATAGCCGAAGTGGTGGCTGCTCCTTCTACTAGAGCTCTGCCAAAATCTTGAACAATCTTCAGCTCCGGAAAACCCCCTCACTGGCAGCCTTTAGAAAGAGACTCACAACCCGGTTTTTCAATGGAGACCCAGCGTGCAGATACCCCCAGGGATGACAGTGATGCGCTTTACAAATGCTGATTGATGGATTGACAGTTAAGATAATTTTTAGGTTTAGAGGAATACTATTATAAGTTCATTAATTACTTTGCATCAATGTTTCATTCTTTAAGGACTCTGTTCAAGAAGGGTGCAGCGATGGTGGTATCAGAGGATAGTGAAGTGGCTTTTCAGATAATCAAGGAAAAATTGGGGGTTTCCCAATTCTGGGGCAGTTTGATGTGTACAAAAGAACTGTGCTGATGGTGGATGCCAGCCTCAAAGAGTTGGGGTCAATGTTAGCAAAAGAGGTGGTTGGTGAGGTAAGACTAAGAGCATTTGCCGCCAGAGCACTCAAAGGAGCAGAATCTAATTATCTGGTTATCGAGTGCAAAGCCCTTGCTTGCACTTGGGTCATACTGAAGCTCAGATTTCTACACTTCAGCATTAAAAGTGATCATAACATAATATGTGTATTTGTTAAGTGCACGTATCACCCAAGGGTATCAAGGCAGTGAATAACAGTTGTTTATTGTAACACAACGGTGCTCATTTTATCGACCTCAGATGTATGAAAGGCTGAGTGGACCCATCGGGATTTGTACCTGTGACCATGAGGTCAAATAAAGGCCCCTGCAGTCTAAGCATTAGTCCACCAGACCACCAGACCTGGTCACAAGCCCTTGGTTCATATTTTCTCATGCAAGGAGAATCGGGGCATGTCTCCATGCATAGAGAGGTGGATAGAGAGAGTGAGTGAGTAAACTTTTGATGTGCAATATGTGGCAGGCATGGATAACAAACTGGTCAATTGTTTGTCGAGGAAACCACTCATGAAAGAAGGATTTTGTGAAGGAGCTGAGAGTGAGGACAAGCTCACCAATTCGGTCCAATGGTCAGAAATTGTGAGAAAAGAAGACTGGGTGGAAGCCATTCAGGAAGATGGAGCACGTGAGAAAATTGTAGGTTTTGTGATGAATGGTTGATCAGATGTACTGGAATTGTCTCTTCAAAGTAGGAAGTACTTTGTGTTCAGGAATAATTTGTATTTGTTGGATAGAGTTGTTTGTAGAGGAAACAGGTGAGCTCCTCTGGTGCTTATTAGAGAGCAGTTTTTTTTAATTTTTTGCAGAGTTTTATATAGCGCGAAAGTGACCCGAATCCAATCAGGTATCAGAGCGCTTTACATAGCACCAGTTACGTTACATGAGGACACACATTCATTTTTTGTTAGGCACGGGGAGATTAAGTGATTTGCCCAGAATCACAGAATGTTCAGCGACATTACCGAAACTCGAACCCAGTTCTCCAGGTCCGAGGTCGAGCGCCCTAGCCGTTAGGCCAACTCCTCTCCCTAAGAAGGAACCTAACCAAAGCGTGGCTGAGGGAATTGTATTGGTGGCCTGGGGTGGATAGGATGGTGGAGGTTGTGGTGAATATTTTTTTATTCTTATGCTCAAAAAGATAAGAATAGAGCGGCATATCAACAACGAGGTGATAGAAATTATCGCCGCTTTTGCAGCCGTTTTCAGCCGAAAAGCGACGATAATTTTATCACCTAATTAGCAATGTTACGCTAACGCGTGAAACCTTGCTTTAGTGTACAAAATCTTAATGCCCAGCTTTGCATCTCTAGTGAGATGCAAAGTGGGAGTTCCTGACCTGACATGACAGGAGAAATGTCGCTAAGCGACATTTCTCCTATCATCAAGCCCCACGCTATGAAGCATAGCGTCAGGAAAAGTAGCGATAACCCCTGTTATCGCTTCTTTCCTTACGCTGCTTCAGGACTGACTTAGCCATGATATCCTATGGAAGGTGGATATCATGGCTAAGTTTGTGAGTCCCTATCAACAAGCTAACTCCACATTTCGGGAGATTGTCGCTGGGTTTCCAGTGATAATCTCACGTTAGGCAGTTAGCGCTAGGATTTTTATCGCTTTTGAGATAAGCGTTGCTAATAGCACGCTATCTCAGCGATAATAATCCACGCTACCTGGTGATAATTATCCTAGCGCTAAGTGCGCTTAGCGATAATTATCGGCAGTTGTTGTTGATATGCCCCAAAGTTCTTCATTAGGCACCAATATCTCCTGTAACTGTGCCTGTTGAACCTTGGAGGAAGTTGTGTTTTGGACATTGTGTGTCAATTTAATTTGCTGCAGCCTAAGGGACAGTTTGCCATTGTTCTGGTTGACTAAGCTACTAAATGGGTTTCTACAAAGTGTGCAGGTGCAATGACCAAATGTGTGATTCAGGAATCTTTGAAAGATTAATTTGCTTGTGAAGGCATTCCAGAAGTGATTATTACCATAATGGAGTGCAATTTGTGTATGAAGTAATGTGTGATTTATCAAGAGTTTGGACATCATACATTTATGTACAGCCCTTTATTTTTCTCAAGCCAATGGGCTGGTGGAGACTATAAACAAGCTGGTGAAAGGTGAAAGCTAGTGCACGGAGAACTATGCACTGGAAGGTGCCTTTACAGGAAATGTTGAGAAATATGTTGTTGACGCAAAAGGAAAACACCTAATAGTGTGTATAAAATGGTTCCCTTTGAGCGCATGAGGGGTAGGAAAGCAGCTTCCAAACTTGATCCCTTTTGATTGGGTAACTTGGCTAGTCTGAAGGAGTGTTCAGAGGTGTTGAGATCCAGTGTATTGAGGCATCAGGAGATGTATAAGGTATGGCATGATAAAGCACACATAACTGAACAGAGGTCATGGAATGTTGGTGAGTGGGTTTAACTTAAAAGGCCCAGTTTTGTGAAGAAACACATCAGTATATATGGGGTCTTTTAAAATCAAGGGGTCTAGAGAAATGTGGTGGTCATGCAGAGTATATCCAGGTTGGTGAAGTGTGACGAAGGTGTTATGAATCAAAACGTCCTCGCAGATTACCACAGGGGGCATTCCACTGTCAATGGGAACGGTGCTAAGGTTATTGGTAGAAGGTCTGGAAGGGTGGTTAAAAATCCTGTGTGGTTAAAGGATTTCAATTTACTGTCTTGTGTTTGTGATTGTGTATCAAATATTTAGTTTATATTAAATTATGTATAGTATGCATTTTAATAAGGATTTTTATTTTAGTTTTTACTATAATGAACATTTTACATATCGAATTTTATCTAATCTGTGCAGGTAAATATTTAATGCTTTGTTGTTGTTTCTGTTATTTATTTTATTTTGGAAGGGAGATATGTTGCGGCCTGATTCCAGTGAGTATGCTTGTGGTGTCATATGTAGAATGCTATAAACAGGATGGGTTAGAATGTTCATGAGGGATTTGGATGAGGGCCACAGTGGGATGAAGATCTCATCTTGGAAGTGTCCTATTGAGTATGTTGATGGTATTTCTGCACTAAAAATGTTAGCAAGTTTAGGAGTTTGTGATTTCTTTCTGGAATTGATCTCACCACAAAGCCTCTCAAATGAGCTCCATAGTATTATGGAGTGGTGTTCAGTTTCTCATGTCATCTTGCAAAAACATCTATGATATGGTTAAATGTAACCTTAACATTCTCACTCTTCTTACCTGCCATTGGAAGCAGCCAGAGTGTTAATAAAATATCCACACTGAACATAAATATTGTGTGGGTGGGCAAATTTGCCATTGTCTGGATAAAATCACTTCTGATTCCCTGACCTGTCCTACATACTTTTCAACACTTATTACTAGTATATTCAAACTGCAGGTGGTCAAAGAGTTGTTTTGTCAGAAAGAATGGTCTTCCTACTAGTGCTAGCACTTTAGAAGCTTTCTACAGTTCAAAGTATATTGTGCCTCCTGGGCCCACTGAGACCTCAACTCTTGATGGGATTGTCCACTCTGCTTTATCGGTACAGAAAACCTCCCATTTTTTATCTCAAATGCCATTGCATTAGCAATCTTTGAAAGGTAATTGTCCAAACAGGATTCTCACCACCAATTATGATAATCTAGTGGCACAAATCTACGACTCTGTATAGTTACTATCCAAGGATTCCCATTATCTATGCACATTGTTGTAAATGTTCTAGGATGACAAATGGCAGACCTAGTTATGCTGTTGATATCAGATTAGTACGGGTGTGGGATTTGCCTCCTTTGAACTGTAATCGGTGTTCAGTGCACAAATGTTTATATCATTCAATATGTCAACCAATGACGCGCTACGAGATAGGGAAGCAGCGGCGGAGGCACTCTTCCAAAATCTGCCTAGTGTCCACAATGCAAAAAGAACTATTGATGAACAGAATGCAGAACAATGTCATACATTCACCCCAGTACAGAGATCTGGGCCTAAATCCATCGTTTTTTTGCTCACCATGCCATTCCAGTTTGGACGCAGCCATATGCAAATCAGTCTTCACCCTGTGCCCAATAGGAACAGTCCAGCCTGAACTGCCATGCCAGGTCCTCCCTGAACTGGAAACAAGCATCCAAGGACCGGTTTCGGGGTTTCACCCCTCTTCAGCCAGGATAGCTTGATTCCAGTGGCATGGAGAGCATGGGACTCACGTCTGAGCATACCCGTCCCACTAGGGGTGACAAATGCAAAAAGAACTATTGATGGACAGAATGCAGAACAATGTCGTACATTCACCCCAGTACAGAGATCTGGGCCTAAATCCATAGTTTTTTTGCTCACCATGCCATTCCAGTTTGGACCCAGCCATATGCAAATCAGTCTTGACCCTGTGCCAAATGGGAACAGTCCAGCCTGAACTGCCAGGCCAGGTCCTCCTTGGACTGGAAACAAGCATCCAAGGACTGGTTTCCGGGTTTTACCCCTCTTCAGCCAGGATAGCTTGATTCCAGTGGCATTGAAAGCACCGGACTCACGTCTGAGCATACCCGTCCCACTCGGGGTGATAAATGCAAAAAGAACTTTTGATGAACAGAATGCAGAACAATGTCATACATTCACCCCAGTACAGAGATCTGGGCCTAAATCCAACGTTTTTTTGCTCACCATGCCATTCTAGTTTGGACGCAGCCATATGCAAATCAGTCTTCACCCTGTGCCAAATGGGAACAGTCCAGCCTGAACTGCCAGGCCAGGTCCTCCTTGGACTGGAAACAAGCATCCAAGGACTGGTTTCCGGGTTTCACCCCTCTTCAGCCAGGATAGCTTGATTCCAGTGACATTGAGAGCACCGGACTCACGTCTGAGCATACCCGTCCCACTCGGGGTGACAAATGCAAAAAGAACTATTGAAGGACAGAATGCAGAACAATGTCATACATTCACCCCAGTACAGAGATCTGGACCTAAATCCATCTTTTTTTGCACAATGCACAGACACCATCGGCAAGTGGCACTGGTAATAGTGATGCAAGATCGTTTTTAAGAAATTTGGAAAAACTCCTGAAAAATAAACTCACAAAATGGTAGGAGAAGAAATCGTTAGAAAATTACAGAGACACCAATCGAGTACCTGGGGGTCTTCGAGTTCTCATTGCCCCTTCATTTGAAAACCCCAAACCCGCCATGTTAAAAGAATGGGCTGACAATAACCTTCAGGCTTCCATGAATATGGTTCATATACTTATCAAATATGCGGATATTGATAGGGAAGCAATTTTAATCGAAATTGAGTGCATCAATGGACTTTTAGATGCCACTGGACAGAATGACCAGATAACTAAAGGGCGTGCAGACATTGATATTCGCATTAAAAAACACAAAGATATAATTAAGACTCGCAAGGCATTTAAATTCGCACGTGACTTAAATGACTATGCAACTGGGAGGATTTTTACATTCTCCAGAAAGTTTGACAACCACAAACGACAAGCATTCACAAGTAGGTCATCAGAACCAGTGGTGTGGGCATCTATGAGCAATCCTACTATTGATGCAGACTTAGACACTAACTCCCTCACGTCCAACAGCGATTCAGATGAGAGTCGGCAGGGTACATCAGAAGTAGTCACAGTAAATGTGAGCAACTTGACTCCAGCAGAAGAACTGAATTTTATCCGAGAGGATCGGAGACAGACCTTGCGCCTGAGGAATACTCAGCAAGGTCAGCAAGGGCAACATGTAACCAATGCAGGAGGGAGTGGAGGGTCAAAGTCCGCAAAAAATACCAACAGAGGGAACATGGCAAAGAAGTGGAGATGATGAAAAATATTCCGAACAATACAGTCATCAACTTAACCGAGGCAGTGTTAACTATCGCTGAAATTCAGATCCTAACATTAGGACTTACATACTGACCAGTTAATACATTTGCCTACAATCAGACTAGGATTGGCATTTTCAATTTCATTAGAACAAATCAAATTGATGAAATATTTCCAATTGAACAAGTATTCTCCAATTCCTTCAAATGTCTCATCTGTTGTAAATGATCCTGAAATTAATCCACAGGTAAAAGACGTCTCCTTGTTACAGACACTCCAAAATCTATCTAATGCAAACAACACTAATATCAATGTTGAATCTACTCGGGATGTCATGAGCAATATGGGTATTAATACCAATCAAGCCACTTCAAAAATGCCCAATACCATGCCCTGATGAACAAAGTAAAGAAAAATCACAACATCATTATAAATAAGGCCGACAAAGGCGGCAATGTCTTTTAAGCAGAAGATACGACTGGTCCTGGAGAAAGTGGTAAAATGCCTCTCTCAATTGAAAAGACAGGGCCTTCTAACTGAAGACAAATTTAATTTTCTTAAAGTTGATTATCCAGTCATTCCCATCCTGTATTTCCTCTCGAAAGTACACAAGAAAGTGGTTCCGATTCCAGGTAGGCCTATTATTTCATCCCAAAATAGTCTGCAGGAAAAGATCTCAAAATACGTGAACCACTTTCTTCAGCCTCATGTTATCACCTTACCATCTTTTGTAAAAGACACCTCTGACTTCTTGAGTAAGATCAAAGATGTAGTTTGGCAGCCAGAGTTCCTGCTAGTGGTTATGGATATAGAATCCTTATACACGAGTATCAATCATGCTGATGGATTAGCTGGGGCAAAATACTATTTGGCAGAAAGAGACATTGGAATGAAAGAACACAATTGTACGTTGATAGCCATGATAGAACTTTGTTTGTACAATAACTATTGCCTATTTAACCAAAAAGTGTACCAACAGTTAAGAGGAATCGCCATGGGGGCATGCTTCTCCCCCAGCTACTCATGTCTCCATGTTGGCTGGTGGGAGGAGCATGTCCTTAGGACCAAGTACCTGATGGAGTGGACAAATCATGTCAAATTTTTCTGGCGCTACATCGATGATGTATGTCTAATTTGGAAAGGGAGTAGAGATACAGCAACTGAATGCTCAAAATCTTAGATTAACAGCAAATATTGATGAGTCAAGTGTTGAATTTTTACATGTTCTTCTTTATGTCAGTGAGGGCAGGCTCCATATCAAATTACACCGCAAGACAACTGCTGGAAATTCAATCTTGCATGCCGAGAGCTCGCATCCCCGCCACACTATTCGCAGTATACCCTATGGCGAATTTGTGAGAATACGCCATATTTGTAGTGAGAAAACAGATTGTGATAAGTGTCAGCATGAGGGATTTCTACGGTTTCTAAATCAAGGCTATAAAAAATCTTTGTTAGTTCAGGCTCTGGACAAGGCTAATACACTCACAAGGGAGGAATTTTTGATTCCTAAAAATTACCGTGTGACAGCTTCGGTCCCCCTCACCAATGACAGTGAGAATGATAAAAGTAACATCAGACTGAATACTACCTACCGTCAACAGGAGAGCAAAATCTGTAAATTAATTTATTCTCAATGGCCAATAGTATTGACAGAAATAACACTGAAATCCATATTACTATCATTACCAGCCATTGCATTCAGGAGGGCACCTTCTATGAGGGATGCCCTTGTAAAATCTAATCCTGAAATAACACCCTAAAGCACATGGCTACTTAGAAAAGGATTTTTCAAGTGTAACTTGTGTTGCGCATGTACATTTGTTACCAATGCTACTGATTATCAAACAGCCTTTGGTGATAAAAAGATTCTTAACAAAGATCACTTAACATGTCGCACCGAGTTCGCAGTCTACAAGCTACGCTTTACTTGTGGCCTGGATTACATAGGCAGCACGAAGCTCCCTGTACATAAGATCATTTTGCATCATGTGAGGGCCATTGTCAATTCCGACCCGAACTATCCAGTGGCCAGACATTTCAAGTTGATTCACAACAATAAACTAAAGGATTTGGAATACACTGTATTGGGGGCTGTTCCCATTTCCGGATGGGATGGGAACCGTGAGAAAAGCCTCCGCCAATTTGAAACACACTTCATCTTGGCACTCGATACAAAGATGCCTAATGGCCTCAACAACAGTGAGGATATGCATAACTTTCTCTAATAGTAATTTTATTCCTAAGTAGGAAGTTCTCACTATGCATTGATTGTTGTTTGCTCTATATTTTATGGATTGATTTTTATGTCACTAATTTATCATGAAATTAATGATCTTATCTGTTTATATATTAGACACTATTGGTATTTGCACTTTAGCATTATTCAGGCTTGGATAATGAGTTTATGCTGCTACAACCTTTATATTTCAACAGAGATGAATTTTGTCACATATACACTTGTTATGATTCATTCACTTATTTTGCCCAATGCACAGCACTTTATATATTTTCTGACTGGTTTTTATAACAGAGTATTAAGATCTTAGGCTAAAAGTGAATTATTATGAATTTCCATTTTACAAATTGATGGTATGCATAAATTCAGTGTAATCTCAGACAGTAATATTAGACAATTTGTCACTAAGGGTTTTTAGGTATCTTGCACTAGCACTTTATCGTAACCGTTTTAGAAGAAAGTTCCATTATGTTTTATAAATATGCCCATATACCTCAATATTGTTATTTTTAGAAGGGACCACTCACAGCACTACCGTATCTATAATGTGTTTATGCACTAGCATTTGAATGCAGATGTCAGTAGTATGTTCGTTTCTATTATATTATATAAGGATTATTCTGGCCATCCAGTTTTATCAATATGGGGAACTAGTTATCAATTCAAGTCTGCCTACAATGTGAAGTTTTGATATGATTGTCGGAATCGGAAATTTTCGTAATTGCTGTCCACACTTGTTTGATTGCATACCTATTTCAAAATACATTTGTAATATTTTAAGTCACATTGGCAGTTCCATCTTTTTAAATGTCTCTCCATTCTGTACATCATGAATTTCGATTTATTTATTTATTGTTGTTCAAGATGTGTTGTGATGTTAACAGTCTGTTTTCTAGTCTTATCAACATGACTACTCACTCTTTAGAGTCATTAGTGCACATTTTTTGTATTTATTGTTCTCTACCTCACAGCTCGTCATGTGATCAAGCTTTCGTGTGCGAGCGAAAAGCGTTGTGGCGGACACTATGCTCGATCATTCCTGGATTTTGCACTGCTCACCGCAACATTTTGAATTGTTTGGATTTCCTTTGCATGCTCAAAGAGGTCCATGCCTGGAGGCTCTGTCAATGATTTAGCAAGGCAGGCACGCTGTTGATATATATATATATATTCACTGAAAAAACCATAGGTTTCACACACGTTATAGTTAGGAATTAGCATTTAAAAAACCTTAGAAATTCAGTGAAAAAACCATAGGTTTCACACATGTTATAGTTAGCTGGACATTTTACTCGTAAAAAACCAATGAAATTGCCCCGTTATAGTTAGTTCAGCTAACTATAACTCGCGCGCCCGCAATGCACTGCTGATGACGTCACATATTACATCACTCATGACATGGTCAGTGACATCACTCATGACATCACTGATGACATCTCAAATGACATCACTGATGACATCACTGATGACATCATCCAGTGAATGTGTGTTTTTCTGATAATTAAATATGTTTTATATATGTATATCTCAAGGTTGATAGAAGAATAAATGGGTATATTACTGTCTAAATGGATGATTTCTTTTTGAAAAATTGATTGTGTAACTGACTGATTAAGTGTATCATAGTGAATACATGGCTTAGTGAGTAATATTTAAATATGTAAATATCTGTATCATTTTTTCACTTTGTGTATAAGTGGCTGCATGGGTTGGTGAGTAGCTACATGGGTGTCTATATAGGTTATTAGTTGGTTTTTTTGAGTATTAGTCTGAGTGTCTGCATGGTTCGGTGGGGGGTATGTCGTAGTGCATAGGTGCATGAATGAGTGACTCACTGTTTGTATGTGTTGAACAGAGCATGTGTGCAGGACTGCATGGGTGGATGCGTGTGTGTATTGGTGTGTTAGTGAGTGAATGACTGTCTCAATAGTGTCTTTATGAGTAACTACATATGTTTTAAACTAGTATATGTGACTATTGGTGTATATATGTGAGTATATGTGAGAGGGAGAGATTGAAAGAGTTCCTGTATGAATAAGTATGTGTTTCTATAAGTGATTGTTTAAAAGACTAAGTATGTGTAAGTTTCCGTAGAAGTAAGTGTGGTGGTGTGTGTATAACTGTATATGCAGGTGAATGTATGTTTGATTCTTTACTAGCATGAGTGACTATGTGTGTGAGTAACTCTATGGATGAGTGGCATTATGTAACAGGATGTATAGGTGTATGAGTACATATGATGAGTGAGTACATGTATGAGTGACTGTATAGGACTGTTGGTGAATGAGTGGATGTGTATGTTGATCTTAGAATTACTGAAGAGGTTGTTGTAACTGGTATTGGTATGTCCATTGTTTTGAAAATTTTAGTCTCTATTTTTGAATGTGTGTATCAAAGCTTATATTAAGGTGAGAGGAGGTCTGCCACTCTATCACAAGGATGATGTCATCAGTGATGTCATCAGTGATGTCATTTGAGATGTCATCAGTGATGTCATGAGTGATGTCACTGACCATGTCATGAGTGATGTAATATGTGACGTCATCAGCAGTGCATTGCGGGCGCGCGAGTTATAGTTAGCTGAACTAACTATAACGGGGCAATTTCATTGGTTTTTTACGAGTAAAATGTCCAGCTAACTATAACATGTGTGAAACCTATGGTTTTTTCACTGAATTTCTAAGGTTTTTTAAATGCTAATTCCTAACTATAACGTGTGTGAAACCTATGGTTTTTTCAGTGAATTTCTAAGGTTTTTTAAATGCTAATTCCTAACTATAACGTGTGTGAAACCCATGGTTTTTTCAGTGAATTTGCAAGGTTTTTTAAATGCTATTTTTTTTTTTTATTCTTCATTTTTTTCAAACATATTTTTAATTTAATTTTCTTACCTTTTATAAAGACTATGCTTAAATTTTTAAAATCATTAAATATTTATTTTATTTAAATTTTTTAAAATAAACATGTAAAATTTATTTCCAGTTTTTTTTTTTTTTTTTTTGTTTTTTTTTTATAGTACGCGTACCGTAAGCTCACGGTAAGCGTACGGTTTACGCAACGCCCGTAATCTATCTACGCTGCTTGCGTATAGTTACGTACTTTGCGTAGCCGCGCGTACTGCGCGTGGGTCGCGTGCGCGCTTACGCCACACGCGCACGTTACGCGGAAGTGCCGGGGAGTGACTGTTATGCGCATGCGCGCAAGCGCGTGTCTTTTTTACGCGCATGCGTACTTTTTGCCGTAAGCGCACCGTAAGCGCACCGTAAGCGTACCGTAAGCGTACGGTAGGTCATGTGATCATGAAACACAACTTTTGATTGGTTGAAAGTGCTTTCAGTTCTAGAACTCTCCTACACCACACCCATTCCCCTCATTTCTGCTTGTGATCCCTTGGGAGAAGGAGCTGGTTTGTCTTTGGGATACGATGGCAGAACAGCAGAGCTCTTCTGAGAGTGAGGCTAGCACCAGCAGCACTGTCTTGAGGCAGAGAGCGAGGAAAGTAAAGCCTTCTTATGTTTGGGATTATTTTACTTTTCCAGAAGGCCAGCAAAAGGTGAATGCACCCTTAGTTACTTGCAAGCTGTGTAAGCGTGTACTTTCTAGAGGTAATCCTAACAGGAAGTATTCCTTTGGGAATCACACCATGAAGAGACACCTCCAGGATGTACACAGAAGGACACATGGTCATCTTTTTGGAGGTAACTCTTCAGAAAGACGAGCCAGTACATCCACAGCAGCTCAGCCTGGACCATCACCTGCAGGGCTTACTCCTTCTTCTGCAGGTCAGGTGAGCCCTTCATCTGTGGGGGGAGAATCTCCTTTTGCTGGCCCTCTGGAAATGAACCTTCGATTTCGGAAGGTTGATATTCATTGCACATTTTGTAAAGGTCTAATTTGTCATAGGGAGACCAGTGTTTCCCTAGTAAACAACAAAATAGATCAGCACATTTGTAGCTTTGAATGATTTTCCCATGCTTCCTTTCCTCTGTCCCTGCATGAACACAACGGTTCTTTTAAGAGCCAACCTTATCTTCCATCTTTTTTTTACTTGTTTTTAAAAACTTTTTTTTTTTTTTTACCGTACGCGTACGGTAAGCGTACCTTTTTTTTATTTTTTAAAAAAAAACACTAAAAATCATTTATCACATTATAAAGTCCTTGAGAGACTACAATTTTTATTATTGACTTACCATACTCACTCAAAAAAATATTTATTCATTTGTTTTTTTAAAAAATAGTTTTTAAAATGGTTGTAGTTTCCGAAAATTTTCTATATCGATCTGAAAATAAAGAAAAAAGTATTAATATTTTTAAACCATTTAATAATACAGTACACATATTTACATTTTTTACCAAAAAATATTTTTGCCTTATTTTTGCTGTTTTCAGAATAAATTGCATTTCACTATTAATTGTGAAAGCAATTGCATTCATCATTTTACAGCGGGCAAAAAAAATTAACAATCACAAAGATTGTATTAAAAAAGCCCAGAATCTCTTCTCACTTAAACTTATCATTACAGAAATGCATATTATTCTAAAAAAATATCATCTAAAAACAATACTTTTTTCTTTAAAATACCGTCTGATATGTTTGTTTGAGAAGTATAATCACAATATTATATCTCAAATAACTCCAAAATACATCTGATTTTATTTCCTTTAGGCCAAATAGTATTTTTTTTTTTTTCCTGGAATAAATTTCCAAGGGAAATCCATTAAAATTCTAAAGTTTAATCTGTCCAGATCTCACCGATTCTCTGTAACATTTTGGTTCACGAAAATTTTTTGAATAATTTATTTAGTCCACAATAGAATTGCTTACTTTTCCACATGGCCAAATAGTAATTTTTTAAATCATTTTTGAAAAAAATTTCCAATGGCAGTTCAATAGCATTCCAAAATTTAAAATGTGCAGAAGTTACCGATTATCTCTAAATTATTGGTTTTTCAAAATTGCATTAAAAATTAAAAAAGTCCACATTACAATTGGTTATCTTTCCTTTAGGCCAAATGATAATTTTAAAAATATTTTTTCTACAAAATTGCAATGGTAATCCAGTAAAATGGTAAAATTATTTTGTCCAGATCTTGCCAAGTCTCTCTAAAATTTAGGTTTCAGGAAGATTAGATAGGAATTTGCTAAATCAAAAGGCAAACGTTGTTTGAAAATCAATTGGGAATCATTACACAGTGTCCAGCCTTTTTCACATTTTAGATAAACTGTGTAATGTCCAGAAGTAACAGTAGGTCCATCATGGAAAATTATTGCAACAGTTACAAAAGTTTTTCCTGAAATTGATAATTGCTGTCCTGTAAACTTCTTTATTAAAGTATCCAATTTTGATCCATCAGCTCTACATCGTTGCATCATTAAAATTACATACTGTCCGTATTCCCTTAAAATTAATGTTGATAACATGTCAGAATTACACTCACCACATTTCATGCTATGATTAGCATCTTTAACTAATTTTGCAAAAGTGACTGTTTTACTCTCTGGCAATGTCAAATAAATAAACCTTTCATTATCAACAATAGAGCCACATATATTATAACAATTATCACAACTATGTTCCCATTTATAAGAGAGACCAAAAAAAATGTCAATGGGAACTCCTTCTTCTTCCACTACCTGAAGAAAATACATCAAAAATTCGTGTGCATCTTGCTGTTCATTTTGAGAAAACTGTGTTCGTCCTGAACATACATCTAAAAGTTTTCTAATGTCAGTAGCACTTTCTATTTGAGTTTTATCTTTACTCAGCTTTTGAAAAAGGAGACTCAGCTCTGAACAGAATCTTTTTCCCTGATTTACTATTATCTGCTCTTGCAAACTTTCCAGATAAAATGCAACATTCAGCACTACATTTGCGTAGCAGTTGACACCAGAGCTATTTTCAAAATGACATCCTACAACCTGTTCTTCATTTTCCTTTTTCTTTTTGCTTGCAATTACATCACTCCTCTTTTTTTTCCTCTTCTCTATATCTTCATTACAGATATTCTCATTTCTCCTTTTACGAGAAACTACACGTTTCTCCAACACAGGATACTGACCTAAATGAGGAGCATAGCTTCTTCTTAATCTATTATACTCCTTTACACAGTTTGTATCAGCACTAACTTTTGAGTCATCAAAGTCTATCATGAATAAACCTGATAATGTTTTGACTCGTGACAAAGCTACATATGCCATACCTTCTTTGAACACAGTTGAACCAATGTTCACAAATGCACAATCTACAGTCAATCCTTGAGACTTGTGAATAGTTACAGCATATGCTAGCGAAAACGGAAACTGCTTCCTACGTACATATAAGTCTTTCACAAGCATAAAACGAACTGTACAACGACAAATATCTTTAACTTCTTCTATCTGATCAAATTTTATTTTTAAACATTCAATTCCTTCTTTTTTCTGATAATTAATAAAACCCACAACTCTTCCCATTGCTCCATTCACTAAGCCTTTCTCAACATCCAAATTTCTCCTTAAAAACACTCTACAGTTCATGCAAACATATAGATTTTTTTCTAATCCTGCTGTTTTGGAGATGTTCTTCTCTAGTGAGTCCAATTTATTTTTCAGTTTGCCTGTTACTGTGACAGTAATTCTTCCATCCTCAAATTTGTCCACTGCTTCCAATTTCCTGATGTCTTCCTTTTCCAATTTCAAAAGCTCCTCATTAAATATTGAGCATTCACGTAGAGTTGGCATTAAGCAGATGACACTTTTGTTTTCTGCAATATTCTTGTATATTTTCTCTGCAACTATTTCTTCCTTTGGAAATAAATTATGTAGCAGCCGACTCTGTAATGCTTTTTTCCCAACTTCTGTGAGTATTCCAATCCTGATATCTTTCAGAATACTTCCATATTCTTCATCGTTTGCTTGCCTCATATTAGTTGTAAGTTCCTTGTACTCAAAGAAGGACCAAATATTTGTATTTCCAATGCTTCCCAATGACTTCTTCGTGTCTTCATGTGTCACAGTATTAAACACTGGTTGTCCTTTAACTGGAGTAAGTTGCAAAAGATCCCCAAAAACTATGACGTGTTTTCCACCAAATAACACGTCATAGTCTGTCTTCAAAATTTGCTGCATTCTTAAATGCACAAAGGCAAGCATTAAGTTCGATACCATGCTCACCTCATCAATAATGAGAACTTGCATCTTCTTCAATACTCTTGAAACTTCCAAGGATGCTTCTCCAGTTAGCTTGTTGAATTGTATTTTGTTCTCATGCTCCACTGGTAACATTAGCAAACGATGTAAGGTGATTCCTTTTATGTTATATGCTGCTAACCCAGTTGGAGCAGTAACCACACAAGACAAAGTAGAATCCGTTTTTTGCTTTAGGTAGCTTCTGATGACTTTAATTAGGAAACTTTTTCCAGTGCCAGCTTGTCCGCTTACATACATCCTGATTGGATGAAATGATGTGCATGAGCACTCTTTTTTGATATGTAGAAATCCGTGATCAATTTTGTTTTTGATCTCTTCATAAATTTGTTGCTGCTCTTGATTCAGTTGTCTTTCCAAATTTTCTAAGTCTATAAATTCTTCTTGACCTTGATTCATAGCCGTTTCCACTTCATTCATGGCTATTGATGCTTCATTTTCAACGATTGGTTGTCCTAGGGGATCTTGACTGTATGTTCCTGAACTTTGGCTGTCCTGAGAACTGTCTCTAGCTATTTCTGCTGCAATTGTAGTTTCCTGTTCAATTTCTTCATTTAACATTTGCAGATAAGTTGAGAATGTACTGCATTGTATGCTGTCTTTACAAGCATTAAAAGAATCTTCATAGCTCTGGAATTCTCCCAGTAGTTCATCCTCTGTACGCCATGGTTTAAACAACTGTAAAAGAGCCAAGTAGTAAAATTCTTTCTTGTCGGTAGTGTCGCAACTCAGCTTCCGGTGATTTATCAAACTTCCTTTGGTTTGCTTCACCAAACATCCTTCTTCACCAACAACTTTATATTTTCCACTGTTGATGTCTTCTGCAGCTTTCCGTGAATAAATGTAGTTCTGTAACACTTCATAGAGACACATGTTCTCCAGATGATGACTTCTCTTGGGATAATATGTGTCCAACATGTTTGTTTTCAATATATCTGTACTTTCTGGGTCATTCTCAGCCAAATATTCAATTTCTCCAACAGATTTCAGTACCCGATTTCTCATTGCTGCAAGGCCTAAACTTGCCCAAATTATTCTTCTTGACTTCGAGTAGAGACTTGCAGAAGATAACCTATCTGAACATTCGTAGGATCCAATTTCTCGATGCGATAACATCTTCAAACTGAAACTGTACAGCTTCTTACTGACAGTCTTCTCGTGAGAAATCTCTTCCCACATTTCCTTCAATTCTGTTTTTTCTGATTTCGTAATGTAAGACGTTACATATCGAGCAACAGCAATGGAATTGTCAGCAACATACTGTATATCCATGTTAGCGTTCCACATGGGTAAAATGACTGGGTTGTAGTCATTTATATTTTTAGATTCTTCTTTTCTTTTAAGGTTGTAGGTATTCTTAGGTGATTTTCTTGTGATAGTATGTCTCACAGCTGACATAAAACTGTTGACTCTTCCATTTGAAGGAACAGGTCTAGGAAATCCAAATCGACATTTAGTGTAGTATTTTTCTTTGCTCTTGTATTTCCGTCGACAGTATTTTCCACACCGATGACTTTGGAAACGTAGAACTTGCTCCTTTAACTTGTTCTCTTCTGTGCTTTTTGGTATAGCACATGTTGCATATTCTTCAATGTAAGATAACACTGCTTCATCAGTATCTGTTCCAAACTTTGGGGCATCCTTGATCCACAGCAGCATATGAATATGAGGAGCACCTCTTGCCTGGTACTCTTTTCTCCAAAAGAAATCCACTACTTCTCCAAGGGGTGGATTTTTTTTATTGCAGATGAAGGACATCATAGCCTCAAATCTATGATTGAAATATCTGCAAACATTAACCGGATCCAATGAGCACAGTTCTCCTGCTGTCTTGTATTCGATGTTTTTAATGTTTGAATTGGCCTCTCGTAGAAAATCCAGTAAATCATCCCAAGCGTACTCGGCACAGCTTAGGGTAAGGAACCATGTTGGTGTTCCTAAATTGCGTAACATGCATTTTAGTTCACCATGGCGTCGGTACCAATATTCATTTGTCCCACGCTGACAAGCCATCAGATTGATCAGTTGTGTTTCCAAATGATCATCTCGGTGCTGCACTTTCTCCATAAAATCCTTAGCAGACACATTTTGTAAATGTACTCCACTTTTTAAAATGTGATTTACTGCATAAGACAGTGCAGACAAGTCGCTTTCAAATAAAAGATGGAACAAATAAGGAATACTTTGTCGAAATCTGGGATCTTCAGCATATAGTCTTGTAGTTCGATACTCTGAAGCTGGAATCTGTTCTGGACGTTCATCGTATCGTCCTCCTTTTCCTTTAGGAAACAGCTGGGGAAAACATCGAGCTTCCAAGCTCTCCTCCCATACACTCACGGAATTTCCTTTTGCTTTCTTCATCTGAAAGAGATCAATATTGTCTCCCATAACTTCTTTCGAATGGAGAGGATGTATGCTAAAATGTTCATAAATTTCTTCTTCCTTTGACTTGTCCACTTTTTCAATTTGTCCAGTTGGTGTTTCTGTGTCTCCTTGTAAATCTTCTTCTTCTTCTTCTTCTTCTATATAAATTGATTCATACCATTTGTTATTTTTTTTCAAATACAAATTTGCTCTTTGTACTTTCCGCACATCTACCAGCTCCTGCCAAATCTTCTTATTCTTTGTAGGTACACCATTAACCAGAATAATTAATGGTTCAGTTTCCAAAGTATTCGCATCAATAGTTTCCATATTTTTTTTCAAATCCAAGGGCAAATACACCACTCTACCTTTTAAACCTCTCAGTAAATCTGAAGGAGGTAATTTACCAGTTTTGGGCTCCATACGTACTATGGTCTGGAACGGATGAACACATTGAATGAGTATAGACTCATATGTATTTAATTCAGAAAGTTCAGCAGGAATAGCATCCAATTCTAAATTATTATGTACAGCTCTGGTCGGCATTCTATTTTCCTCTAACTTGTTATAACAGTATTTACAAATACGCTGATCTTCACCCAATTCAAAACAATTTTCTAGAAATATATATGTGGCAAAATCCTTCCACTTATAATTATCTTCATTTTCACTCTTTCTGTAGAGATCAACATTCCTAGTTTGTTTTCTATAATGAGTTCTGCGGCAACAAATACAAGTAAAATTTGGTCTTTCATTAGAGACTATTGCAAATTTTGTTATGTGATCATTAAATGTGTTACTTACAGAGGGTTCTACATTCTCTTCCACTTCTTCCTCATTTACTGTGTCCTTCTCTGCACTGTTTTGTTCAGGACCAAAGTAACAAAACTGAATTTCATCAACAACCTTCTCTACATCTGATACCGTTCCTCGGAACAGAGCCCTATTCAATTCATTTAACTTTATTGCTGGACTTTTGGCAAAATACAACCGTCTCACAAACTTTCTCATTTCAGTATGATGAACAGCCAGCATCCTAAAATGATGGAAAACACTATTGCACACTTTTCTAGATAGACAAGCAAGAGAATGACCCTGCAAACCAGTATTCTCGCTCACTCTGCATGGATCCAGACTTTGAAGCACCTTAATCTTTTGTTTTACACTTTTTTTACTATATTCTCTTAGAAACTCTCGAAATCTGTCAATAGATTCCTGACGCACAGTGCAAATACTACTACAATTCCAAGTGTACACTGGGGCTTTAGGACGTCTCCCCATTGCCTCATCTGCCATCACTTGTACCTCATCTCTTGGAACCATTATCTCCTTCTCCATTATGCAACCATTTTTTACTTCGTATGAACGACCTCTGGTGTCAACTGCATGCAGCAAACTATTACTTTGAAAATAGCTTTCTTCATTAAAAAAAGGTTCACTACTTGAACTATGCATCCACTTGCCTAAAAACACTTTACAAAAGTTTGTTCTGTTCACTACTCTTTTCCTTTTGCTATGTGATTTCAGTACATTAACCATTTTGTCTAATGTACGCATCCTATTCAAAATTAATATGAATAGTTTCCTTTTTAATTCTAATGCTTTTGCTGCAATGGCTTCAATTTCTTTTTTTCTCTTGTTATATTTAGCCTTTTGCTTATATTTCTTTATATCCTTTATCAAATTGGACATAACTCTTCTCTGAAACATTTTTCTACGTATCTCTTTAAATGCTGTTTTTCTGTTTATGTTAAACTTTTCAATTGCAGAAGGTATATTTGCATTAACTAAATTCTCAATTTTTTGCTGTTCTCTATGTTTTGTTACATTTTTCCGAGAACAGACATTTTGTACATTTTTCTTTGTTTTAAATATTTTGTTTAGGAATTGTTTTTTTTGCTTACCAGAAGATTTTTTCTTTTTCCCAACATCAGCATCTTCTACTAACTTTGGTCCTCCAGTTGTCTTCAAATATAGTTTTTTTTTTAGCGTTTTTTGAACTCGAGATTTTGTAGGCATCTTAAATTTTGTTCACTGTTCTTCAGCAATACCTGAAAAAAACTAAAAAAAAAATCTGTTATTGTATTTAAATATATTACTACATTTCTTTTCACAATAGTCACAAAACGAAATTTCTTTGCCAATTTGAATGCACACAAACTGCTCTTTTTTTTGGGCAAGTGAAAATCTCTTTTACAAACTGTCACATTATGAAACCACTTTTCAGATTTTTTAAAAAGCCCATGTCCACAGTGCTACACTCCACCAAGGGCAACCAGCCTTAGTGATGCTGAATGTATTTGCATTACAGACTTAAACCTGAAAACCCCACTGGCTTGTAAATACTGTGCATGGTTATACACGGCAAGGACATGGGTGTGTGCTAAGCCTCTGCTTCTTCCCCCAAAAATTCGCTCCCCCTTTCCATCTAATGCAACTGTGAAATCACCAGAGCAAGACGCAATAAATCTCTGCCTATAATTCTTCTATGCACACAGAGTCATGTTTTCACATTAGTGCCAAAACGAAATTTCTTTGCCAATTTCAAAGCACACTTACTGCTCTTTTTTTTTCGGGCCAAGTGAAAATCTCTTTTTACAATTTGAAATCACTTTTACAGACTGACACATTATGAAACCACTATTTTTGATTTATTTAATTGGACGTGTCCAAGCTGTTTTTTTTTCAGACCAACACCATGTGCATTCTCTGTGACTGCCTACACTCCACCAAGGGCAACCAGCCTTAGTGATGCTGAATGTATTTGCATTACAGACTTAAACCTGAAAACCCCACTGGCTTCTAAATACTGTGCATGACTATACACGGCAAGGACATGGGTGTGTGCTAAGCCTCTGCTTCTTCCCCCAAAAATTCGCTCCCCCTTTCCATCTAATGCAACTGTGAAATCACCAGAGCCAGACGCAATAAATCTCTGCCTATAATTCTTCTATGCACACAGAGTCATGTTTTCACATTAGTGCCAAAACGAAATTTCTTTGCCAATTTGAAAGCACACTTACTGCTCTTTTTTTTTCGGGCCAAGTGAAAATCTCTTTTTACAATTTGAAATCACTTTTACAGACTGACACATTATGAAACCACTATTTTTGATTTATTTAATTGCACGTGTCCAAGCTGTTTTTTTTTCAGACCACCACCATGTGCATTCTCTGTGACTGCCTACACTCCACCAAGGGCAACCAGCCTTAGTGATGCTGAATGTATTTGCATTACAGACTTAAACCTGAAAACCCCACTGGCTTGTAAATACTGTGCATGACTATACACGGCAAGGACATGGGTGTGTGCTAAGCCTCTGCTTCTTCCCCCAAAAATTCGCTCCCCCTTTCCATCTAATGCAACTGTGAAATCACCAGAGCAAGACGCAATAAATCTCTGCCTATAATTCTTCTATGCACACAGAGTCATGTTTTCACATTAGTGCCAAAACGAAATTTCTTTGCCAATTTGAAAGCACACTTACTGCTCTTTTTTTTTCGGGCCAAGTGAAAATATCTTTTTACAATTTGAAATCACTTTTACAGACTGACACATTATGAAACCACTATTTTTGATTTATTTAATTGCACGTGTCCAAGCTGTTTTTTTTTCAGACCACCACCATGTGCATTCTCTGTGACTGCCTACACTCCACCAAGGGCAACCAGCCTTAGTGATGCTGAATGTATTTGCATTACAGACTTAAACCTGAAAACCCCACTGGCTTGTAAATACTGTGCATGACTACACACGGCAAGGACATGGGTGTGTGCTAAGCCTCTGCTTCTTCCCCCAATAATTCGCTCCCCCTTTCCATCTAATGCAACTGTGAAATCACCAGAGCAAGACGCAATAAATCTCTGCCTATAATTCTTCTATGCACACAGAGTCATGTTTTCACATTAGTGCCAAAACGAAATTTCTTTGCCAATTTCAAAGCACACTTACTGCTCTTTTTTTTTCGGGCCAAGTGAAAATCTCTTTTTACAATTTGAAATCACTTTTACAGACTGACACATTATGAAACCACTATTTTTGATTTATTTAATTGCACGTGTCCAAGCTGTTTTTTTTTCAGACCACCACCATGTGCATTCTCTGTGACTGCCTACACTCCAGCAAGGGCAACCAGCCTTAGTGATGCTGAATGTATTTGCATTACAGACTTAAACCTGAAAACCCCACTGGCTTCTAAATACTGTGCATGACTATACACGGCAAGCACATGGGTGTGTGCTAAGCCTCTGCTTCTTCCCCCAAAAATTCGCTCCCCCTTTCCATCTAATGCAACTGTGAAATCACCAGAGCAAGACGCAATAAATCTCTGCCTATAATTCTTCTATGCACACAGAGTCATGTTTTCACATTAGTGCCAAAACGAAATTTCTTTGCCAATTTGAAAGCACACTTACTGCTCTTTTTTTTTCGGGCCAAGTGAAAATCTCTTTTTACAATTTGAAATCACTTTTACAGACTGACACATTATGAAACCACTATTTTTGATTTATTTAATTGCACGTGTCCAAGCTGTTTTTTTTTCAGACCACCACCATGTGCATTCTCTGTGACTGCCTACACTCCACCAAGGGCAACCAGCCTTAGTGATGCTGAATGTATTTGCATTACAGACTTAAACCTGAAAACCCCACTGGCTTGTAAATACTGTGCATGACTATACACGGCAAGGACATGGGTGTGTGCTAAGCCTCTGCTTCTTCCCCCAAAAATTCGCTCCCCCTTTCCATCTAATGCAACTGTGAAATCACCAGAGCAAGACGCAATAAATCTCTGCCTATAATTCTTCTATGCACACAGAGTCATGTTTTCACATTAGTGCCAAAACGAAATTTCTTTGCCAATTTGAAAGCACACTTACTGCTCTTTTTTTTTCGGGCTAAGTGAAAATCTCTTTTTACAATTTGAAATCACTTTTACAGACTGACACATTATGAAACCACTATTTTTGATTTATTTAATTGCACGTGTCCAAGCTGCTTTTTTTTCAGACCACCACCATGTGCATTCTCTGTGACTGCCTACACTCCAGCAAGGGCAACCAGCCTTAGTGATGCTGAATGTATTTGCATTACAGACTTAAACCTGAAAACCCCACTGCCTTGTAAATACTGTGCATGACTATACACGGCAAGGACATGGGTGTGTGCTAAGCCTCTGCTTCTTCCCCCAATAATTCGCTCCCCCTTTCCATCTAATGCAACTGTGAAATCACCAGAGCAAGACGCAATAAATCTCTGCCTATAATTCTTCTATGCACACAGAGTCATGTTTTCACATTAGTGCCAAAACGAAATTTCTTTGCCAATTTCAAAGCACACTTACTGCTCTTTTTTTTTCGGGCCAAGTGAAAATCTCTTTTTACAATTTGAAATCACTTTTACAGACTGACACATTATGAAACCACTATTTTTGATTTATTTAATTGCACGTGTCCAAGCTGTTTTTTTTTCAGACCACCACCATGTGCATTCTCTGTGACTGCCTACACTCCAGCAAGGGCAACCAGCCTTAGTGATGCTGAATGTATTTGCATTACAGACTTAAACCTGAAAACCCCACTGGCTTGTAAATACTGTGCATGACTATACACGGCAAGGACATGGGTGTGTGCTAAGCCTCTGCTTCTTCCCCCAATAATTCGCTCCCCCTTTCCATCTAATGCAACTGTGAAATCACCAGAGCAAGACGCAATAAATCTCTGCCTATAATTCTTCTATGCACACAGAGTCATGTTTTCACATTAGTCCCACAACGAAATTTCTTTGCCAATTTGAAAGCACACTTACTGCTCTTTTTTTTTTCGGGCCAAGTGAAAATCTCTTTTTACAATTTGAAATCACTTTTACAGACTGACACATTATGAAACCACTATTTTTGATTTATTTAATTGCACGTGTCCAAGCTGTTTTTTTTTCAGACCACCACCATGTGCATTCTCTGTGACTGCCTACACTCCACCAAGGGCAACCAGCCTTAGTGATGCTGAATGTATTTGCATTACAGACTTAAACCTGAAAACCCCACTGGCTTGTAAATACTGTGCATGACTATACACGGCAAGGACATGGGTGTGTGCTAAGCCTCTGCTTCTTCCCCCAAAAATTCGCTCCCCCTTTCCATCTAATGCAACTGTGAAATCACCAGAGCAAGACGCAATAAATCTCTGCCTATAATTCTTCTATGCACACAGAGTCATGTTTTCACATTAGTGCCAAAACGAAATTTCTTTGCCATTTTTAAAGCACACTTACTGCTCTTTTTTTTTTCGGGGCAAGTGAAAATCACTTTTTACAATTGGAAATCACTTTTACAGACTGACACATTATGAAACCACTATTTTTGATTTATTTAATTGGACGTGTCCAAGCTGTTTTTTTTTCAGACCAACACCATGTGCATTCTCTGTGACTGCCTACACTCCAGCAAGGGCAACCAGCCTTAGTGATGCTGAATGTATTTGCATTACAGACTTAAACCTGAAAACCCCACTGGCTTCTAAATACTGTGCATGACTATACACGGCAAGCACATGGGTGTGTGCTAAGACTCTGCTTCTTCCCCCAAAAATTCGCTCCCCCTTTCCATCTAATGCAACTGTGAAATCACCAGAGCAAGACGCAATAAATCTCTGCCTATAATTCTTCTATGCACACAGAGTCATGTTTTCACATTAGTGCCAAAACGAAATTTCTTTGCCAATTTGAAAGCACACTTACTGCTCTTTTTTTTTCGGGCCAAGTGAAAATCTCTTTTTACAATTTGAAATCACTTTTACAGACTGACACATTATGAAACCACTATTTTTGATTTATTTAATTGCACGTGTCCAAGCTGTTTTTTTTTCAGACCACCACCATGTGCATTCTCTGTGACTGCCTACACTCCACCAAGGGCAACCAGCCTTAGTGATGCTGAATGTATTTGCATTACAGACTGAAACCTGAAAACCCCACTCGCTTGTAAATACTGTGCATGACTATACACGGCAAGGACATGGGTGTGTGCTAAGCCTCTGCTTCTTCCCCCAAAAATTCGCTCCCCCTTTCCATCTAATGCAACTGTGAAATCACCAGAGCAAGACGCAATAAATCTCTGCCTATAATTCTTCTATGCACACAGAGTCATGTTTTCACATTAGTGCCAAAACGAAATTTCTTTGCCAATTTGAAAGCACACTTACTGCTCTTTTTTTTTCGGGCTAAGTGAAAATCTCTTTTTACAATTTGAAATCACTTTTACAGACTGACACATTATGAAACCACTATTTTTGATTTATTTAATTGCACGTGTCCAAGCTGCTTTTTTTTCAGACCACCACCATGTGCATTCTCTGTGACTGCCTACACTCCAGCAAGGGCAACCAGCCTTAGTGATGCTGAATGTATTTGCATTACAGACTTAAACCTGAAAACCCCACTGCCTTGTAAATACTGTGCATGACTATACACGGCAAGGACATGGGTGTGTGCTAAGCCTCTGCTTCTTCCCCCAATAATTCGCTCCCCCTTTCCATCTAATGCAACTGTGAAATCACCAGAGCAAGACGCAATAAATCTCTGCCTATAATTCTTCTATGCACACAGAGTCATGTTTTCACATTAGTGCCAAAACGAAATTTCTTTGCCAATTTCAAAGCACACTTACTGCTCTTTTTTTTTCGGGCCAAGTGAAAATCTCTTTTTACAATTTGAAATCACTTTTACAGACTGACACATTATGAAACCACTATTTTTGATTTATTTAATTGCACGTGTCCAAGCTGTTTTTTTTTCAGACCACCACCATGTGCATTCTCTGTGACTGCCTACACTCCAGCAAGGGCAACCAGCCTTAGTGATGCTGAATGTATTTGCATTACAGACTTAAACCTGAAAACCCCACTGGCTTGTAAATACTGTGCATGACTATACACGGCAAGGACATGGGTGTGTGCTAAGCCTCTGCTTCTTCCCCCAATAATTCGCTCCCCCTTTCCATCTAATGCAACTGTGAAATCACCAGAGCAAGACGCAATAAATCTCTGCCTATAATTCTTCTATGCACACAGAGTCATGTTTTCACATTAGTCCCACAACGAAATTTCTTTGCCAATTTGAAAGCACACTTACTGCTCTTTTTTTTTTCGGGCCAAGTGAAAATCTCTTTTTACAATTTGAAATCACTTTTACAGACTGACACATTATGAAACCACTATTTTTGATTTATTTAATTGCACGTGTCCAAGCTGTTTTTTTTTCAGACCACCACCATGTGCATTCTCTGTGACTGCCTACACTCCACCAAGGGCAACCAGCCTTAGTGATGCTGAATGTATTTGCATTACAGACTTAAACCTGAAAACCCCACTGGCTTGTAAATACTGTGCATGACTATACACGGCAAGGACATGGGTGTGTGCTAAGCCTCTGCTTCTTCCCCCAAAAATTCGCTCCCCCTTTCCATCTAATGCAACTGTGAAATCACCAGAGCAAGACGCAATAAATCTCTGCCTATAATTCTTCTATGCACACAGAGTCATGTTTTCACATTAGTGCCAAAACGAAATTTCTTTGCCATTTTTAAAGCACACTTACTGCTCTTTTTTTTTTCGGGGCAAGTGAAAATCACTTTTTACAATTGGAAATCACTTTTACAGACTGACACATTATGAAACCACTATTTTTGATTTATTTAATTGGACGTGTCCAAGCTGTTTTTTTTTCAGACCAACACCATGTGCATTCTCTGTGACTGCCTACACTCCAGCAAGGGCAACCAGCCTTAGTGATGCTGAATGTATTTGCATTACAGACTTAAACCTGAAAACCCCACTGGCTTCTAAATACTGTGCATGACTATACACGGCAAGCACATGGGTGTGTGCTAAGACTCTGCTTCTTCCCCCAAAAATTCGCTCCCCCTTTCCATCTAATGCAACTGTGAAATCACCAGAGCAAGACGCAATAAATCTCTGCCTATAATTCTTCTATGCACACAGAGTCATGTTTTCACATTAGTGCCAAAACGAAATTTCTTTGCCAATTTGAAAGCACACTTACTGCTCTTTTTTTTTCGGGCCAAGTGAAAATCTCTTTTTACAATTTGAAATCACTTTTACAGACTGACACATTATGAAACCACTATTTTTGATTTATTTAATTGCACGTGTCCAAGCTGTTTTTTTTTCAGACCACCACCATGTGCATTCTCTGTGACTGCCTACACTCCACCAAGGGCAACCAGCCTTAGTGATGCTGAATGTATTTGCATTACAGACTGAAACCTGAAAACCCCACTCGCTTGTAAATACTGTGCATGACTATACACGGCAAGGACATGGGTGTGTGCTAAGCCTCTGCTTCTTCCCCCAAAAATTCGCTCCCCCTTTCCATCTAATGCAACTGTGAAATCACCAGAGCAAGACACAATAAATCTCTGCCTATAATTCCTCTATGCACACAGAGTCATGTTTTCACATTAGTGCCAAAACGAAATTTCTTTGCCAATTTGAAAGCACACTTACTGCTCTTTTTTTTTTTCGGGGCAAGTGTAAATCACTTTTACACACTGACACATTATGAAACCACCATGTGTAACTACAACAAAAACAATTCCCATTTCTATTATTCATTTCTTAAGTTACCACATACATCCCCTCTCAAACTGTAAACTCACCTTTAAAATTAGTTAGTTGTGAAAGAAATGTGACACTCAAACAGCAGATTATCAGAGCCAGGATCTCTGTTCTGTTCACCTCTCTCCTCTCAGCAGAACCAGATAATGGCAAACTTTCCCTCTATTTTTCCACACATATACATGTAAGTTTCAAATCTCAGTGCTTCCCCCTTTTTTTCACATGTATTCACACATTTCTATTGGTTGAAAACCAACCCTTTTCCAAAAGTACCCTGCCCCCAACTTGACTTCTGCCTAGTACCCTTCCCCCAACTTGACTTCTGCCTGCTACCATAGCAACAGCTCATGGAACACTGCTGTGTGCAGTTAGGTCAGAAGTTCGACACACAATGTTTCAATTCCACAGAGCAAGAGTGCTTGACTTTTCAAACCTTACAGCAAATCCATAGTACTGTTCTTTGGTTACACATTTTTTTGTACCAATACAAAACATGCTTCTATTAATTTTCACATACAGCCTAGTTTTTATTCTAGAATGGTATGAAACAGCCAATCAGTTCTTTTTGTTTTAAAAAAATATGTATGCCTCCATTTCCAAACTGTCTTTCTTTTCTTATTGCCATTCTACTGAAAGACACCTCCTGAGTGCATCCAGTTCTCCTTTGAAGATGTTCACAGTGTGGATTGTAGGGCACAGCTATGTCTTCTGGAGTGAAAAGTTTGCAGAGAAAACAGATATGGTGAGAGACCTTGCTTTGCCAAATGTAGACATTAAATGGATTGGTCAGAGAGGGTTAAAGTGGCACCAATTGATGCCATTGGTGAAATCCTTCATTCAAATCCAACACCCTGACCTCATAATAGTGCACTGTGGTGGCAATGACCTAGGCACTTTGACTGGGGTAGGTCTGGAAATGCTTATGAAGGACACCTTTGCACAACTGTTTACACTTTTCCCTAAAACTGCCTTTGTGTTTTCCAACATATGCCAAAGGCAAAAATGGAACTGGTCCAATCATTTCTGTCCACAGATTGACAAAGCAAGAAAGCACGTCAACAAATCTGTTTCTGCTTTCCTCCGTGACTATGGTATGGGTGCCATTTACCACAACAACTTGCGTTATGACATGCAAGACATTTATAGAGGAGATGGTGTGCACTTCAATGATGAAGGGAACAGAGTCTTCCTCTTGAACCTTAGACTCTGCATCGGTACTTACTTGTAGGTACCACTAAAAAAATGACTTCATAAACACAACAGCTCTTTTTAGAGCTCCCTAATTTCTAAACTCTTAAATCTGCTTTTCATTTATCTTTTTTTTTTTTTTTTTACCGTACGCTTACCGTAAGCTTACCGTACGCGTACCCCGTGATTTTTTTTTTAAATCAATAAATGTTTTTTTTGTACTTTTCTGTCCTTCTTTGACCCCCTTACAAATGTTAGGGGGTCTGTAACTCTCCTCATTGCCCCCTTTCCTTGTTTTCACTCTTTTTTTTCAGAGTGAAATACACAAAATGGCGGCCGCCGCTTCCTGGTTTCGACCGATTCGAATGTTTACTAAGATCTAAGAGCCAATCAGAATCGCGCTCGCGCACGCCGCCGTACGCTTACCGTAAGCGTACGGTAAGCGTACCGTAAGCGGGCTCAGATATATATATTGATTTAAAGGCTATTTTCTCAGAATCTACTGAACAGATTTACACCAAACCTACAAAAGGCACTTCCTTGACCTGAGGACTACCTCTCTGCCAAATTTCAAGTAATTCTGTTCAGCCGTTCGGGCTGTAGCTCGTTCTAAAGGTCCTATGGAAAAATGCATGGGAAAAACGCGTTTTGGGACCCCCCTTTTATCTCAGCCCCCGCTTGACGAATCCCCCCGAGACTTTCAGGGTAGGAGCGGAGCGTAGCGCCCCACCTATTTTGAGAAATTCGCGAGGATTCGTCGACCGGCGCCAAAGTTATTCAAAATAGAATGTTGAGGTTTTCCTATGGAAACGTGGTCCTAACTATAACTACCTACTGGCGACCGCCAGTAGGTAATATATGTATATATATATATATATATATATATATATATATATATATATATATATATATATATATATATATATCCTACTGGAGGCAGGGCCGGACTGGGAACTGAAAGCAGCCCTGGCAAATTCTGCCATACCAGACCCTGTCCGGCACGCAGCGAGCGAGCCCAGCCACTACTAGAGGGGTTTGGGAGGGTTCTCCCCCCACGAAAGTTTGAAAAACGACAGACCAAAATGGTGAATTTTACAGCACATTTTTCATTACATATTCAATTGTATCAACTTTCAAAGCACAGTAAATAGTAGATGATGACCTTAAAGAGCACCAGGCTACCTACCCAGTCATGTGTACCCATAGACATTCTTTCAGAGAGCACCAAAAATAGACACCAGTAGTGAATCAGAGAGAACAAAGTACTGAAGCAGCTGAGGGTAATGTAGGCTAGCTTTGGGGTGCATGGGTAGTAGAAGTAGTGGCAATGAAGGAGGGCAGGGTTCCAGCCTTGTACTGGCAGGTATGAAGGTGCCAGTACATGAACAGCTGATGGGTCAGGGATACTACGTCAGGACTGGGGAAGTTTAGTTGTGTGTGTGAAACAATGGAGTGAATATTGCAAGGGTGCTAGGTTCTGTAGAAGAATGTGTCAGTGCACTAGCAGATCAGTGGAGGAGGCCCAGTACTGGAATTAGTGGTGCTCTAGGGCCAGTGCCGAAAATGGAAATCTGGAAATACATGTAGACATTCAGGTACTCACTATCCAAAACACCTGTTTGCTACAAAGAAGTGCCTAAACTCTCCCATTAAAATTAATGCACCAGCGCTGGTACTCTCCCTTTCAAATGAATTAAGTGCAGGTACTCAGTACTTACCCATTTAAAGCACTGGCTAGGGCATGAGCTAGCCACAATAAAAGTGCTGACCCATACCTATTGGTGTTCCTGCTTTGTAATGGGACTGCAACCCCGAGAACACATTGTTGCGTCAACCCTGAAACTTGTTTTGGAAAGTGAACACATCTTGTCTGGGGATTGGAGCACCCCGATACAATAACAGATATTTCTAAACCTGACATCTCCATCCATGTCAGCCACCCATTAATGGACTCCTATACTTTCCTTTACCAAAGCGTAGTTAACCGGCACATTCAGTGCTGCGCAGTGCAGTTAAACCAAGACTATAACTCCCAGAATGCGTTAGATTGTCCAAGAAAAGTCCACGATGAGAGAGCATGGGTTGATGAAATAGAGGCAGGTGACAACTCTAACCCATTTCTCCGCTTTCCTTTATTCTCATCGCACCCCGGAGCTACTTCCCCCTACAGCCCCAGTAAATAAACTGTGCACAAGATATGGCTCTTTTTAAATTAACAATCAGAGGAGTTAAAGGCCCATAGTGATAAGGTGAGCCTACTCAGACTAGTGAGATTTCAACTTACGTGCCAGATACCTGCCCATTCTCAGGTACCCAGAAGCCTCCAGGAGATAACAACAGAAGGCGCAGGCAGTCTGTTGTCATTGTATGGCAGTAGTTGTTGCTAAGTGTAAAGAGTGTTGTCGTGCTGTACGAGACATGTTGTGCACCAGACTTTGTATTCCCAAACCTGTATGCTCTACTGTTAGGTTTATCTGACTGTCGGTGCTAGTGGTAAACAGAGATGGTATGGTACAGTACAGCCGCTCTGAGTTCACTTCGCATGCCTGTAGTAGGTGTAGTCTTGCTATACGACTAATTCCATGTCTGTACACAGAGCACAGTAGATGCTACCACGTCTGATTGGGAGTAGCAAACCAAACCAAAAACGGACGAAAAGTTCTAAACTGACATATCAGCAGTGATCGGCTAGCAAAGGAAATAGTGAACGTTAAATTTCACCTATTTCAAATTTTTCATTGGGTTTGCCATTAATCCTTTTAGTTGAACGTTGTCCCTATTTTACTGCCTCCTCCTGTACCCTACATGGTGAATAGCTGCAAAGTTAAGGCAGATGCGTCACATGTATGGAGAAAACACAAGGAGGAGGGGAAGTGGAACAGATCTGCACACAGCCGCAAGGAAGCAGGCACTGCCGGCGGTCGCGGAACCTTTTGCTTTTAATTCCGGCCCGGTCGTGACGCCCCCAGACAGTGCCTGGCCATGAATTGATAAAGGTGGGATTGCATGCAATGCAAATGATCACTCACCTTTGGGTGCCGGGTGGCAGACATGGCCCTGGGGCAGGCTACAAATAATTAAATGATAGGGGGTCTCCAGGCTCCGCTCCAGCCTCTTTCTCAGTTGTCTCACTCTCTGGTCTCCCCTGCCTCGCAGTCACATGCACTTTTTATTGCGGACCCCCCATGCGCTTGCGCATGATCACCAGGTCCACTGACTCCAGACCCCACCCTAACAGTGAATGACTGTACCACGGCACGCCGTGCAGACGCGAAAGCGGAGACTAAAGAGACATCACTGCGTGCTGTGTTGGGGCGCATGGTGCAGACATCGAGGTGGATTTTTAATAAATAATAGGCTAGCCTAAATGAAATAAAATCGAGTGACATGACATCACAGACACGGACGGTGCGTGCAGCACCACCAGCAGCTGCATTTTATGCAGATAGTTGTGCTTGTTGTTTACTTGGTCACGCCAGGGTCAAATCGGCCCCAGCAACAAAATCGTCCCCCTGTCACAAAACTGGCCCCCACCCCATCCAGCCTACCGGGGGATTGCCTGGTGCCCGGAATTACCAGTCCGGCCCTGACTGGCGGTCACCAGTAGGTAGTTATAGTTAGGACCTAGTTTTCATAGGAAAAGCGTTTTTTGTTTTCCCAATAACTTTGGTGCCGGTTGACGAATCTTCATGAAATTTCAAAACTAGTGGCCCGCCCCAGCCAGCTCCTGTCTTGAAAGTTTCAGGGTGATACGACAAGCGGGGGCTGAGAAAAAAGGGGGGTCCCAAAACGCGTTTCCCCCATGTTAATTTCCATAGGAAACTTTAGACAAAGCTAGAGCCCGAACTGCTGAACAGAATTACACCAAATTTGGCAAAAAGGTAGGTCTTGGTTCAGAAAGAGCCTTTTTTTTTAAATGGTGTAAATACATTCAGTAGTTCCTGAGAAATTCAAAAAATAAAAAGTTTCGATATCTGGGCGGAGCCTAACCCCCCCCCCCCCCCCACCAGCACGAGTTTGCCTCTGATTGGCTGCCAACACTTCAAACCAGGAAGTGTTGGCAGCGATCCTGTGCCTCGGCAGGCAGTTGGACCTATAATTCTTTTCACCTGGGGAAAAACATTTAGCAGAACCAGTTTGCTTGTTGTCAAACTCTTAAACAGTTGAGCTCAAGCATGAAACAGTACCGGTCTCTCCCAGCCCTTCCCTGCTAATGGTGGCGCCGGGCTGCTTTATGTCCTCCTCGGTATCTCGCGAAGACGGAGCTTCGCGCTCATCGGCGCCTGGGGAATAAATAATTCAGGCCGGTGAGAATTTCAGGATGCACGCGAGAGTGTGGCGAGCATCTAAAAGCTCGAAGAAGCAGAAACCTGCCGCTTCAGCCCGAGCGGGGCCCAGGGGACAGTTTATTCGTGTACAGAGAGGAGCGGGCTAGCTCGGTCCGGCGGGCTGCGAGGCGCAGAAGCCGGAAGGGTGAGTATTGGAGAGGAGGAGGTTTCATTTTCAGTGCAGAGGGCTTAAAATGTACCCACATTTATTGTCAAATATACAGAGGAGGATTTAACGGGACAAATCCTTCCTTTGTAGTGAATGATTTCTTGTTTTACAGCATCTTAGATCTTTTGTGTGGCACCAAGGCAGTGCCATTGATGGAGCAGGTAGAACAAAATGTTGGATACCTCCTCTATTTTTGCATGAAAAGACTAACCATATAACTTACTGATTATAGTTTTACTAACAGTGTGGTGTGTTATCCTAACCCAACCTTTGCATACACAAATTACACGTGGGAAATTGCTATTTGCATGGCAAAATAACTTGAATGATTAAAATATGTACGCATATTAATAGTAGTACATGTGGTACCGACTCTACGGAGTCGGTGGTTCTCGCAGTTCTCGATGAACTGAAATTAAAGGCCGATTCCTCCCTTCCCCGAGCTTTGGTCCTCCTCGATTTGTCCGCTGCGTTTGACACGGTGGACCATTCCATCCTTCTCGGCCGTGTCAGCGCAGCGGGCATTCGGGGTTCTGCTTTTTCCTGGCTGGCCTCTTTTCTTACGGGACGCTCTCAAGCGGTTCACCTATCTGGTTTTTCTGCCCCCACTCGTCTGGTCTCCTGTGGGGTTCCTCAAGGTTCTTCTCTTTCCCCTCTTCTTTTTAATCTTTATATCTATCCTCTTATCACTTCTCTTCTCGACCTGGGGGTCTCTGTGTATAATTACGCAGATGACCTCCAGCTCGTCTTTGATCTTTCTTCCCCTTCTTTGTCCCTTTCTAAATTTCGTTCCACCCTGGTCTTTATTTCTGAGTGGATGAGCTTCAATCACCTTAAGCTCAACCCGGACAAGACCGAGTTGGTCTTAACGGGTGGCTTATCGAGTCCTTGGTCTTCTGCCTTCTGGCCCTCTACCTTTGCCCCCCCCCCTGCACCTGTCTCCTCTGTTAGAACCCTGGGTATCCGGGTTAGTCATGACCTTTCCATGCACGCCCAAGTCAGTTCCGTTATATCTTCTTGTTTTCTCTCTCTTCGGCTCATCCGAAAAATCTCTCGTTTTTTTTCTTCTGATACCCTCAAAATTATCATCATGGCCCTGATCACTTCCCGTCTTGACTACGGGAACAGCCTGTATGTGGGCATACCAGCCTATGAAATACGTTGCTTACAAGCCATTCAGAACCAGGCTGCCCGTCTCATTTTTCATCTTCCCAAAACCCATCACATCACTCCTGTACTTAAGTCCCTTCACTGGCTTCCCGTTCACCAGAGATCCCTCTTTAAATTGGGTTGTCTTGTTTTTCGGGCTCATGCCCGTTCTGCCCCGGCCTTTATCTGTTCTCTTATTTCTTCTCACGCCCCTACTCGCACTCTTCGCTCCTCCTCTCTGGCCCTTCTCAATGTTCCCCGTTTCCGTAAATCCAGAACGGGAGGTACCAGATTTTCCGTTTTGGCCCCCCGTTTCTGGAATAGTCTTCCTCTTTCTATGCGATCTATTCCTATTTATTCTCACTTTTGTTCTGCACTGAAAACTATCTTGTTCTCTCAGGCGTACTCCCGTTAACTCCCCTGGACTGATTTCTGTGTTTGCTGGTTCAGAGCCTTTAGTGCCAGGAAGCCGCTTGGTCACAGTGCGCTTAACTAAATTCTTTTTTCATTCATTCATAGATATCGCATGATTTATGTTGCATATGTGATGTTTGCATTCCTGAGTGGATCCAAAAGATGAATAAGGATCGGATCTTGGTGGGCTGCTAAAGGCATGGATAGTAAAAAACGGTTTAAAATGAACAATCGAATCATACAAGTAAAACTAAGACTTTTAAACATAAGGACTATGTCATCTCCGGGAGTGAAACAGCAAAATCCATGAGAAACCATGATGAACAAATATCGGACGTTTTCGATCAGCCAATCACAGACTTTCTCCGCCTAAAATTGTTTCACATTATCCTGAAATTTATTATAAAAAGAGTAGTACAATAGGGAGGGGTAGTTGCGGTGGATGCGGTGGATGCTGTCTATGCTGGCGATGACTTATGCTTGCACGATTTCTGGTCCTATGAAGATCTTTGGGACTGTAACGTGCTGAGCCAAGAACTTTCGGACTTTGAGCTTTGACCTGCTTTATTTGGACAATTTAATGGTAAATATAGGTGCCAATTACAATCCTGTAAAAAAATTCCCCGTACGACTCGTATCCGGTCTTTTTACCGTACGAATCGTACAAGTGCCGTACAAACTGCCAACTACGATTCGCATGGGAAAAAGACCATACGAATCGCATTGGGAATTATTCCCCACACGTCCTCGGGTTGGAAAATGTGTCCGACACATCCTCGGATGATTTACCGTACAAATGTGAAAAGTGAAGTCCGACCGCGCTAGTACGATCCATCCCGTGCGTCCGATGTCACAACCGGATGGAAAAAACACCGTCCGCACCGAACTCCCATAGCAACCATGGAGACATGTGCCCACATATGCGCCGAACACCCCCCCAGCCCCGTATGTATGCGCCGAACCACCCCCCCAGCCCCCGTGCATGTACACCCCGTACGTACGGACCGTACACCCACCCGTGTATATACACCCGTGTACGTACGGCCCGTACCCCCACCCGTGTATGTATGGAGCGTACCCCCACCCCAACAGTGTATGTACGGACCGTACCCTCACCCGCGCATGTATGGAGCGTACCCCCACCCCAACCGTGGATGTACGACCCGAACCCACACCCGCGTATGTATGGAGCGTACCCCCACTCCAACCGTGGATGTACGACCCGTACCCTCACCCGCGTATGTATGGAGCGTACCCCCACCCCAACCCTGGATGTACGACCCGTACCCACACCCGTGTATGTATGGAGCGTACCCCCACCCCAACCGTGTATGTATGGACCGTACCCCCACCCCAACCGTGTATGTACGGACCGTACCCCCACCCCAACTGTGGATGTAAGACCCGTACCCTCACCCACGTATGTATGGAGCGTACCCCCACCCCAACCATGTATGTACGACCCGTACCCCCACCCCAACCGTGTATGTATGACCAGTACCCTCACCCGCGTATGTATGGAGCGTACCCCCACCCCAACGTGTATGTACGACCCGTACCCTCACCCGCGTATGTATGGAGCATACCCCCACCCCAACCGTGTATGTACGGACCGTACCCCCACCCCAACCGTGTATGTACGGACCGTACCCCCACCCCAACCGTGGATGTACGACCCGTACCCTCACCCGCGTATGTATGGAGCGTACCCCCACCCCAACCGTGTATGTACGACCCGTACCCCCACCCCAACCGTGTATGTACGACCCGTACCCTCACCCGCGTATGTATGGAGCGTACCCCCACCCCAACCGTGGATGTACGACCCGTACCCACACCCGTGTATGTATGGAGCGTACCCCCACCCCAACCGTGTATGTACGGACCGTACATCCACCCCAACCGTGGATGTACGACCCGTACCCTCACCCGCGTATGTATGGAGCGTACCCCCACACACCGTACACACGCTAAAAACGCACGTACACAACCAGGACAAAGCACAACAACACAAGAATACACTATTCGAATGGCACAAAGCCACAAAACATGTCCAACAAGCACAAATACAACACATTCACTGACCTGCAACTGCCAAAATCCCAAACAGAGGCCCAAAACACAACCACTCCTTATAACACACCCACCCAAAGTTCAAACACAGCCACACCCACCAATGGACCAATAAAAAGGGCCCACACACACAAACCATGAGCCTTTGCAACAGACTCACTGCTGCCAGACCCCACAGACAACCTACAGCACCATACTTGAACCTTTACTACACCTTACACTTGCACACCTTCACACACACACCTTCACAAACACCCCCTCATCACATTCACACACACCTGCACAACCACACCCACACACCCACAACCATCCACACCCACACCCCCCACAACCATCCACACCCACACCCCTCACCATGCCCACTAACAAGAATCCAAAGTTCACTAGCCAAGAGTTGGAGGTCCTTGTCGACGAAATCCTCAGAGTCGAGCCACACCTCTTTGGAACATTGGTCAGACAGACCAGCATTTCCGAAAAAACAGCCATGTGGCAGAGGATTGTCGATGCTGTGAATGCTGCTGCGTCCACCAGAAGGACCAGGCATGAATGCCAAGCCAGGTGGTACGATCTGCGGAGGAGGGTCCGAGCCAAAATGACCGACGACCACAACCAGGCCAACATCACAGGAGGAGGGCCGCCCCGCAGACCCGTACAATACCATCCCTGGGAGGAGAGGGTGATGGCCATACTGCCGGTGGTGGCAGTGGGCGGATTAGAAGGACTCCGAGACCCGGGTGAGTACACAAACAACTCACCTCACATGGAGGGAACGTCATCCACAACCAAACTCACAATCAGTCACGCAACCACCCTAAGCTATCGCATGACTCAACCACACTCCATGAACACGCACATGCCACTAGCGCCACCATGCCCCATGCACCCAGCTGGACAATGCCAAGTCACAGGCCACAGAAAACACCAACACAAGCCGGATGGCGGGAGTGTGGGCCCCAAAAATCACATAGTGCAACTCAGAAGCAGACAACAATGCCCTCTGCCCATATGGCCTAGGTCACAGCCAGACAAACAGTGCGTCCCCACACAGGAAAGACTTGCCAGCAAATGGCGGACGCCTTGCATTAAGACATGGGGGTGAAGGCACTTTTTGCACATGACAGCAGCTAATGAACAGCCAACACTGTGAAAGAGTGGCAGCACACACCACCACAGCAGCAGCGCAGACACACACACTACACCCAATGGGTGCCTGGAGATCAGAAACAAACTCACATCAACAAGCCAAGGGCCATTCAAAGATCTGCTAAAAGTGTGTGCCTAGGAAGCTGGGCTGAGGTGACAGAGGGTGACACACAGAGGGATGGAGAGGGGGAGAGAGAGGGAGGGAGACACAGGGAGACGGACAGGGGGAGGAGGCTGACACACAGAGGGAGGGAGAGGGGGACAGAGAGGGAGTGAGAAAGGGACACCCAGGGAGACCAATTCAGCCTTGGGGGGTGTGGGAATGTCTGCTCGTCAGCAGGTGGACAGCGTGCATGTAGACAAGGGTGGCCAGTGCCTGAACCCCCCCTCTTCTCCATGGCAAAACACAGGGCCATGTCTCAACCTGTGCACAAGCACAACGCCAGCTACCTGCATTATATAAGTGTGTGGAACGTACAGTGCAACACGGAAGGCGCCAATGCATGGCTCGCCACACCTGCTCACTCCACTGATGACTGCAGTCACAATTGACAAAGCAAGTAAGACTGAGCCACACATAGGTAAAGTCTCAAAAGATGTGGCCAAGGGACATACCCATGCACAAGTGCACTGTGAATGGAATGCAAGACATATCCAAATTCCCAGAGGAAATGTGCCAACTTTGAAACGAATGAAACATGGATGTTGCATGGAACATAAATAACATTGTCTCTCTCACACACAGGTCAACGTCGTGGATCACCCACCAACACTGGGGGGAAAGACTCACAGGACCCGGCTCTGCGGGATGCCGATCCCACCGGCAGTGACGACTCTCACCACTCTGTGGACGACCCCGACCAACTTGGCCCCTCTGGTGTCCAACCACCTGCAGCACCTGCGTCAGGTACAACTGGGCCAACCACCACCCCCACTCCTGCCACATCCCAGGAGACACCCAGGATCCCTGCCCCACCACCACAATGCAGCCAGGCTCACCAGGAGGGACACGGTGTACCGGGCACCCAGGAGGAGGCAGGCGACAACGCTAATGCCACCCCTCAGGGGTCCCGGAGACCCGATGTGCCCACAAGGGCAGGCCAGGTGCAAGTGGGCAGGGGTGGTGGGAGTGGAGGACGGCGGAGGCGCGAGCCTGACCAGTAGGCTGCGGAACCGGTATATGCCCATGTCAGAAACATCCTGGACACATACCGGCAGGACACCACGGGCATGGCCCAGGTTGTGTCCATCCTCGAGGAGATCAAGACCCAGCAGGCCCAGCAACATGCGGAGCAACATGCCTAACTACTGCGACACCAAGGGCGGATGGAGGACAGACAGGCTGAGCTCGTGACGGTGTTCAGGGGAATTCACAGTACACTCCGTCGGATAGCTGACAACATGGGCAACCATCCCTGTGCCGCCAGGCATAGAAAATCACCTCCGACAGGGAGGGATCAGGAGGAGGAGGAGACATCCGACAGAGCATCCCAAACATCGTCACGGCCTGCTTCTGAGGGTTCCCGCAGGAGGGCGGGTCGTCCACGGAAAAGACCGTGAGGGTCGGCGCAACAGCACCATCTTCCAGGACACCTGGCCTGGCACCTGGCCCACTGGACCAACAGCAGCTCATCAGCAAAAGACATTCTCTGCCACATGGACTTGCTGGTCACTGTCTGACCAATGTTGTCAAAGTCTGTGGCATGGACTCTGAGGATTTCCAATGGCAAGGACACCAACTCCCCTAGTGAACTTTGGATTCCACACACCCGGAAAGCCCCTCATGTCATTTCCCCCCCCACGTACCCCAACAAAAATAAAAGTTACACGATAAAGAGATGATGCCTACATTTTGCATTATTACCTTACATGTGTCTTGTTAAGTCTAACCATGCCAGAGTTCTCATATGACTCCAACCATCCACACCCTGGGGCCTGAGTCTGGCACAGGACACACATGGGTCACAATGTAGTAGGCAAGACACACATGGAGCACCATACACACCCGTGATGGGCCCAACCAGCTGAGGGGGTGGCCGCACAACCGTGCCGACAGACATATTGAGTACAGCGACAGCCATGCGCAGAGGTCAGGGATCATGTGGAGTGTCCTGGGGGGCACCCAGGTACGTGTGGACAGGTGGCAGAACCATGTCCTGCAAGCTTGAGTCAGGTGGATGCAGAGAATGGTGGCCTGGCCAACGTTGGATGCATGGGGATGGCACATGTCACAATACCCACACAGTCATGGACATCATGCACAATACACAGTCTAATCCCACACAAACTGCTTGCATCTTGCTACTCGACACATAGACACATAGCCACTATCACGGAAAACCATGCCAGACATGCTGTATGCACCGTGGCAACACACCAGCATTGACTGAGAATAGGCACTTTGGAGGCATAGGGACACCTTTATTATTCACGTATTCGGGAATGCAGAGGCAACTCGGAGTACATATAAACAGGTCATGTGGAGTAACATGTGGGTCCAACACTGGAACCCCCCTTCTGCTGCACAAATGCGTGATAGCCATGGAACTGGCACACAAGTGTCGGCTAAACACCCCCTGCTGCTCACGGAGAGGCTGCCATACACCATTGATCCTCTGATGTGGAAGTCCCACACCATGTCAAGCCAATGCAAACCGTATGTGTCCGAGGGCAGTGTTACACACATTGATGCCATCATCACAATCCACTATCCCATCACAGATGACTGTCAACAAGTCTGACCATCTATTCAGGTGTACCCAGCTACATGTAATGTGTCCCATGGTGATGCGACATGTCTGCAGAGGAACCAAACATCGACAGGGGCAGTGTGCACACATCGGAAACAACAGCCACACCCAATACACCCCTGATGCATCCCTTACCCTAAGGAGACTTCCAAACTTGTCCGTGCGTGTAACGCTGAGTCAGCACACGATGACGTGTCCATGAGGAATAGCAGTGCCACAACAATGCAACCAGCAGACGGCATGCGCAAGTACCTGGGGATGAGAGACACACAAGAAGTCAGCCACAAAAAGCACAGCCACTTGCATGTGCATGTACTCGACACATGTAAGGATGACAACATGCTAGGTCACAATTATGACTGGGGAAATACACTCATCACTCCAGTGACATATCCACACACACCTCTGACTCACGTGGCATACATGCAGATGGACACACACATCGCAACACATGCCACATGGGGACCAATGCATGCACACACAGACACTGGTACTCACCACTAAGCAAAGAAGTCGCGTATGAGCCGACTCCGGATGTCCTCTTGCGGAACCACATCCTCCACATCACTAGCCCCATTGCCAAGCCCTTCGTCCTCCACGGGTGGATGGTCCTGATCATCTTGATCCAGGATGAGTGGCACAGCTTTCTCAACTGCCATGTTGTGCAGCATGCAGCAGACCATGAAGATTTTGCAGACCTTCGCCGGGGCATATGGGAGGGCGCCGCCGGTCTTGTGGAGGCATCTGAATCGGCTCTTCAGGAGGCCAAATGTCCTCTCAATCACTCGCCTTGTCCGGCCATGGGCGGTGTTGTAGCGGAGCTGGGCCGGCGTGATGGGGTTGCGGAGAGGTGTGATCAGCCATGGCATGTTGGGATAGCCAGCGTCCCCTACATGGAAACCACATGGACATGAGTAGGACAGGAGAAGCGGTCGTGCTGTAAGTCTACGCAAAATACAGGACAGACAGAGTGTACCCACCAACAACACATGCTCGTTCGTTGCGCAGCTGCGTCATCATTTCAGGCACCCTGCTACGCCTCATGATGTAGGCATCGTGTGCTGATCCTGGAAAACGAGCACAGACATGTGAAATCACCATGTTGGACAGACACACCACAAGGGCATTGATGGAGTGGTAGTGCTTGCGATTCCTGTACGCTACCTCCTGTGCCTGTGGTGGTACCAAAGCCACATGTGTCCCATCTATGGACCCAATGACATGGGGCATCCCTCCCAGGGCATAGAATCCACGCTTGACCCCAGTCAACAGTTCAGGAGTTGGGAAATGGATGAACTCATCCAGGTGAAGCAACATGGCCTCTAAGAAATCATGCAGCACACGGCTGAACATGCTCTGGGACATGCCACCAACATGAGCAATGGTATATTGAAAGGTACCCGTGGCAAGAAAATGTAGGGCTGCCATCACCTTCAGCTTGGGTGTCAGTGCCGTAGGATACCTGTGCAGCGGTTGCAGGTGTGGTGCCAGCCTTGCCGTCAACTCCTCAATCAACGGTTGGGGGAAGCGGTAGCACCGGAAACAGTCATTCTCCCGCATGTCAGCCAAGTCCGGAATTGGTCGGGGAAGAGGCGGCGCTCTGCAGTAATTTGGAAGTGACAAGGAAGAGTGAGTGCACTACAACAACAATTTATTTGTACTGAGCACATGTTAATCTGTCAATACACATATGCTACATACGGAGTCAGGTATGTGCCACATGCCCTGGACACGTATGGCTGCCAGGTGACACTCCTACCAAGACCCAGCTACACACGGCGATTGTGAACCTCCACATCCCATGGCATAGGATTAGCTGTGTCCCAGTGTAAGTGAACAGCCAGACGCAACACAGGAGTGACATACATCAACACATCAGCAGAAGTAGGATGTCGATTTCAGATACAGGTAGCGGAACACTAGAGCCACAGGTCACATGACATTACACTAGGACAGCCCACACACCTTGCCAATAAGGTGTACATGTAATGACTCACCACACATACATTGAGAGGATGCAGACATGTCCTTGTTACGCTACTCCATGTCCCATGCATACATACGCACCTCACATCCGATACCACATGTGGCCTGGTGTGCGTAACAGTGTGCCATGTCCATCTACACACAGACACATGTTGGTTGCTGCAACAGCTGATGCTTTTGAGGGAGCACCAACATAAAGCTAATGGGAACACACCACACATACATGACATAGACACATCGTGCACAGTGGGTAGTGACATGTCTGGTGTGGTAACCCCTGTAGCGGGCATCAGGGGACACTTGCGTGTGTTGTTGACTGTGCCATGCCAGTGACGCTCATCCCAAGTGTGCAGTACGACATGCACACATGTCAAGGGAGTTAAGGGCATGGCTGGCACACATTGCACCGTCACACATAACATCTGTACACATCTCATCATACATCTGTTGCCTCCTCGACTCAGGAGTAATGTGCCACATCACAGACTTTCACACCTGTGCCCCACACATGTAGTAATGCCCAGACAATGCCTTGATGTCCATCCATGGACAAGTAAGTCAGCTCTATTCCTTCCTGTGCGCTGCCTGTCACCACTGTGATGTGTGAAAGGCACCGTACATTCGCTCAGAGGGCCTGTGTACGTTCCCTATCACTATGGGTGTGCTTGCGTATGCATACCCATAGTGATAGTGAGCGTACAGGCGTGTGTACGGTCCGTATCACTATGGGTGTGCTCGCGTATGCGTACCCATAGTGATAGTGAGCGTACAGGCGTGTGTACGGTCCGTATCACTATGGGTACGCATACGCGAGCACACCCATAGTGATACGGACCGTACACACGCCTGTATGCTCACTATCACTTTGGGTACGCATACGCGAGCACACCCATAGTGATACGGACCGTACACACACCTGTACGCTCACTATCACTATGGGTTCGCATACGCGAGCACAGCCATAGTGATATGGACCGTACACACGCCTGTACGCTCACTATCACTATGGGTACGCATACGCGAGCACACCCATAGTGATACGGACCGTACACACGCCTGTACGGGCCGTTGCTATGCTTTTGGGGTGCCCTAGGGCCCCGGTATGCACCGTACATGTGTGTGAAACTCCAAATTACATAGGGGACACATGAGGGACAAGTATAAAGGCCTACATGCATGTTGGTTGTCATGGAGACCAAGTTTAAAGTTTGAATTTTTTTCAGCAGGTGCACAGCAGAAGTCAGTTTGAAGAAATCTACTTTGTTGCAATGTGGTTCTGGAGTTGACATCATGCTCAAGAAAAAAACACAATCAGAACCCACTGACTGTGCTAGGTTTGAAGGGATTGGAGGAAACATAGGATGCAAATGTGAGTGACCAATCACTCTGTACTCCTGTGCATGAAACAGGCCAGCAAGGCAGATATAAGGCAGCCAGGTCCCATGAGGGAGCACTTGCCTGCACATCTTTGGATTCTACGACCCAGCTGCTGCTACTGATTCCCTGGAACCATGTCAAGGTCTGTGGAGAGGTCACAGCCTTTCACCCTGGAGGAGAACCTGGCATTGCTGGATGTGATCCTCCCACAGTACCCCCTGCTGTATGGGCGACCAGGGTATCAGGTGAGTGCAGAGTCTACTAGCACAGACTGTGTCCCTTGTTTGTGACCGTGACTTCTGACATTGTGTCCAGGTGTGACACACATGCTATGTACTGTAGGGGGGGGTCCCAGGGGGGGAATGCCTGATGTCTCCCAGCCAGAGCATGCTGTGGTGCATGTCTGCCGTCCTCACTTGCATTGTGTTTACTGTGACAATCACTGCATGGTGCATGCCACATTCTGCCTGTCTTGTCCTCCTGGGAATGTGGCCTCTACAGTCCTCATGTGATTATGTGGTCAGCCCAGTGTGACAGGTGACTGTACCCACAGATGTGTGTTAGTTCTGTGTACCTGTGCTGAGAGTGTCCACATGATGTGTTCGTACCCTGGACATCGGTGTGTGTGTAAGTCCCCTGTCATGTGGGTGGGTGCATATGTGGAGTGTGGCACCCAGGCTGCATGAGGGATGGATATACCCTGCCCATGTGATGTGAGCAGGGAGCAGTGCTGTGTGTCTGACGTGCAGAGCCAGCCCCACAGCTGTGATGCCCCCCGTCTAGTGGCACATGTGCAGAGTGAGGTTTGTCGCTGCATTTGGCAATGGCAGGTGAATGTCCTGTGCCTGTGTGTGTCTGTGTACTCTGCTGAGGTAGCGTCAGTGGCCTGTGGCATGTGACTGCTTAGAGGTGCTGCACATTATCCTGGTGTAGCTTGTGATGCACAGTGTGAGCCTGGATCATTGATTGTGTTGTTGCCCTCATTCCACCTGTGTACTTTCAATGGCACGTACTGCTTTTGCCCTTCCCCAGAGGATCATGTCCCTATGACAAAGGTGCAATGCGTTGGATGCATACTATGCCTTGTTGTAAACAGCAAATTTGTCCTAATATGTGTCTCTGTGACATGTGCCAGGTGTATTGATGTAGTGTCACTTGTTCATCCTCACAGGTAGGCGCCTCTGCCAAGAAGCAGATCTGGATGAACGCCGTCAGTGCCGTGAGGAGGACGGAGGGTCGCAAGCGGCGCCTGGCCCAGGTGAGGAAACGCTGGCAGGATATCCGGTGCTGGACGCGGAGGATCGCACGGGTCCTGCTGGGGGACTCACCTGAGACCCATAAGAACCTCGGGCGCCGCCGTCTGACCCACATCCACAAGCGTGTGCTGACGGTGGTATTTCCAGACTTGGACAGGCGCTTACAGGAGAAGCAGCAGCAGGAAGGGGGTAGGTACATGTGTGTTTGTTGTGTGTCACCAGCATTTGTAAGTGCACAGTTGCATGGATACACTGCCAGGGTTTAAAGGTGCTGTGCAGATCCTGTTACCCACAGTATAGCGGTGGTCTCCTGCCTCCCTTCCCCTCCTTGCAATGTGTTCCCTGGTCTGTGTGTAGTCACTCCTTCACAAGGTTATGTAGGCTGGCACTTTCTCCACGTGAACTATGCCTGTAGCATCATGTGTGGGGGTGGTGTGTAACAGGTTTTGGGACCTTGCCTGTGCCCTGTCCAGTTCAGTACTTGTGGGTTCCATGTCAGTTGGCACTGATGCTGAGTCCAGACATGGGAGTTAGTCTCTCAAGTGTCATGCCTTACAGCACGCATGTCCTATGTTGTGGCCTGTGACATGATGTGCATGAGTGTGCGATACGCATAGTGCAGGGATGGTGGCGTGTGTTGCAGTCATTCCCATTCAGGACCATGGAGTTGTGTGGCCACTACTGTCCTCTGGGGCATATTTTCCTAGGTGTCATGTGTGTCATCACAAAATGTGGACACTCTCAGTGTCTACAGCATAGGTTGTGCTCTGTGCCATTGTCCCCTGGCACCATGTTTATTGACGTAATATGTAGTACAAGTGTCTACTGTACAGCCTGACCTGATTTTCCTTGTTCATACTCACGGTGGCCAGTGCCTGTGTGTCTTGTTACAATCATCTGATGATGACCATTTGTACATGATTCTTTGGACAGGCGCACCTTGGGTATTTGGTGTCCAATCTTGCATTTATGCAGCCCATGTGTATTTCAGCCAGACTAAGAGATCTAAGCGCTTCCTGTGTCTCAACAAATTGTCTCATGTAGGGGGTGGTTGGTGCGGGCAAAGCCTACATGTCAAAACCTGATGTCTCCTTGCTAGGTCTGGCCAGTGTGTGATGTTTGTCTGGACATACACTCAAGGTGCAGTGAGCCAGTCATGGTGGGCATGTTTCCAGTATTACCTATGCAGCATGTGCCTCAAGTTCATGGATATGGTCCCTGCTCATCCCTATGTGGTGCAGATGCAGTGCTGGATTGTCCCCAGGGCCTGGCTCCTCTGTCAAACTCCATTTCATGTCATTTGCTATTGTGTCATGCTCTCCATGGTTTTTCAGTGGCATGGTGGGTCAACCAACTGTGTGTTGCATGCCCTACATCTGTACCTTGTTTTGTAGATGTTACTGATCTTTCTTTTCAGGCTATGCACTGTAACCTATGTAGATTGGACTCATGTGACATATGTATACAGGTGTATGATTAATTGCTGTCTCTTCACCTTGCCCACAGCATCGTCGGGGGACACGGAGGGAGACATGAGCACAGACGGAGTGGAGGGACCGAGCACCAGTGCCAGCGTTGACATCGTGGCTGGCACATTGAGTGGAACTGAGGCGGAGGAGAGTGAGGCCGAGGACCTGTCCACTGGCACGACAGAATATGAAGCTGACGGGTCCGAGGATGATCTCCCCGAGTGGGCGGAGGCTGCACCAGCAGCTGACAGCGGCACAACATCTCTCCCCGACCCCTCCATTGCCATCAGCCGCCTCCCACTTGCTCGTGTCCCTTCCCAGCGTGCCCGGTCACCACATGTCTCCTTCCTGCCAGGCACCGCACCCCCTGCCCCTGTCTCCACTGCTGCCGCCAATGCCGAGTCTGTGGACATCCAGCGGCAGTTGCAGGTTGGTCAGGCTGCGATGCTTAATGTCCTCCATGGCCACAGCCAAGTGCTGAACAACATGGAGGCATACTTGGAGGGCATTTTCTCATCGCAGGCTGACCAACGCAACTTGCTGAGGTCCATTGACTCGACACTGACTGCAGCAGTGGGTCTCCTGCAGCGCTACGTCCAACCCCCTACCCCTGACCCATCCACACTTCCCACTCCCATGCCTGTCCCATGTACACCCAGACGTCAGCATGCACCCACCACAACAGACACAGGCACCACACCAGCAGGGAAGGTCATACGCACACCTCCTGGCACGCACACACAGGGTGAAGTAGGCACACCCACTGGGTCGGGGGCAAACGTAAGCCACGCAGCCAGAGTGGGAGTCCGCATTCCACCAAATCCACTCCCTCCAAATCCCCTCCCCTCAGCTCTCCTGGCCACATATCCGGCAAAGACTCCTTCATGGCCGCTCTGTCCCTGAGCCCCACTGTGACACCACCCCGCAAGCGGTCAAGGGAGTCCCCGGTCAGGGTGGTTGAGTCCCCCCCCTGTCCACACCCTCCCCCAGTGGCGCTGCGACCCATCCCTCCGCCCCCCCCCCTCCTTGGGGCCTGTGGTTCCTTCGGGTGCAGGGGAGTCGCTGGAGGACCTTGCTAAGGTGTGCAGCAACATCCTGGCCTCCGCCTTTGGCCCTGCCCCACCCCCTGTGGTGGAGTCCTCCATCCCTGCACCCACGACGCCTACCCTTTGCCCTCATGTCCCTGCGGTGCCTGGTCCTTCCCCCCCACATGATGCCCTCCCCGCTCTGGAAGGCGAAGGAGTCTGACTGTGCAGGCAAGCTAGGGGACACGCGTCCCACTGTGTCCCCCACCTGGATGTGAACTTTGGATTGCCCTATGGGCATTGTACATTTTGAACTTTCAAGGTACAAACTGATTTTTGGATGCTGAATAAAGCAATTTATTTTTCCTTAGTACACTACTGTCTGTCTGGTACTGCTGTTGGTCGAACTGCCCCATTATTTTGGGTGGTGATAATGTGTTGGGTGTTTGGGAATTGTCGTCTTGAGCTGGTCATAGGGTGGACCCTGGTATCTGTGTGCCATCACAAGCTGTTGGCTACATAACTTTGTTCCTGTAAGCAGTTACTGCATGGTGACATCGTTCCTTCCTCTGTGTAACCTGACATCTTCCCTGCAGGGTCTTTCCAATATGTGGTGCTGAGCTGTGTCTACATTGGCTGGGTGTGTGACGGACTCGTTAGACTTGGGCCATGCATGCTGAGCGATGTCTCCACCTGCATCATTCATGGCGTCCTTGGTGGTCACTGTACTTGTGTATGTAGACTGTTGTCATGACTTCATGTGTACATGTTTTCTTTTTGGCGCTATGCATGTGTATACTCCCAGCCTCGCACACAGGTGGTACATGTACTGCAGGATCTTTGTGCACCTGACTGACATTTGTGGGCATTGGATCTGTGGGTACTCCACCCTTTTCTTTGCAGGGGCACTGCTGTGAATGTTAGGCACCCATCCCTCCTGTGTCTGGGCACTGCTGGGAGGACTCTGCACACACCCCTCCTGTGTCTGGGCACTTCTGGGAGGACTCTGCACACACCCCTCCTGTGTCTGGGCACTGCTGGGAGGACTCTGCACCCACCCCTCTTCTGACTGGGCACTGCTGGGAGTGTTAGGCACCCACCCCTCCTGTGTCTGGGCACTGCTGGGAGGACTCTGCACACACCCCTCTTATGACTGGGCACTGCTAGGAGTGTTAGGCACCCACCCCTCCTGTGTCTGGGCACTGCTGGGAGGACTCTGCACACACCCCTCTTATGACTGGGCACTGCTGGGAGGACTCTGCACCCACCCCTCCTGTGTCTGGGCACTGCTGGGAGGACTCTGCACCCACCCCTCCTGTGTCTGGGCACTGCTGGGAGGACTCTGCACACACCCCTCTTATGACTGGGCACTGCTGGGAGGACTCTGCACACACCCCTCTTATGACTGGGCACTGCTGGGAGGACTCTGCACCCACCCCTCCTGTGTCTGGGCACTGCTGGGAGGACTCTGCACCCACCCCTCCTGTGTCTGGGCACTGCTGGGAGGACTCTGCACACACCCCTCTTATGACTGGGCACTGCTGGGAGGACTCTGCACCCACCCCTCCTGTGTCTGGGCACTGCTGGGAGGACTCTGCACACACCCCTCTTATGACTGGGCACTGCTGGAAGGACTCTGCACCCACCCCTCCTGTGTCTGGGCACTGCTGGGAGGACTCTGCACCCACCCCTCCTGTGTCTGGGCACTGCTGGGAGGACTCTGCAAACACCCCTCTTATGACTGGGCACTGCTGGGAGTGTTAGGCACCCACCCCTCCTGTGTCTGGGCACTGCTGGAAGGACTCTGCACACACCCCTCTTATGACTGGGCACTGCTGGGAGTGTTAGGCACCCACCCCTCCTGTGTCTGGGTACTGCTGGGAGGACTCTGCACACACCCCTCCTGTGACTGGGCACTGCTGGAAGGACTCTGCACACACCCCTCCTGTGACTGGGCACTGCTGGGAGTGTTAGGCACCCACCCCTCCTGTGTCTGGGCACTGCTGGGAGGACTCTGCACACACCCCTCTTATGACTGGGCACTGCTGGGAGTGTTAGGCACCCACCCCTCCTGTGTCTGGGCACTGCTGGGAGGACTCTGCACACACCCCTCCTGTGACTGGGCACTGCTGGGAGGACTCTGCACCCACCCCTCCTGTGTCTGGGCACTGCTGGGAGGACTCTGCACAAACCCCTCCTGTGTCTGGGCACTGCTGGGAGGACTTTGCACCCACCCCTCTTATGACTGGGCACTGCTGGGAGTGTTAGGCACCCACCCTTCCTGTGTCTGGGAACTGCTGGGAGGACTCTGCACACACCCCTCTTATGACTGGGCACTGCTGGGAGTGTTAGGCACCCACCCCTCCTGTGTCTGGGCACTGCTGGGAGGACTCTGCACCCACCCCTCTTATGACTGGGCACTGCTGGGAGGACTCTGCACCCACCCCTCCTGTGTCTGTGCACTGCTGGGAGGACTCTGCACACACCCCTCTTATGACTGGGCACTGCTGGGAGGACTCTACACACACCCCTCTTATGACTGGGCACTGCTGGGAGGACTCTGCACCCACCCCTCCTGTGTCTGGGCACTGCTGGGAGGACTCTGTACCCACCCCTCCTGTGTCTGGGCACTGCTGGGAGGACTCTGCACACACCCCTCTTATGACTGGGCACTGCTGGGAGTGTTAGGTACTCACCCCTCCTGTGTCTGGGCACTGCTGGGAGTGTTAGGCACCCACCCCTCCTGTGTCTGGGCACTGCTGGGAGGACTCTGCACACACCCCTCATGTGACTGGGCACTGCTGGGAGGACTCTGCACACACCCCTCTTATGACTGGGCACTGCTGGGAGTGTTAGGCACCCACCCCTCCTGTGTCTGGGCACTGCTGGGAGGACTCTGCACAAACCCCTCCTGTGTCTGGGCACTGCTGGGAGGACTCTGCACACACCCCTCCTGTGACTGGGCACTGCTGGGAGTGTTAGGCACCCACCCATCCTGTGTCTGGGCACTGATGGGAGGACTCTGCACACACCCCTCCTGTGTCTGGGCACTGCTGGGAGGACTCTGCACCCACCCCTCTTCTGACTGGGCACTGCTGGGAGTGTTAGGCACCCACCCCTCCTGTGTCTGGGCACTGCTGGGAGGACTCTGCACACACCCCTCTTATGACTGGGCACTGCTGGGAGTGTTAGGCACCCACCCCTCCTGTGTCTGGGCACTGCTGGGAGGGCTCTGCACACACCCCTCTTATGACTGGGCACTGCTGGGAGGACTCTGCACCCACCCCTCCTGTGTCTGGGCACTGCTGGGAGGACTCTGCACCCACCCCTCCTGTGTCTGGGCACTGCTGGGAGGACTCTGCACACACCCCTCTTATGACTGGGCACTGCTGGGAGGACTCTGCACACACCCCTCTTATGACTGGGCACTGCTGGGAGGACTCCGCACCCACCCCTCCTGTGTCTGGGCACTGCTGGAAGGACTCTGCACCCACCCCTCCTGTGTCTGGGCACTGCTGGGAGGACTCTGCACACACCCCTCTTATGACTGGGCACTGCTGGGAGGACTCTGCACACACTCCTCTTATGACTGGGCACTGCTGGGAGGACTCTGCACCCACCCCTCCCGTGTCTGGGCACTGCTGGGAGGACTCTGCACCCACCTCTCCTTTGTCTGGGCACTGCTGGGAGGACTCTGCACACACCCCTCTTATGACTGGGCACTGCTGGGAGTGTTAGGCACCCACCCCTCCTGTGTCTGGGCACTGCTGGGAGGACTCTGCACACACCCCTCTTATGACTGGGCACTGCTGGGAGTGTTAGGCACCCACCCCTCCTGTGTCTGGGCACTGCTGGGAGGACTCTGCACACACCCCTCCTGTGACTGGGCACTGCTGGGAGGACTCTGCACACACCCCTCTTATGACTGGGCACTGCTGGGAGTGTTAGGCACCCACCCCTCCTGCGTCTGGGCACTGCTGGGAGGACTCTGCACAAACCTCTCCTGTGTCTGGGCACTGCTGGGAGGACTCTGCACACACCCCTCCTGTGACTGGGCACTGCTGGGAGTGTTAGGCACCCACCCCTCCTGTGTCTGGGCACTGCTGGGAGGACTCTGCACACACCCCTCTTATGACTGGGCACTGCTGGGAGTGTTAGGCACCCACCCCTCCTGTGTCTGGGCACTGCTGGGAGGACTCTGCACACACCCCTCCTGTGACTGGGCACTGCTGGGAGGAGTCTGCACCCACCCCTCCTGTGTCTGGGCACTGCTGGGAGGACTCTGCACAAACCCCTCCTGTGTCTGGGCACTGCTGGGAGGACTCTGCACACACCCCTCTTATGACTGGGCACTGCTGGGAGTGTTAGGCACCCACCCCTCCTGTGTCTGGGCACTGCTGGGAGGACTCTGCACACACCCCTCTTATGACTGGGCACTGCTGGGAGTGTTAGGCACCCACCCCTCCTGTGTCTGGGCACTGCTGGGAGGACTCTGCACACACCCCTCCTGTGACTGGGCACTGCTGGGAGTGTTAGGCACCCACCCCTCCTGTGTCTGGGCACTGCTGGGAGGACTCTGCACACACCCCTCCTGTGACTGGGCACTGCTGGGAGGACTCGGCACCCAACCCTCCTATATCAGGATATGTACGCTTGGGGGTACGGGTCGTACTTACACTGTTGGGGTGGGGGGTACGGTCCGTACGTATGCGGGTGGGGGTACGGGTCGTACTTACACTGTTGGGGTGGGGGGTACGCTCCATACGTACGTGGGTGAGGGTACGGGTCGTACTTACACTGTTGGGGTGGGGGGTACGCTCCATACGTACGCGGGTGAGGGTACGGGTCATACTTACACTGTTGGGGTGGGGGGTACGCTCCATACGTACGCGGGTGAGGGTACGGGTTGTACTTACACTGTTGGGGTGGGGGGTACGCTCCATACGTACGCGGGTGAGGGTACGGGTCGTACTTACACTGTTGGGGTGGGGGGTACGCTCCATACGTACGCGGGTGAGGGTACGGGTCATACTTACACTGTTGGGGTGGGGGTACGCTCCATGCATACAGGGGTGGGGGTACGGTCCGTACATATCCGTACCCACGCTATGGAATGCTTGTGCGGGCCGTACCCAGGCCTTTGCCACGTGGGTACAGCCGTCCCGCCATTGTTGGGGTGACGTAGGTGTGGGCGTGGTACGACTCGTACCCACGCTCTTAAGGCGTGGGTATGGGACGTACCTGTATTGTTGTATTGCCGGTTTGCGTTGTCAAGCACTTCCGTTGTGGCGGACGCTGGCTTTGCTGGACACGCCCCCACCCCCTCATAGTGACCAGGGCCTGGGAGTCAGGTATGTCCAGGGCATGTGTGCTGTGTGACTTTGGTGGGGGTTTTGTGGCCTGCCCCTGCTCCTGCCCCCCCCCCGTTTCCCCCCTCCCTTTGTTGTTCTGACCTTCTGCGGCGTCTGCGTCGTAACCTGTAGAGGAGGTCGACTGGTATGTGGGCCGGGATGACACGTAGGTTAGGGTCCATGTCTGTCCGTCGCGTGCAGGTACTCCTTGTTCGCGTCGTCCTGATTTCCCGGCAGTTTTTGGCTGTCGGAAAATATTGTCCGTGCGGGATGACGTCGGTGCGAATCGTACTTCCTGGTTCGTGTATGGCAGGCTGCGTGCGTCCCGACATCACGTCGGCGCTTTCCCGGATCACATTTGTATGTTTATTTTCGTCGGTTGGGGTTTTGTACGATTCGTATGGAAATAGTATTTCCGTGCGAATCGTACTTCCATGTTTGTATATTGTTACGACCGGGTACGCGTCGGACGGAGAATATGCTCCGTCCGACGGCTCTTACCCGGTTTTTACAGGATCGTGATCGGCACCATAATGTCCGGCGATTTAATTTTTGATTTAGAAAATTCTAAAACTTTGATGAAACAAATGCTAATATTAATTGAAATGAAATTTTAGATAAACAAATATTAATTAACGGAAATTATGAGTTTGTGGTTTTTCGTTAAAGAGAATAAAGGATTCTGAGTCCTAAAATGTGTTTTAGCTGGTTCTAAATCACCATCAACCAATCCAACTAATTGGTCCATCGACCAAGTGGGTGGAGTGCCTTGATGTTTGGGATGAGGAATCTATAGGTCACGAACGATAATATATATTCTGTAAAAAACCTTTTCCTTCCCTATAGGTTATAAGGTACCCCCCCCACATGTCCAGCGCAATATCATCATCCCTCCTGTGTGCAGACTCGTGAGTCAGAGACGTGTGAGTGTTGGTGTTATGGGCCCCACCAATGACTGCATGTGTGAATGAGCTAGTGTGCAGTTGGGTCTGCGACGCAGGGAGGATAGTTATATGATTTCCCTCTTTTTCTCTCTCCGGTCTCGCGCTGGATCAGTTTTTCTGGTATCAGGATGATAGTTTTATTGCATTGGTTTGGTGATTATTGTTATAGATTAATTATTGCTTATTGATTTTTCTATTTAGAATATTGATTATTGATTGTGGATGTTGGATAAGTTATGTTATATGTTATAATAGACTTATAGCGCGCACTAATACTCAAGAGTGTCCTGGCGCGGAAGCTGAAGGAGAACTCCGTGGGAAGGCCATTAGAGCGGATTTGAAAATAGAAAAGTTTTCAGTAAGTATTGGTTTACGTATCAACACTCTATGTTGAGACGCGTTCTATGTTGTTTGACGACTTCTGGGATGTAGGAATTGGGAAGTTTGTAATGATTCCGTAGTAGGGCAGATTGTTCGCTTCTCTCTGGAAAGACGGAATTATTGTGCCCTGTAGGTACACGGGGAAAACGTGTGACGATTGGAGTTGCATGACGCATTGTCTGGGTTCGATTTGGTAACATCATCGTGTGTTGCCATTAGAGATATTTTCTAAATGAAAGAAAGTGTATGGGTAGCGAAGGCCACCTGTGAAATTTTGGTCTTAAGTACCAAGAGTCCAAAAGGCACCCTGATTACGCTTATCACTGGAAGGGTAATAGGTGTTCTCTAAGCTTGTTAGAAGAATAAAGTAGAGGGAAGTGCTACTTTATTAACTAATGTAATAATTCTGTAGTAGGGCAGATTGTCCGCTGCTCTCGGGAAAGACAGGATTCTGTGTGAATGAACTACATTTTCCTTATGAATGTGTGTAAATAAAATAGCATTCAGGTTAATTGTGAAACTCTGGTTTTAATTCTCAGGAGCATTGGGTCTCCAACAGGTGTTTTATTTCTAGAGAAACTGTTAACTAATGCTTGCTAGAAGGGTAAGGTAGAGGGAAGTGCTACTTTATCGATGGATGTAATGATTCCGTAGTAGGGCAGACTGTTCGCTGCTCTCGGGAAAGACGGAATTCTTGTGAAAAAGGTCAAGACTATCTCTTTTGTTAGCGAAACAGATAATGGTGGCGTTACTAACAGAATTTTAGTAAAAAGTGAATGTAAAAAGTTTGCCGATAAATTTTGTAAAGGAGGGGTCAGCAGAAGCAGAAGTAGCGAGAAAAGCTGACATCAGAAAGACCGCACTGGGATTGGTTAGTCAGTAAAGGACGTAGACGCTTCTGATTGGTGCGTTGGTGTACGCCGCGCTAGGAGTGGAGAATTACAGGGTGACGTAGATGCCCCGGATTGGTGCGTTAGTGTGAGTCGCGCTGGGATTGGAGAATTGCAAAAGTGACGTAGAAGCCCCGGATTGGTGCATTAGTGTGAGTCGCGCTACGATTGGATAAAACAAACAAAATAGTCGTAGTAGAAATCAAGCGATACAGAAAAGAGAAAATGATGTATTACGATCCACCAGAAAAAGAGAAAAAGTCCTGGTTCGGGAAAATCAAGAACTTATTTAAAAGGGACAAACCGATTGTGACTTGAGAGGGACAGTTGCTTCCTCCAGCGAAATCACCTGCATCCTTTATGGTTGCGAAATATGGATATCATACATGTATATGGTTAGACAATTGGGCGAAGTATACAAAAGATGATGGAGTTTTAGCATTTCCAGAACATGGTTGATTTAATTTAGCGGTTTTGAGAAATTTGAGAGAAAGAATGATGAAATTAGAACCGAGACCTAGACCTACACAGTTTGAAGCATTAACAGAATGGGAAGATGAGATGTATGACAGAGAACGGCAACGAAGTGGCGGAAGGTACAGATATATGTTTGGTAGATCATATGAACAAGAGAATCATGATGATAGAATGAAGGGATGGCGAAGTGCAAAAATGACTGATAGGTTGTTTCCTATGAGAAATGTTGAAGAGACTACTAGTAGAAAATGTACACAAAAAAGAAATAATACAGGATCAGAAGGTTATAAGTATGGTGTGCATGAGTCGGAGGATGATGTTCTTGAGGACATGTTTTATAAAAATCCACCCCCGTATCAACCAAATTCCACATTATTGACACCAAGTGCCCCGGTAAAAGAATCACCACAGAATATAAAATTTGAAACAGTACCACATAAGGTAGGAAGAAATAATCCTTTTAGAGAAACAGACAATACTCAACCCAGTAAAATGGGAAATGAAAATTCAGCAGAATTAGCCAGAACCACTTTAGAGTTAACTGAGAAGATTAGGGAATTGACTAAAAATATGAAAGCTGTAACTATTCCTATAACAATAGGACCTGTAATGTCAGACACAGACACAGACACAGACACACAATGAATTGATTCCCGTAGGTCCTCCTTCTGATGAATTAAGTGAATGGCTAAGAAGTTTACAGCAAAAGGATACTGAGCCCAGACCTTTAGATGTGTCCAAATTAAAAATAGTGTTAGAAGAATTAATAGTAGGGACTATTCCTACCGAAAAGTTAAAAACCTATCAGGATGAAGAATTAATGTTCTTATGCAAAAGTATAACGTGGAGAGCGAGAAATTTACATGAAAGATTAGAAGAAGTAGCAAATGAAATGGGTATTGACTTCGAAAAGGTAAAGTCATTGCAAAAACCCTATAGAGTAGATTTTTCTGAAAAGGACATTGAAAATTTGAATAATACAGGACGAACAACTCAGATTAAAGATTTAATTATTTTACTGAGAAAATGGGGCGATGTAGACAAATGGAAAGGTAGATGGTTTCGAAAACGAGAGGATGCAACAGATAAAACGTTTACAGCTTACCCGGTAAGAGAAAAGAAAAAGGTAGTAACTGAATGTCCCATGAGAGAGATTCCAGGTGGAGGCCATGTACATGTCCCCTGGACCAGACAAGATATTTTGTCATTTACCAATGATTTTCCACGACTGCGCGAGAAGCCAGTCGAGTGGTATAGGCAGGTAGACAGGTTTGTAAAATTATCGAAAGTTCTCTGGATTGATTTGAATAGCCTATTTGACATAATTGTACCAACAGATTTATGGACAGAATGTAAAATAACGATAAGCTGGTCTACACAAGAATACACCGGAGATCCTAAAACAGGTGCCCCTGATCCAGAAGTAATGAGAAAAAATGAACAAGTGATTACCTTTTTGAAAAATAAAGTACCTCCTATAGAAACTGATTGGGTAAAGATTGATAGAACTCATCAAGAAGTGAAGGAATCTGTACATGCTTATTACGAAAGGTTGATTCTTGCCTTTAAACAGTTTAGTGGTGATGAAAATTTGAGTGAGAAAGATCTGAGTCATTTTGTATATCGATTTGTGTATGGGTTACGACCAGAAGTAAGTGAAATGATTAAACAACATACAGTAGATTGGCAAAATAAAAAGATAGATGAAGTACTGAGACATGCAAAATATTTTAGTGATGAGATTGAAGCCAAACAGCGTAAGTTAAAAGAAAAAGCTATGTGGGCTCAAGTAAAAGTGAGACAGGAAGCTCAATTGATTGAACAAGCAAATAATATGGGCATGAGACAAAAACCTCGCATGGGAAAAGGGAAAGGACAAATTAATTTAGATGAAACCAAAAAGAAATGACCATGTCATAATTGCGGAAGGATAGGGCATTGGAAAACCGAGTGTAAATTTCCCCCAAGTGCTAATGGTGATAATGCATCATTGAATCCACAGGTGCAGAATGAGGTGAGTTGTCAACCGCAGCGACAGCAGCAGGTTGTTGCCCAACAGAATCAGGCACCAAAACCGCCTTTTCCACAGAGCGTAAATCCTCAGAAATACAGTAATGAGACAGGATTCTACAACGAAGAACAGGTAACTAAACTGCCGCACGCTAGTGCTGTTTCGAAGTATTGGCTACAATGCGATGAGAGTGAGTCAGAAGAAAGTTATTGACGGTGCCGAGGGGAGGAAGAGGAGTGCGTACTTGGCGCAACTCTAGAAGTAGCCCAGACAGGCCCATTTGTGGATGGAAAGGTAAATGACGAAAACATTACTTTCCTACTTTCCTAGTAGATACTGGTGCTACTCGTTCAACTCAGGTCAGCTGATGTTAAAAATCTTCCTCTCTCAAACGAAACAATCCAAGTAGTTGGAGTATCCAATAGACAGATAAAAACGTATCTCACTGAACCAGTTAAAGTTAACATAGGGAAATTTTCCGAAGTGCACCGTTTTGTCGTGTGCGGTTCAAGCCCTGTAAATTTGTTAGAGAGAGATTTACTGTGCAAGATGAATTGCACAATCTTTTGTACTCCAGATGGTATAGCATTTGAGACTCCAGATGAGGATGTACTGTATAAAATGACTATGGCTAATATGGAGCCCGAGATTACTGAGGCATTTGCTGTATTTAATCCCGAGGAGCTGCCTCAAGAATTGAAAAAGCCAGATAAGACAGAGGTATGGAACTTCACAGGAGAAGATGTGGGATTAATGAAAAATGTAGATCCCGTAAAAATTGCTGTAAAAGAAGGAGTAAGTTACCCAAATATTCCACAGTACAAATTGACACCCGAGATAATTACAGGAGTTACTCCCATAATAGACAGGATGATTAAGCAAGGTATTTTGAGAGAAATAATGAGTAGTCCATGTAATTCACCAATTATGGGCCTGAAAAAGCCTAACGGAACATTTAGAATAGTGCAAGACCTGAGAAAAATAAATAACATTGTTGTATCATGTTGTCCCATTGTACCAAATCCATCTGTGATTTTGTATCAGATTCCACACGATGCGGAATGGTATAAAGTGATTGATTTGTGTCATGCTTCCTTTTCCATTCCATTGCACCCTGGCAGTCAACAGATTTTTGCATTCCGGTTTGGCGAACGTATTTTGGCATGGTGCCGAATCCCACAGTGGTATACAGAGAGTCCCTCAATATTCAATCAGATATTGAAAAAGTCCTTAGAAGATTTTAAAAAGGCTGAAAGTTCAGTTCTGGTCCAATATATAGACGACTTGCTCGTGGCATCAAGAACTCGAGAAGCTTGTGTAGTGGATACCATTGCATTGCTGAATCATTTGGAGGACTTAAAGTATCCCCATCGAAATTGCAATTCTGTCAGAAAGAAGTACAATATTTAGGCCACAAAATTGAAAAAGAACTGAGAAAAGTAACTGCAGATAGAATCAAGATAATAAAAGGAATGAGAGGCCCAATGACGCAAAGAGAAGTGAGAATGTTTCTTGGAATGGTTGGATATTGTCGTCAGTGGATAAGTAACTTTTCTCTGATTGCAAAACCTTTGGTACGCTTGACGAGAAGTGATGTAAAAGACCCCATTGAATTAAATAAAGAAGAGTTAATAGCCTTTAAACAATTGAGAGACAGTTTGTGTGAAGCACCAGCACTTGGCATGCCTGACTATGAGAAAGAGTTTGAACACTACTGCAGCGAAAGAAATGGATGTGCACTTTCTGCATTAATACAGAAACATGGAAAACTGAAGAGACCCACTGCATATTTTTTCAGCTATATTAGACCCTGTAGCTGTAGCATTGCCTGTTTGTTTGAAAGCTGTAGCAGCCACCCGTAAGAGTCTGGAACAGAGTGAAGGAATTGTGATGGGATATCCTGTGCGAGTGTTTGTACCTCATGATGTGGCAATCCTTTTAACAAGGAGCCACACTCAGTTCATGACGCATAGTCGTGTGACTAAATATGAGAAAGTCATCCTAGGTGCAACGAATGTGAGCCTTGTAAGATGTCTGAATGTGAATTCTTCAACGTTATTGCCTGACGCTGAGAATGTGGAAGTCAGAGACGATGTGGATCATGACTGTTTGGAAGTGCTTGATTTCTGTACCAAACCACGTCCTGATATAAAAGATGTACCCTTGACAGAAAGTGACTATGTGATGTTCGTGGATGGATCATGTTTGAGAACGGATGAGGGAATTCTGAGTGCAGCATATGCAGTATGTACAGTAGCAGCTGTATTGGAAGCATCTTGCCTAAAAGGAGTAAAATCAGCCCAGGTTGCTGTACTTTTTGCGTTAACAAGAGCATGCAAGTTGGGAAAGAATGTGAGAGTGACTGTGATAACCGATAGTCAATATGGCTTCGGAGTAGTGCATGACTTTGGACACATTTCGTCCCAAAGAGGGTTTTTGACATCGAGTGGAACTCCTATAAGGAATGCTGAAGTGGTTGGAAAATTGCTTGAGGTGATACAGCTGCCTAAGCAGTTAGCTGTTGTGAAATGTGCAGCTCACTCAAAGTCAAACGACTATATTTCAGCTGGCAATCAATTTGCCAACGATATGGCTCAATATTGCGCACGTAATCAGAACTCTGTGAATCGGGGAAGAGAAAGAGAAATGAATTCATGTCCCTTGTTGTTTACTAACACCGTGAATACATGGGAAGAAGTGAGGCAGTTGCAGGAAGAGGCAGGAGATGAGGAAATGAGACAGTGGGTAAAAGCCGGATGTGCTTCAAGGGAAATAGATCATGTGTGGGTTTATCGGGATGGAAGACCAGTTATGCCTGATAGCATGGTTTCTGCCATGGCACGGATGTATCATGGACAAGCACATGTAGGAAGAGATGCTATGGTCAGACTTTTCAAACAGACGTGGTATAATGCAAAATTTATTGTAGCTGAAAGCCTTTGTCAAAGATGTCTTATATGTCAGCAATTCAATCCTGGAAGAAAAACAGTGGTAAGTCTGGGAACGATAGGACGAGAAGGAGGGCCTTTCACCAGATTGCAGATTGACTTCATTGAAATGCCCCCCTGTAACAGGTTGAGGTATGTTTTAGTGATGGTTTGTCTGTTCTCCCGATGGGTGGAAGCATATCCAACAAGAAGAAGTGATGGAATTACAGTAGCCAAGCTATTATTGAGAGAGTTTATTCCTAGGTTTGGTTTTCCAGTTACGATCGAGTCAGATAGAGGAAAACATTTTCATAATGAAATCATGAAATTAATTTGTGAAGCATTGAATGTACAACAGAAACTACATTGTGCCTATCGCCCAGAGGCTTCTGGTGTGGTGGAACTAGTAAATGGCACCATTAAAAATAGACTGAGAAAAAGGTGTTTAGCCACAGGTTTGAAATGGCCTGATGTCTTGCCTCTGGTACTCATGACTATTAGAGCTATTCCAGATAGGAATACAGGTTTGAGTCCTCATGAAATTGTCATGGGAAGAGCAATGCGACATGTTTTCATACCAGTCAACAAGCTATTGCCTATATCTGTGGTGTTGGATTATTGCAAGGGGTTGGCTGATTCCGTTCATTCTGTGTTTCATCAGGTTGGATCGGATGCCACCACTCTTGAAAAGAAGCCAGCTCATGATTTGAGCCCAGGAGACTGGGTGAGAATAAAAGTGCACAGAAGATTAAACTGTTTGGTCCCACGTTGGGGAAAACCACGTCAGGTGATTTTGACCACGACAACAGCTGTAAAATGTGCAGGAGTAAAGAACTGGATTCATGCTAGTCACACCTTGTGAATTCCAAACCCAGTGGATAACAAGGAAGGAGAATACTTTGAAGAATCAGATACAAGTTCTGAATCAGATACTGAAGAAATAGGAACAAGACAAACTCCTGAAAGGGGGGAGTTAGAACCAAGTCCAGTTATTGCACCAGAGAATCTTCCTCTAAGGGGATAATTACAGAGTTCTGACACCCGCTCAGAATCAGACAATGAACCAGTACAAGCACACAAAAGTGGGAATATAAACAGTGAAGAGACTGTCAAAGAAATCCTTGATAAAGAAGTACCGAGTGAAAATTCGAGAGAAATTCCACCTGAAATAACAAAATTAGATGGTAAGGTACCAGATACAGAGAGTGAGGGAAAGATTTTTGCGGAAGATCCCCGAGGAGTTGTAGGGAAATCACACATCAAGGTAGAAGAATGGGCAGTTAGTCAGCAGGAAGATTGTGTGGAAGAACCATGAGGTGGGATAGAAGTAGGTAATGAAAAAGGAAGTAAGTTGAAAAGGGCAGCAAGGGATGAAATTTGGCCAAACAAGATAAAGAGATTAAGATACAGATTGACACGAGTAAATTCATCTAGAGCAGAACAGGTGAATGAGGTATCTAGCCAAGAGAAAACAAAAGACGTGAGACAAACAACAGTAGAAGAAAGTAAGAGAACAAGAAAACCTAACCAGAAGTATAAGTCACTGGAATGGTCATATGTGGCACTGCCTGAAGTAAAAGAAGAGGCAGACAGCCAAGGGGATCTAGAGGTGACTGTACCAGGAGTGGTTGAGGAAGACGAAGAATCGGAAATCCTGAGAGTTATCTTGTCCGACATCGGAGAAGAGATGGATGTTAAGGAAATTCTGCATCAAGATTACAAAAGAAAAGTGAAAGACTATCAAATGCCAAACTGAAGAGACCAAAAGTGTTCTGAAGGAAGAAACAATAATTTACCAGAAAAGACATAATCTGAAAGAACCAAGTAGGTGCTTAGAGCCTTGGGTTAGACAAAACTAGTTGTGAAGTAGAAGAGGCTAAGTCAAAAGACACTGGTCATTTTCCAAAATGGCAAACACAGAAAATAGAAAATCTAAATGTGTGTTCCTTAGAAGATGGTTCAAAATGTGTTGTTGTTGTACAGGATTACTAATGCTTCTGTGGATTGCGTTGGCTTTGATGGTTTCATTTAAGGTTACATTAGAAACAATAGAAGTTCATAGCGAAAATAAGACTAATGAAGAAAAGATTCAAAAGATTTACCCGACTAAAAGAGATAGAAATTATTTACATAAAGATAGGTCCATAACTGATTTTTCTAACAATGTTTTTTCAAAATTATTTTATGAATATGTGAAGACGATGGACGTGAGAGATTTTTACGTCTGCATGCAGTTGCCTGCATCAGTATCTGAGGGAGTGACATGTCATCATCTCCCTGTGACATATGGAATAACCTGTAGTGTATTAGCAAGTTTGTTTTATAAAACAAGTGGACTTTTTCCTCAATTCTATTCTATCAGCACCAAATAGCGCCAGAGCTCTTTTTAAGATCATTAGGGACCTCTCTAACCCCACTAGTGTGGGAAATAAGGTGGTAGCATCACAGATGTTATGCAATAAAATCGCCTCCCATTTTGAGGAGAAAATTGCTAATATTGTAGGGGGGCTTACCATGTCCGACCCCTCTCCGATAAATGTTATTGGACAATCGCCCCTGGTAGAACAAGGGGGAGTAACCTCACTGGAGCACTTTACACCACTCACTAATGAGCTGTTTAATAAATGTGCACAGAATGTGAGGTCAGGGTCTCCATTAGACACCATACCTAACAGGATCTGGAAAGATCATGCTTCGGCTTTGTTCCCACGACTTTGGCAGATATGCTGTCAATCCCTGAATGAAGGGATGGTGCCTGAAACATGGAAGCTGGCTGTGGTTACTCCACTATTAAAAAACCCATCTCTGGATCCAGGAGACCCTACCAGCTTTAGGCCCATTTCCCTGCTACCTTTTCCTATTAAAATCCTTGAAAAGGTAGTGAGTAGCTCTCTTTCTGGGTATCTGGAGGAGTTCCATCTCTTGGATAAGAGCCAGTTTGGCTTTAGGCCAAGTCATGGAACGAAGACAGCCCTGGTCACGGTGCTGGACAACCTCCGGATGCGGGCTGACAGAGGCCTCTCATCGGTAATGGTCCTCTTAGACATGTCAACCGCATTTGATACGGTAAACCACCGAATCTTGCTGAACAGACTGGAGCATTTAGGAGTTAAGGGATGTGCCTTGAGATGGATACGATCTTATCTCACAGGGAGACAACAACTGGTTTCCCTGCCCCCTTTTACCTCCAGCAAGACCTTGGTGGAACATGGGGTCCCCCAGGGATCGGCCATCAGCCCCATTCTTTTTAATATCTATCTGCAGCCACTAATTCCTATCATCAAGGCGCATGGGGTTGATATTGTCAATTACGCGGACAACACCCAACTGGTGTTCTCACTAGAGGGAAAGGATGCCATAAATATGGATGAATTCCAGAAATGTATGAGTCAGACCTCGGACTGGCTCAGGGCTAACTCCCTGCAATTCAACGGAGGCAAGACTGAGGTGATCTACTGTTCCCCAGCGAGAGTAAGGGATATGCCTTTTGACTTTAGGCTGGCCCCAGATATGGATCCCATTGTCCCTGAGACTTCGGTGCGGAATTTGGGGGTCATGTTCGATAATGATCTGCACATGACTTCGCAAGTTAAAAATACTGTGGGGGTTTGCTTTGCCCTTATGAAAGCTCTACGGCAGATTCTACCCTTCCTGCCGATGGAAAAAAGACCTCTGGTAGTTCGCAGTATTATCCTGAGTAGGCTGGACTACTGCAACTCTCTGTATTTAGGAGCACCTCTTTACATCTTTCAGAGATTGCAGAGGGTCCAGTCTATGGCAGCCAAATTGGCGCTGACTAGGAAACGTGACTCTTCAACCACGCTGGCGCTTCAAGAGCTTCATTGGCTTCCTATGAGGGAAAGGGTCAAATTTAAATCCCTGTGCATTGTCTATAAAGCGGCACATGGCCTTGGCCCTTTTTCCTTACAGGAGAAGATCTCCTGGTACAAACCTCAAAGGACTCTCCGTTCCTCGAATGCTTTTTTGTTAAACACTGGCAGGATTAAGAAGGCCAGAATGGGAGGTAGGGCTTTTAGCACTGTGGCCCCACGTTACTGGAATGAACTCCCGTTGAATATCAGACAGGCTAACTCTCTGATGGAGTTTAGGCGAAATCTGAAAACCTGGCTCTTCCCTAGGGAGGGGTCTATGGCCTCTTTACTTCCCTAGTTCTGGTTTGGCTTCCGCTCATTTATCTCTCCCCTTCTATCTGTCTCTGCTGATGCACTTTTTGTTGGTTTAAAGGCTCTATTCCATCACAGTCTATGCGCCAAGATACCCGGTGGGTGATAGTTGCGCGATATAAAAACTAAATACAAATACAAATAAAATAGCGAAACTAGAATATTATTTTTCTGATGTAGATAACATATTTCCACAAATACCTGTAGTTAACAAGCTGAATAAAGTAAAACCTGCTAAATTGTTAGGTGAGTTTTTCTTAGAAACTAAAGAATTAACATTAGAGTCAATATTTAGAAACAATCTAACTTGTAGTTTAAAGAAAGAGGAGAACACGTTTTTAGACATGGTAGAAGAAAGAAGATGCAAAAGAAGGTACCTGAGGGAAAAGATGAAAAGACAGTCTGGGATGTTGAAAGAGAGAAACATTTGAAAGGAGAAGCTAGTCCAACAATGGCTTTAGATTGTCCTCAGAAAGGGAAGTTGTGTATTAGAAGGAATCAAACTGCATATGATAATAATTTTGTAGGCAAAAGCGATTGCCATGATACTTATAGAATCATGGGAGGATGGGGATTTTAAGGAGGAAATGATCTGGTTTTTCCTGGATTATATTTTATCTGCGGGAACAAAGCATATTATCGATTGCCAGATCACTGGTATGGCACATGTTATTTAGGCCTGGTTTTCCCCAAGATATTCCATGTGGGAAGAGGAAAAGATGGTGCACATGAGATAGGTAGACAACTAACACGTAGAAGGAGAGAATCTTGGTCAGAAATTGTAGGAGACATTTTTGGAGCACTGATACCAGCAGTGGGAATATCTCTAAATGCCCATAAAATTAGAAAATTATCAACAGTAGTGGATTGCTTGTCAACAAACACTGCTGGAGAGTTTTTATTGGTAAACACTGAAATGGTTGCCATGTGGGCCATGGTAATGCAAAATCGACTTGCCCTTGATATAATTTTGGCAAAAGAGGGTGGAGTCTGTGGAATGCTGAAGGTTCAACATTGTTGTACTTACATTCCTGACGAAAGTCAAGATTTGAAGACGTATATTAAAAATATAACTGATTTGCATGAGGAGATTGTTCCACTGGAGGCTGAAGGTATTCTGGAAAAGATTGGGAAAAAGTTGTCTACTATTAGGAACTTTTTATTAAAATTAGGTAGTACCTTTATTGGTTAAATTCTATTTCCAGTAACATGTGTGATTATTTTAGTATTAATTTTAAGATTAGGATGTCTATGTAGCAAAATAAGAAAATTACGAAATAACATAAAAAGAGAAACTGTAAAGAAAAGAAAGAGAGTTTGAAGAAGTAGAATTAGAAGAGTGGAAAGAGAACATGTATAGAAAAACAAGAGAAGAGGAGACAGGTGAAACAGTAATGTGAACTAACAAAATGTTAAGAGAACTGAATTCATTTCCATTTACTAAATTTTTCTAAATTTAAAGGTAATGTGGTGATGTTAAAAATCATGAAAAGACTAACCATATAACTTACTGATTATAGTTTTACTAACAGTGTGGTGTGTTATCCTAACCCAACCTTTGCATACACAAATTACACGTGGGAAATTGCTATTTGCATGGCAATATAACTCGAATGATTAAAATATGTACGCATATTAATAGTAGTACATGTGGTAATAGATATCGCATGATTTATGTTGCTTATGTGATGTTTGCATTCCTAAGTGGATCCAAAAGGTGACTATTATCGCTTTAAATGTTGCTATATGCAAGGAAAACACTAATATAAAAAGGGATTAGTGAGGGTATAACATTAGAATCATTATTTCTTTGTATTAATTATTCCTTTGTGTTTGTTTCGCTTAAATTAGCATTTGGGCCTACCACAAAATGGAGTACAAAATCGATTTCAGAAGTGGACACCGTCTCGTGAGCACGATACCTACTGCGCAGACTCAGATGCCTCCGTGAACTTCCTAACGAACCCTGTACACCATGGCCTCGGTCAAGGATAGGATCTTGGTGGGCTGCCAAAAGGCATGGATAGTAAAAACCGGTTTAAAATGAACAATCGAATCATACAAGTAAAACCAAGACTTTGTAACATAAGGACTATGTCATCTCCGGGAGTGAAACAGCAAAATCCATGAGAAACCATGATGAACAGAAATCGGACATTTTCGATCAGCCAATCAGACTTTCTCAGCCTACAATTGTTTCACATTATCCTGAAATTTATTATAAAAAGAGTAGTAGAATAGGGAGGGGTATGCGGTCGATGCTGTCTATGCTGGTGATGACTTATGCTTGCACGATTTCTGGTCCTATTGAGATCTTTGGGACTGTAACGTGCTGTGCCAAGAACTTTCGGACTTTGAGCTTTGACCTGCTTCATTTGGACAATTTAATGGCTAATTCGGTTAAGCAGAGCCAATGAATTAGAGAAAATCCAGATAGCAAGAATAGGTAAATATAATGTCCGGCGATTTAATTATTTGATTTAGAAAATTCTAAAACTTTGATGAAACAAATGCTAATATTAATTTAAATGAAATTTTAGATAAACAAATATTAATTAACGGAAATTATGAGTTTGTGGTTTCTTGTTAAAGAGAATAAAGGATTCTGAGTCTTAAAATGTGTTTTAGCTGGTTCTAAATCACCATCAACCAATCCAACTAATTGGTCCGTCGGGTTGGTAGACTGATGGTAGGGGAAGCCAGGCATGTTGGGGACATCTCCCAATTTTCCTACAAATGGAAACTCAAAACACATAAATACATCCTCTTGGCGATGCACTCTTTTAAACATTCAACATACAACATAGCTTGTAGACTAAACACGTATGTCCGCACACCTTTGCATAGCATAAGCCAAACCGTATACATAGTAGCGCAGGCCCAAGGAGCAGGGAGTTCTATATCACTTGATTCTAGCAGACAATGTTCACTTACGTATTTATCCAGGGAATGGTGCTACAAGGACAGCGCTTTAAATGGGCCTGTACTGTTGGGTACCGAGTATGTGCCCTTCGCAGCGAAGGTGCAATACTTTTAAATGGAGAGTACTGTCACTTCTGAAAGGCAAGTAGGTGCTTTTATAGGGTACCTGCACTTCTAGTTTTCCATTTCAAGCACTACATAGGTGTGTTTATGAGCTAGGCACCTGGCGAATTAGGGCAAAGCTAGTTAAGTTCATAGAGGCAAAGTGTAGATTTGTAAGCTCGTATGTACACTAACACTAGTAAAAGCTAAGAGTTAAAAGCTCTTTAATTGGAATAATGCAGTTGTTGCCATTGGCTCTTCTTAAAACGAGAGGGAGAGACTGGATCATGCTCCTTTGCATATGCTTTTTGAGAAGGCTCAAATCAACATGTCGTGGTCGATTGCTGGTGGTAAGGCTGACTGCCCCCACTCTCTAGTTATGCCATTGCTCGCTAGTCAGTGCTTACAGGATCGCCTTCAATTACTACTGACCTTTGCGTCCTCCGTATGGGTGGGGCTCAAAGTAAATCATGGAGACAAGTCACAAGGGTGTAGTCTCGTAACACATCTACCAGCTTCCCACGCTACTTGTTTGTGGAACAAACTAATAATGCCACCTCTTAAACACACTTTGAGTTTCATTGGTTTATAGGTAGTCCACAGTCATTCTCAGTGGGCCATTTTCCCAAAGCCAGTGGGGAGAGGTGGCAGCTGCCCGATCCCTTCTCTGGGCACCTCTGCCCTACATACAGATCCTACTGATACCCAGTTGATGGCCATCGGGTCAGACTTGGTGTAGCTCCAGCAGCTAATCTGCTGTGCCCTGAACATTGTACCTGTCAGAGTGTGGGAGTTTAAAAGAGAAAATATGTGAGCTCATTGGCAGACTGCGACCCAAATCACTTCAAAGCACGTTTTCAAGGGAGACCAGTATCTTGATTCAGTTAGGCAAATGCCAAGACCAGCCCATGCCCTAAAGAGTTAAGTAATAGAAAGTGTTATTAGAAGAAGATTATCTTTCAAAAGTGGTTGTGGCCTTTTGTCATCCATAGTATTTTACAAAAGACATTCATTGAGAATTCCACCCTTGCTTCAGGTGTGTCAACATTTGTTTCCATTATGCTTTTGAAATGGCAGCTATGTTAAATGCAGCACACAGTTAGTAGTTTTTTTCTTTAAACTAGAAATAAGGTTGCCTTTGCAAGGGCGGGGAACAGGCATGTCAAAAGGCAGCTGTTTTACACAGAGGGTATCTTTCACTGAAAGGAGTGTGGGCTGGGGAGCACTGCCTCTGTGTAAGATTTACAAAATTTATGACTGGATTTTAACCATGGACAAGCTTAGCGTCGGATACATTTTTTTGGGTGTGTTTTGCTGCAAACTTCACATGGCCCATGCATGTGGGGTTGTTATTGGTAACTTCAGCATTGAGGGTGAGTTAAATAAACCTTTATCTTTCTCTTAGAAAGCTCCCACTTGGGTTTTTGGGCATTAGCTGCTGTCTCTTAGGTGTTCCTGGAAGGAACAAGTTGTGTTCACACTTTTGGCTTACACCAGACTGTCGTCGCTTAAATTTGTTTCTGATAGTTGGTTGGGTCATCGCCTATTATTTTGCCGAGCTTTGGCTGCTGATGAGATTCCAAGGCTGAAGCATTTGTAGTGCAACAGCCCCGTGTATTTAGAATAACATTGTGTACCTAAGTGCTGTACACTGTTCCAGTTGGTAGTATATAAAAGTTAGGTTTGCCTCGGAGAAGCTCAGACCAGCCAATCCTGCAATGATGTTTTCCACTGTATGAGTTGGATGGCACTTCCTTCTAAGTGCGCTGCTTGGCGTTTCAAAAAACATCATGCTGAGGGTTTACTGCGGTGATGCCACAGTCTAAGAAGTGATATAATTGGCGTCTCCACTTTCTTCTCCTCCATTCTTGTGGTCCAATAGCCATGAGACAAATAGTGCATTGGCAGGCACTGCTTCAGTACCCAAGGTTTCCAGAAACCTAAGGAGAGCACTGGTATAGCACATCTACTGCCATATCTGTCTTCATCCTTGGGTCACGAGAGATCACAAGAAAATTGTGGAATGAAATCAGTCAGATCCTTTGCCTCCCTAAGGTGTTCACAGACCCGCGTGATGAAGCAGGTTTCATATTGCCTGGCTGCAGGCCTGCCACAGCTACTGCCGAGTACCATGCTTGTACTCAACACTCTTACAGAAATAGAGCAGAGTCAGCGGACTGTGTGACTGAATGGGAGGGAAGGCCAGAAACAGAGTGAGAGCGGGGTTCCTGAAGAAGTATTTTTTTTAATATCTATTTCTCATGGAAGGAATCACTAAAAGAGGTGGAGCCTGATGACTGGACCCCATGTGACTTTCTATTCATTTAAGGCTGGGCTTGCAAGCTTTTTTCTGTTCCTGACTTAAGTTTAGAACATTTCAGAATTTTCCAGAGTAAGAGGCACTTTAAAAATAGATTTTGATAATAGGCCTTTTGTAGAGGTGGGGAGTAAGAGGGATAAATAAAGTGAACAAGAGTAGTGGGGAGTCGGCTGCTTTTGTGGGAACCACAAATTTTGGCTCACCTTTGACTCCTTTCCCTTGCATAATATTTCTATAGGGTGAGCTTAGGAAAAGAGGGGAGAATTTAGGGGGCAAGTGCGCAAATTATAATTCTAGTACAGTCGTAATTAAAAAAGGGTGCTTTCAAACAAGATTCTGAGTTCCAACAAAGACAAGTCGAGCTTTGCTGTCATTGTTTACTAAAAGGACACCTGCTCTGTTTTACAAAACAGCTTAATAATTAAGCCACTCTGAACACCATCTGTAAAACAAATGTACCGTCCACATCTATCCATCTACAATTCTTTAATGCATCATCCAGTAGCTGTCACTAATTAAAATCTTAAATGTTGTGCTTTAAAAATGAATTTCACATTTTATTCAGTTCTTTGGTATCCATGTAATGAGAGTTTTCAGAATGCTCTGATCCATGCTACGGAATATTGTGATAGTGTTTGCTTTCCACTCACACCACTGGGGCACTTACTATATTCTTTGTTATCATTTGATGTAAATAATGTCAGATCTTTTTACTGCAACAGGGAGCATGGTTGAGGGGAAAAAAAGCTTTTTGAAAGGATGAATACAAACAGGACACTTTTGTATGGAATCCAGTCTGATGAAGCGTTTACCTCAGTCCTGAAAATTATGATCTAACTCTCCTGCTTAAGAACCTAGTGGGATTGACCTTGTAATCAAGCATTCATAATTTTGAACAGTAAATGTGTTTTTATAGTACTTTGCAACATGACCTACATTTGACCCAAGAAATGTTTTCCAGAAGAACACGAATGTTAGTGGTTGAAAACACACATTTTGGACTGATTATGGAAGTAAGAAAGATTCAAGATTTTTCTTTCACATGCAGAGACCGCCTAGAGTTCGAGGTTACTGTGTGTAACAGAGGCTCATGCAGCCATATCTAAGATCAGGTTGGTTTATTTGTGACCAGATTGTTGTTTCTCCATAATATAATCTGTTTGTAGTGCAGCTGTAGATCCAACATTCATGGTTCCTCACCCTACGTAACCTGTAACCCGGTATTTGTAAAGGGCAAACTAATCACCCCAAAGGGTCTTAAGGCACTGGGGGCCGTCGGGGAGATTAAGCGAGCTATTGCCCAGAGTCACATGGTGCTAGGCGGAGCTGCTGCTGGTGATCAAACCTTGAGCCCCGTGCTCCGGAGTCAGCCGCCCTGGCCGCTGCGCAACACCTCTCCCACAAGCTCTACCTTATTTTTAGGTTGCAGCTTACCAGACAGCATGGTTTGCGTTTGCTAAAGACATCTTGGGGACTAGTTGGCCTAGGAATGCATTCCCCCTGTTGAGTACCATTGACTTTGTGGTTTGTAACTCACATTTTCTGGCTTTCTAGTTGCTGGCTTTACTTGCTTTAGGCTCTCCAGGTTCAGTTCGTCCCTCCGGTTGCCTAAGGCGTGTTTACTGTATTCTTCCACTGACTCCCTTTCTGTAAACAGGTCTTTAAATATAGTTCTTATGTTGGCACATTTACTGTGCACTCAAAGGCTGAGGTCAAATTTCAGGTGCTGTCTTCTAGTGCTCTTGTTTACTTTTCTTTCTCTGACTTCAAAGTGGGAGGATTTATTTGACAATCTTACTGGGTACTGAGGTAGGAAAGTTTTTTTTTTCTAGCACACAACAACATTCAAATGAACTGTAATTATTTCTGAAGATATCAGAATTAGGAACACAGATGAAGCACATATTTTGTTATTTTTTAAGTGTGTACGAAACAAATACTTTAATATGGTCCAAAAAAATCATTAACTAGGTGATTCAATTTCTATGCATTTTCGTTTGTGCACTGTATAGTTTTATTAGTAAAACTGTATGTATGTGCAAATGTAATGGTCATTTCAATTGAAGATGTTTTGTCTGTAATGGTAGTGTGCTACCAGACCATGCATACTTCGCTCTATACTACTCCACTCCAATCTACACCACTTCACACCACTGCACTCTACTCTGCACCACTCCACGCTACTCTACCCTGTACACTCTACTCTAAGCCAATGTACTCTTTGCCACTCTACACCATTGCACTCTTCGCCACTGCACTCTACACCACTCCAGTCTAGGCCACACCAATCTACTCTACACAACTCCACTCTATACCAGTCTGCAAAACTGCACTCTAAGCCACAGCCCTCTACGCCAGTGCACTTTCCTCTGTAACACTTAACTCTATGCCTCTGCACCCTACACCAATACACTGTACGCCACTCTAATGTACTCTGCACCACTATATCTATGCTGCTGCACTCTACACCACTCTACTCTTAACGACTGCACTCTACGCCAATGAACTCTACACAACTGTACTCTGTCATGGCACTTTATGCCACTGCACTCTACTCTATATCACTATACTCAACGCCACTGCTCTCTACGCCACTCTACTGCACTCTACATCACTGCAGTCTGACACTCTACTATGCGTCACTGCCCTCTGCACCACTCAACTCTATGCCACTCCACTCTGCACTACTCTAGGATACTCTCCTCTGCGCCACTCCACTCTACTATGCAATACTCTATGCAACACTCTACTATGCAACACTCTACTATGGAACACGCAACTATGCAACACTTGAATCTACGCCACTGCACTCTATGCCACTGCACTCTGCGCCACACTCTCCTCTGCGCCACACTGTACAATGCAACACTCTCCTCTGCGCCACACTCTACAATACAACACTCTCCTCTGTGCCACACTCTCCTCTGCGCCACACTCTACAATGCAACACTCTCCTCTGCGCCACACTCTCCTCTGCGCCACACTCTCCTCTGCACCACACTCTCCTCTGCGCCACACTCTCCTCTGCGCCACACTCTACAGTGCAACACTCTACAGTGCAACACTCTACAGTGCCACACTCTACAGTGCAACACTCTACAATGCAACACTCTCCTCTGTGCCACACTCTCCTCTGTGCCACACACTACAATGCAACACTCTCCTCTGCGCCACACTCTCCTCTGCGCCACACTCTACAGTGCAACACTCTACAGTGCAATACTCTACTATACAACACTCTCCTCTGTGCCACACTCTCCTCTGCGCCACACTCTACAATGCAACACTCCCCTCTGTGCCACACTCTCCTCTGTGCCACACTCTCCTCCACGCCACACTCTCCTCTGCGCCACACTCTCCTCTGCGCCACACTCTCCTCTGCACCACACTCTCCTCTGCACCACACTCTCCTCTGCGCCACACTCTCCTCTGCCACACTGTAAAGTGCCACACTCTACAGTGCCACACTCTCCTCTGCGCCACACTCTACAGTGCAACACTCTCCTCTGCGCCACACTCTACAGTGCAACACTCTCCTCTGTGCCACACTCTCCTCTGTGCCACACTCTCCTCTGCACCACACTCTCCTCTGCACCACACTCTCCTCTGCGCCACACTCTCCTCTGCGCCACACTCTACAGTGCAACACTCTACAGTGCCACACTCTACAGTGCCACACTCTCCTCTGCGTCACACTCTACAGTGCAACACTGTCCTCTGCGCCACTCTCTACAGTGCAACACTCTACAGTGCAACACTCTCCTCTGCGCCACACTCTACAGTGCAACACTCTACAGTGCAACACTCTCCTCTGCGCCACACTCTCCTCTGCGCCACACTCTCCTCTGCGCCACACTCTACAGTGCAACACTCTACAGTGCAACACTCTCTTCTGCGCCACACTCTACACTGAAACACTCTCATCTGCGCAACACTCTCCTCTGCGCAACACTCTCCTCTGCGCAACACTCTCGTCTGCGCCACACTCCTCTGCACAACACTCTCCTCTGCGCAACACTCTACAGTGCAACACTCTACAGTGCAACACTCTACAGTGCAACACTCTCCTCTGCGCAACACTCTACAGTGCAACACTCTACAGTGCAACACTCTACAGTGTAACACTCTCCTCTGCGCCACACTCTACAGTGCAACACTCTGCCATGCAACACTCCACTCTACTGTGCAACACTCTACAGTGCAACACTCCACTCTACAGTGCAACACTCCACTCTACTGTGCAACACTCTACAGTGCAACACTCCACTCTACTGTGCAACACTCAAATCTATGCCACTGCATTCTACGATGCTTCCTAAAATGAGAATGATGGAACCATATTTAACATTCAAAAAAATGCTTCACGTCCAAAAGTTCATGGCTTGGCAGTTGCAGTATGTCCTTTTCTCCTACTTTTATGAAACGTGAAACTGATGCTGAAATATAAGGACCACTTTTTCCCCATTGGTATAGTCTGGTTATTTTCTTCCATGGTGAGGGAAAGTGAGTTGCCATACATATGTGGGCAGGTTCATTCATAAAATCGTTTTGCTTTTCATGCGCATTTCTGAGAGCGCGTTGCCAAAAGTGGTGCATAACAGGCATTTGCACGAGTGCAAATGCGAATTGTGTGCACGTACAACTGTCTGACGTGGTCTTATGTAAAATACAGGTGATCAGAGTAGGCTAGGCATGTTACAGTGGGGGCATGAAAACATGAGGAGCGCTAGCACCCACCAACATCTTGAGCTACAGCTCAAAGAGTTGCCAAAGTAAATTGTGCAAAAACATACAGGTCTATTGTGATCGAGTTACAGGATGGTCAAAGAATACACCTTCATATGGCATGTCAGGCTCTGGTCTGTAAAGAACCCTGGACCCAGATGCAAACAGTGTTCGGTTGTAACAGAACCTGGATTCAATGCAAGGCGTGGCACGGCATGAAATACCACTTAATTGTAGACTTCTTTTTAATCCTCCTTTACTTATTATTGCTCGGTCTTCAATAACATTATTCGTCCAATTAAGTCTTTGTTTTTTTTCCTTTCATAAATATATAAGCTCACTGTCCTGTTTGGTTTAGCTGCTTCCTGAATTGAAGGAGTGTAGTTTGCAAATGTCGTGTCCTTAGGGGCCATTTCTGGTTTTAGCATTTTTAAAATATGAACTTGCAGAGCTTCAGGCCTACTTGCCAACACGTACAGTTAATTGCTATATTGGATTTCCTGAGAATGTTTCTGCTTTTTAATTTTTTTTTATTTAATCATGACAGTGAGTTCCGGCAATTGTGTGACATGACTTTGCAGGGGTGTGGTATTTAATAAACTATCTACTTGTCCATGGGGCAGGTTGCTTCATAAATCTACTTGTCCTATAACAAAATCCACTTGGCCCTTTGGTGCCATGTAGTGCAATGACAAATGATGGCAGCAATCCCATTATATAAGAGCTCTGATATAGCCTCTCTAATTATGCCAGGGCTCATACCATAGTAGTGTTTGAATACTTGCAATCCCCTTATGTTGCCACGTTTCCGCATATCTACATACTGGGGGCTGAAGGTAGTGGTAAGCAATAGTTCCAGGGTTAGAATGTCCTTTTGAGTCTCTGCAAACCTACTAACTTACATGTTTTAAGGGTTTTCAACTACTCTTCTCTAATCTTTTCCCATACTGAGAAATGTTGGAAATTTGCTCCTGACAATGGCAGACGTAAACCTTCTTCCAGAGTTGGGAAAAAAAGTGGTTGGAGGGAAAGTGAATTTGCAAACACTTCGTTTTTCGCATGAGCAAATCTACACATGCATATTTGCTCATGCTAAAATGCAGATCTCAGATATTTTATAGGAGTACTATTTCTTGTCCTACTTCTGTAAATTCTTGGGAATTCATGAAAGCCGTATAGCTGCACTTAATGCACGGACATATGCCATGTGTGCACTTTTGAGACTTTCTTTAATAATTGGGCACCTGAGTTGGTCTGGCGTTGACCATGACCTTTTGTGTATATTAAAATTCTATCTCTCTGTATTGGCTGGCTTCACTGTGAGTGACCGCATTCTGCTCTTTCACAAGAAGAATATCAGCACACAAAGTAGTTTTGTTCAGTGCCAGTAACTACTGTGGCAGTATGTGCTTTTTGAGACCAAAAAACTATTTTTGCTTTTGCCAATGTTTGTTATGATGGTGAGGCCCAACAGCTCCCACACCAATAAGGTTTTACAAAAACCATGCCAAAACAAGTCACACATTGACAAAACTAAGAAGCGGACCACCAATTTCAGACCTACTGAGTTTGCCAATGCTTGTTTATTTTTGTTTCTCATAATCTTAATGAAACTGGTTACACTGATTTCATTACAAGACCGGAGGCTACATTATGCATTAATCCTTTAATGCAGTCACAGACAGCCGCACTACATCACAAAGAAAGAAACAGTTCTAGAATGTAGTGATCAGGATACAAATGGCATGAGACACAAACAGACTGCCTCTTTTAAATGCGGCTCACAGGCAGATAAGTAACAATTCTTCTTTCTAATGTTACATTGTCTTAAGATATTTGTTTAATTAAAAAAAAAAAAAAAGGATTTACTATTAACATTTCGATTACCTCATTGATTTGATGGTGTTTAAGTTGATCTGGATGGTGTTTTAACGTTCCGCAAATTTCTTCTAACCAACGCCTTTACCCCAACAGCTTTGCCTTCGTGCCACTGAACGACTAAGGGCTCACCCCCCCCTTCCCCTACCCCCCCTTCCTATCGACTTCCTATTAAGGTTGTCGATCCCTTACTTTTCGTGTACTTAATATTTCTAAACTACTCTATCTCAATATCAAGATTAACTTATTTTCGGTTACCTCCTAGATTTCTAACCCCAAATCACAGCCCTCGACGCACTCGTAATTATTTGGGAAATCCTCACGCGCTCGCGTTGATCTGAGCGAGCGCGTCATAACCTTAGAGGAATGCACCTTAGACACGGTGCACGCTCGCAAGCCTTCCCCCGAGGCTCTTTCCTCTGATACTGACGGCTGCCAGGGATCGCGTCTCAACGGATTTCCAGAGAAAAAAACTCAAAAACTTTTAAATCAAACTTCGCTTGTACCAATAATTTATAAATCAAACTTCTCTTATACCAATCATCTTATATACCACCTCCACTCTTACCCGATCCCTTCAGGTTACCTAAATTACCTGTTACCTTTGCCATCTCAAAAAAAAAAAAAAAAGGGGGAGAACTTAATACTCACCAAATTATTTCTCAAATAATAAATTTAAATTTATATATTATTAACTACGGAACCTTTTCTACCTTCATTTATTAGCAATGTCAGATCTTGACTCGGATGATGGTACTGCTAGCTCCCCCCTCCATGATAATGATTCCTTTAAACAATACTTACAGAAAGAAATGCGATCCTGCATGTTATCTACCTTCAAAGAAGTGATATCTTCTAAAAGATCTCTCCCCTCTGGTCAGGATGACCCTACCTTCGACCTCACAACTCACGGCAAAAAGAATAAAAAAGTGAAACACTGTGAACATCCTTATGATTACATTACAAGAGGTCGTAGTACCTCAGTTGACCCAGGAGGTCCTAGCACCTCTTCTATGTTGGGAGGCCCTCGCGCCTCAAACGAGAACATTGCCGCTCGCGGCACAAATTGGATGGGTGCCCCTAGCGGCACAAACTTGACTGGTACCCCTTGCGGTACATCCCGTTATGACGGGAAGGATGTCGCAGACTCTGATTCAGAGGAAGAAAATTTCCACAACCCCTATGACGAATTCGTCTTGGACCTTGACGTCCCAAACCAAGACCTAGACCTCAACCCTGGCGAAGGAGAATCACCTTCCTCTTCCGATAATACCATTCTCAATCCTCTAGGAGAAGAAATGTTCTCCCCCCTAAGCATTTCCCACCCTAACAGCTCAAAGTGGTTTCCCCAAGAACACGTTTCTAAGTTCATTAGGAGATGGCTAAGAAACTCTCTGGAAAGAGAGACCAGGAATACCCTCAAATCTGAGTGCCCGAGACCCACCATTCATGATAAGGTCCCTCAAACCCCTAACCTCGACCCCGACCTAATTAAATTCTTATTTAAATTAGGAAAAGACCCTAGAAGAGGTCTGGAGAGAGCACTCAAGGGCTGCCAAGACCACCTCCTTGACGTGCTCGGCCCCCTCACCAGGATCCTAGACCTAGCAGAGGAGTCACACATTTCAAATATGCCTCTCGATACCAACCTCATTCGCGGATGGAGCCAAAGAGCTATTGTCCTCCTTGGTAATGCGAACTCGAGTCTGAACATTGAAAGGAGGAGAACTATCCTGACAAAGATCAATCCCAAACTCAGCGACCTGGCAGAAAAAGAACCTTCTGACAACCCTAAGGGTCTTCTCTTCGGAGAAGACATGATCAAGTCAATCGGCAAATATGTCGCCACCTTTACCACCCTCGATAGGGCTCAATCAAATATGAAGCGTGTCTTCAACACAAGCCTTTTTGGACAGGCCGGAAGAAGGGGCCGTTCTTTCGACCGCAATTCCCAGCGGCCCTTCTCGTCCTTCAGAGGTTCTGGTAGAGGCTTCTAACCCTCAAATCAACAATTCTACACCCGTCGAGCCAGAGGAGGACCTCGTAATAGAGGCTACAGATCCCGTGGAAATCCAAACATCTCCAGTCCTGCAAGTAAGTCTTCCTCCTCTTTCCTCTTCTTCCCAAGTAGGGGGCAGACTAAAACTATTCTACCACATGTGGGAATCCCTAACTCAAGATCCTTGGGTTCTAGAGACCGTCCAGGGTTTCAAAATAGACTTTTTAGAAATCCCCTTTCAATCTCATCCCCCAAATTCTTTATCTCTTTCAGTCGACCATCAGAAGATCGTCGAAGAGGAAATCTCTTCAATGCTCAAAAAAGGAGCTATCACACAGGTTCCCTGGTCCTTAAAAAATGTATCAGCACCCTTTTCTTAGTTCAAAAAAAGTACAAAGGATGGAGACCAGTGATAAATCTTCGAGAGGTGAACAAATACTTAGTTTACAGACATTTCAAAATGGAAGGTATTCACCTTCTCAGGGACCTTCTCTTGAAAGGAGACTTGTTGGTGAAATTAGATCTCAAGGACGCCTACTTTACCATTCCGATGGCACTAGAACACCAGCCCTTTCTCCAGTTTACTTGGAAAGAACGTCTGTACCAATTCAAAGCTCTTCCCTTCGGTCTCTCATCCGCGCCCTGGTGCTTTACCAAAATTATGAGAACTATTGTCTCTATTCTGAGAGAGAGGGGTATCCGCCTCATTATTTACCTAGACGACATTCTGATCATATCTCAAATCTACTCCCAAATTCAGAAGGACCTCACTACCACCATCCACCTTATTGAAAGTCTCGGTTTCATCATAAACAGAGAGAAGTCCATCCTTACACCTTCCAAATCCTTAGAATTTCTCGGTTTCACCATAGATACCTCGAACTGTCTCTTCCTTCTCCCTACCATGAAGATCGCCAAAATTCGCAAAGAAATCAGGTATGTCCTAAAAAAAGACTCTATAACCCTACGAGAGTTAGCCCGTCTTCTAGGTCTCCTCTCATCCAGCATCCAAGCTATCTTTTCAGGACCACTGAACTACCGCGCCCTTCAGAGAATAAAGGGGAAAGCTCTCAAATCTGGTCTCTGGTACGAGGACTCTGTGACTCTCGACCAAGAAGGGAAATTGGAACTCTCATGGTGGCTAGAGAACCTGGATGCCTGGAATGGCAAATCAATTTTCGGCTCTGTCCCGGAATTTGTCTTGGAATCAGATGCGAGCCTCCACGGTTGGGGCGCTCGCTTCCTCAATCAAAACACCGGTGGCGCATGGTCCTTTGCGGAATCTTCCCACCACATAAACTTCTTAGAACTTACAGCCGGATTATATGCCCTAATGAGCTTCAGACACTCTCTTCAAGGCAGATCTGTTCTTCTCAAGATGGACAACATCTCCACAGTTTCGTATATCAACCGCCTTGGCGGTACCAAAGCAGCAGATTTATCCGCTTTAGCGAAAAAACTCTGGATGTTCTGTCTAGAACACAAGATTTCCCTGAAGGCGGAATATCTTCCAGGGAAGTCAAATCTCTCTGCAGATTGGAACTCAAGATTCCTCTCAGACCGTACGGATTGGAAACTCAATGTGAACGTTTTCAATTCCCTCTCTCTCCATTGGGGTCCACTAGATGTGGATTTATTTGCAAGCAGATTAACTTTCCAACTCCCAAAATATTTCAGCTGGATGCCAGACCCGGGAGCTCTAGCGGTGAATGCCTTTCTTCAATCCTGGTCAAACCTCCGAGGTTACGCATTCCCTCCCTTTGCCATGATACAAAGGGTCCTACAGAAAGTCAGAATAGGCCAATGTTGCTTGATCCTGATAACCCCATTTTGGCCCTCTCAGGCTTGGTTCCCCACCACACTCGAACTTTCTTGTGACATCCCCTTCCTCATTCCAGCGAACAAAGGTCTGGTCACCAACGCAGACGGAGAAGATCACCACCTAATCTCTGCAGGGAATTTGAACCTTCTTGCTTGGAAAGTGTCAGGCAATCCAACGAACTGTCTGGCCTTTCGTCATCAGCTCTTTCCCTCCTCGGAGAATCATGGGCACCCGGAACTCATTATAGATACAACAACATTTGGAAAAAATGGGTTTGTTGGTGCATGGAGAGGAACTTGGATCCCTTGGAGGCTCCTATCGTCAATATAGTTAACTTCCTCGTCGAACAATTCGACAGGGGTTTATCTTATAGATCTATTAATTGCTATAGATCTGCAATCTCCGCCGGACACTCCCTAGTCAATGGTAAAATGGTAGGTAAGAACAATATTATTTGTAGAGTGATGAAAAGTATGAGACTAAAAAGACCTCCCAGACCCAAATACCAATCCATGTGGGATGTTAAATCTATCCTAGACCTTTTCTGTTCTTGGCCAGATAACGCCTACCTCAACAGAAAATACCTTTCTTTTAAACTTGCCACTCTCTTATGCCTAATCTCTTGTCGTAGAGTTTCAGATGTGAAATGCCTAGATATTTCTCATAGATCTTATGATATGTTTGGAGTTAAATTTGATATATTTAGAAGAACTAAAAACATGTCAGACTCTATTTTTTATCCTCGTTTTGACCTTTGCAAGAAATTGTGCGTCTTAGACTGTATGAGAGAATATGACTTGAGAACGAAGGACCTTTGTCCTCCAGATGCCAAACAACTCCTTATCTCATTTGTTAAACCCTTTAAACCAGTTGCTTCCTCCTCCATCTCTAGATGGGTCAAGTGTGTAATGAATCTAGCTGGAATTGATCTTTCTAAGTTCCAAGCTCATTCTCTCAGAGGTGCTATGGCAAGCAAATCCTTCCGGTCTGGAGGAAAGTTAGATGATATTCTTAAAGCGGCCGATTGGTCTAATGCCTCAACCTCCGCTCACCATTACTGTAAACCTATTGAACACATGTCGGATGTAGTACTTCATGGCTACCAACATGCATAATGTAGCCTCCGGTCTTGTAATGAAATTGCGATTCTCCTATTAACATGACTAGAGAATCTGGATTTCATTAAAGACACGGAGGCTATCATTATCCCACCCTTTTGCTCCACTCCCTTGGTTGTTATATTTCTTGAACTATGTACTTGAAGTTATGTACTTTGTTGATGTTTACTTGTATTGTACATCAAGTTATGACCTTATTATTATATTACTTTTTTATACCTTCGCCCTCCTTTTCCTTTCAGATAATTCTACATGATCATCTAACCTTCATCCTACCTCTCTTCGGACTCGTCACTACCTTCAATTTCAAGACCAAGTTGGACCTTACTTCTGAACTTTATTTACTTTGTTGCATTTAAAAGAGGCAGTCTGTTTGTGTCTCATGCCATTTGTATCCTGATCACTACATTCTAGAACTGTTTCTTTCTTTGTGATGTAGTGCGGCTGTCTGTGACTGCATTAAAGGATTAATGCATAATGATAGCCTCCGTGTCTTTAATGAAATCCAGATTCTCTAGTCATGTTAATAGGAGAATCGCAATTTTCCATTAATAATATTTTTCAGAAATAAGAGCATGCATCAACACATGTTACTAGATGATGCTGCAAAGAAATGACACCTGAAATTTTACAGTAGTGTAGCAAAATGTTTTTTTCCTCCTTTAATTTTTCAAGAACATTTTCTTTTGAAAGCAAAGAATCATCAATTTTGCTTTTAAGCTTCTGCAAATATTTACATCAAATCAGAGAGCATTCTGGGAGCATTATACATAGCCTCATATTGTTAAACTTTGAAAACGTGTGTACACATTTTTATACTACAGAAGTGCAGTCGGAGATTACAACATTTACTTAGAGCGCTCACCCTAATAATAAAGGCTTTGAATTAATGAACGATAAATACAAGTTTGAACAGCAGCAACATATGGGCAAAAATGTTACCTAAACTGCTGACAGTGCCCTTCCCTGGTTCATAATGTGGTACTGCAAACTGGCAGCCAAAGGGTTTGTGTTGCAAGGGGTTGGGCCGACTTGTCCTAAGGATAAAATACACAAAAAAACTTGTTGCCCTTGACCCCAAACAATATGTCCTGGGTGTCGGGCTATAGGAATTCCACATCCCTGACTTTGACATGACATTCTAGTTACAGTGAACGTAGCCCTGCTTTCATGTTAATTGGCTTAGCATGGTTGTACCTGTTGGTACTCTATTTCGAGGAATATGTGTGTATGTGCGTGTATATATATATATATATATATATATATATATATATATATATATATATATGTTTAAAGTTTCCTCAAGTAACAACGCACACTCAGGAGTCCATTGCAACCACAGAGGTTTACTTAAATAAACCTCTGTGGTTGCAATGGACTCCTGAGTGTGCGTTGTTACTTGAGGAAACTTTAAACATTTATATACCGGCTTGGGTTTCTGCCGGTTGACGCACCACCTGGCGATGGGACTGATCCCGGAAGGACCCGTATTTCGTCTGTCATATATATATATATATATATATATATATATATATATATATATATATATATATATATATATTACCTACTGGCGGTCGCCAGTAGATAGTTATAGTTAGGACCGTGTTTCCATAGGAAATCCGCAACATTCTATTTGGAATAACTTTGGCGCCGGTTGACGAATCCTCGCGAAATTTTCAAAATAGGTGGGGTGCTCCGCTCCGCTCCTACCCTGAAAGTCTCGGGGGGATTCGTCAAGCGGGGGCTGAGAAAAAAGGGGGGGCCCAAAACGCGTTTTCCCCATGCATTTTCCCATAGGACCTTTAGTCCGAACTACAGCACGAACGGCTGAATAGAATTACTTGAAATTTGGCAGAGAGGTAGTCCTCAGGTCAGAGATGTGCCTTTTGCAGGTCTGGTGTAAATCTGTTCAGTAGCTCCTGATAAAATTGCATTAAAATCAATATGTATATCTGTAAGCGCGCTCCGTGCGCTTACGGTAAGCTTACCGTACACGTACGGTGCCGTGCGCGAGCTCAATTCTGGTTGGTGGTTACATGACTGTAAACATTCGAATCGGTCGAAATCAGAAAGTGTCGGCCGCCATTTTCTGTCTCTCGCACTGAAAAACAAAGGAGGATAACGTGAAAAGGGGGCAACGGAGAGAGTTGCAGACCCCCCAGCATTTGTCAGGGGGTCCACGAAGGACCAAAAAGTACGAAAAATACATTTAATAATTTTTAAAAAAAATCGCGGAGTGCACGTACGGTAAGCTTACCGTACGCGCACGGCAAAAAAAAAAAAAAAAAAAAAAAAACGAAATAACAATCACATTTATTAAATAAATTGAAGGACCCGCAAGGGAAAAAAAAAATTGTTACTGTGTAAAGAAAGGAGAGGCGCGCACAGTATGAACTGCGCAACATGGGCGCTCGGTGCGCGAAGCACACCGAGTGCCCACAGCACGTGCACGGTGCGCGAAGCGCACCGTGCGCGCAGGGTGTGCGCACGGTGAAAAACCAGAAAAAAAAATTAAAAATAAATACAAAACTTAGCATTTAAAAAACCGTACAAATTCACTGAAAAAACCATAGGTTTCACACACGTTATAGTTGGGAATTAGCATTTAAAAAACCTTGCAAATTCACTTAAAAAACCATAGGTTTCACACATGTTATAGTTAGCTGTACATTTCACTCGTAAAAAACCAATGAAATTCCACGTTATAGTTAGATCAGGTAACTATAACTTTCGCGACCGCAATCCACAATGTGTCATTTCAGATGTCATCATTGATGTGATGAGTGATGTCACTGACCATGTCATGAGTGATGTAATATGTGACGTCATCAGCAGTTTATTGTGGGCGCGCAAGTTATAGTTACCTGATCTAACTATAACGTGGAATTTCATTGGTTTTTTACGAGTGAAATGTACAGCTAACTATAACATGTGTGAAACCTATGGTTTTTTAAGTGAATATATATATATATTGGATCACTGACATAACATCGATAACCAAAATATCGACTACCTAAAATATCGTTGAAAAATTATCGACTACAATATTATCGACTCTCTATACTTATTAAAGAAAATACTAAAATATCGAGTACAGAATATCGTCTTAAATAAATATCGTATCTCATTATATCGAATTACTAAATATCGTAACAAAAATATTGTGTAACCTTAAATAATTATCTAAATAACATAATTATCGAAACCCGATATATAGACAACCAAAATATAGATTTTGTCACAATATCGACTATCTAAAAAACAATGAATAAAATACACTTTTTGCACAAAACATACATTAGCATTGTAATACATAATAAAACACTTAAATAACATAAAACATTCTTGTCCAAACACATACATTTAAAATTAAACAAACCATAAACAATAATAATAAATTATACAACATTAATAAATTATACAACATAAATAATTTTATTATTATTATACTTGCATTAGACCACAATAAAATATATCTTTAAAGCATTTAATACTACAAATAAACCATCACTTACTACTAATAAGTTGCTAATTAGCGTTTCCCTTACATGGAAACAAACAGCCAAAAAAGAAAAAAACATCAAGGTAGACCAATGAAATGCTCACATTTCAAATTAAACCAATGAAATAAACCAACTAATTACATTCACACTATAAAAACACAACATTTCAACATCTCTTTCACACTACAAACTGAAAAGAACAAATAAGGTGAAACTCTGCTCAACTGTTTCCTGAAAGAAGATTTCCACTCCAAAAGAAAATTTTACAACTACACAAAGTAAGTTAAACTCTATTTAAAATACAACAATACTAGAATGCTACACCTGAAACTATTTCTAAAAATGAATTTACTACGCTTTATTTAATTACATTCATATCTCCTCTACAGATACCTTCTAAACAGACAAAGATATTTTCAACATCCCCACAACTCTAATATTAATCAATGTACGTATATTTTAAATTTTTCCTACCCACCTAGAACTATTAATTAAAAAATAAAGTCTAAAACATATTTTATTACTTCTTTCTCTCCTCTACAGAAAACTACAAAACCATCCAAAACTACCTTCTACACAATCACCTACTGGACCAAAGAAATAAGTAAGTATATAATTCTCAATCATTAAACAGCCTAAAATACGCAGCCAAAATTTAACTTGCCCCTTAAAACAGTATCACATAAAAAAAAAAAAATCCAACTATTAACTACTTTTTTTCTCTTACCAACAGAAAATCTATCTCCAAAATTAAACATAAAGCTTGAAATCAGCTCATGAACATCTTTCTACACATCAAAGTAAACATTGTAAGTGTATTCACTAAAATGTAAATATATTTAAAATATATGTAACATTGTTTATATTTACAACATATTTTTTCATCTCCCCTAGCATAATACAGAACAACATGACTGAAGGTGCAGAATTTATAATGTCTCCAAAAAATAAAATGTTGTTATGTTATATGGGTTATGTATATACACAGGAAAAGCAAAGTGGTCTGAAAATGTTTTGGAAATGTAGCAACTACTACTCAAACAAATGCTATGGCAGAGCTATTACAAAAGAAACCACTGTTCTTTCTGTAAAAGAACATAATCACCCCCCCAATATAACAGAGATAGAAGTTAGAAATGCTCTTGAAAACATTAAAGAAGCAAGTACTAGCACTGATAAACCCACGACCCAAATACTCAGAGAACAATTATTAAAAATACCACACCATGCATCAGCACAATTACCCTCAATTGATTGTTTAAAAAGAGCTATTTCTAGACAGAAAAAACAAACTACAAAAACTCTACCTACCCCTAAAACATTTGAAACAGTAATCATTCCCCCAGAATTAAGCATAACTCACACTAAAGAAACATTTCTTTTTTTTAATAACAAATCTCCTGATAAAAGAATAATTATGTTTGCTACTGCAAACAATTTAGTGAAATTACAACAATGTGACACTTGGATGATGGATGGAACTTTTAAACTTTGTCCAAAACCATTGTACCAGCTGTACACAGTGCATGGATTGTACCAACATTCTAACATTCCATTCATCTATGCCCTCTTACCAAATAAACAGCAAACTACATACATAGAAATGCTAACCAAAATAAAAGAAGAAACCAATAATTATTTCCCACAAAAAATAATTATTGATTTCGAATTAGCCATGATCAATTCAATACTAAAACTTTATCCACACACAGCAATCCAAGGTTGCTATTATCATTTTAACCAGAGTCTATGGAGACATCTGCAAAAATCCACCCTAAGTGTACAATATGCTACAGACAGTACTTTTGCCTACCAGGTTAAAAAACTAATAGCACTAGCATACGTACCTGTGACAGATGTAGCAGAACACTATAATATTCTAATAGAAAGTCCCTATTACAAAAAGAACGAAGACAATTTAAGCCAACTCCTAGACTACTTTGAGGACACCTGGGTGGGAAGATTACACCGATCAGGACATAGAAGACAACCAAAGTTCCACATTCCTTGGTGGAATGTATACCTAAGTACCTTAAATAAACAATCCAAAACAAACAATAGTGTTGAAGGATGGCATAATGCCTTCCAAGCAACTACAAGCAGAGTGAAACCTACCCTACAAAAACTCCTGGAATCTCTACAAAAAGTACAAAGCTACCAAGAATTACGGATGCAACAATCTGTAACTCAAATAGGTCCTAAATTAAGTAAACAAACCAAACAAATGTTTGATCTACTACAAAGCCAAGTAACCCTATACCCATCAACAAGTGGCCTAGACTACCTATCACTAATAGCCAACAGCATTTTATAATAAACATACCCACAGCTAATAAACAAAATTGGTCAATACAATAAACAATTACAAACATATATTAATACTATATTTTCATAAATAATATATATTTGTCATATACATTTCTTTTTCATCTAGGAAATATATATGTACAATTAAATATTATTTATCTAAATATAATATATATAACAATAAACTATAATAACATTTCCCACCCAAATAATAAAAAAAAATAACTTACCATTGATGTACCCATAGAAGATGAATTCCACCAAGTAATACTCCTTCCATTTGTCTGTCAATCCGTAGTAATAATAAAAATTACCCCCCAAAAAAATGCAAAAATTCAACAGGTCCAATATAAATCCATCCTCGACAAATCCAAAAAATCGAAACCCTCAAAAACCCGAAAAACAGGTCAAAAAATTAAAAAACAATCCTGGAAATCCCGAAAAAAAAAGTGTGATAACTTTATTAGTTTAATCAACTAAAACACACTTTTGTAAAAAAAAAAACACGTCTCTCTTTCCAGCATCATATCCAAACCCTAAAAAACCCGAAAATATGTAAAAAATATTAATAAACGCTCCATGAAATCCCGATAAAAGTTAAAAATTGTGTTAACAATATTATTTAAATCAATTAACAGACACTTTAAAACATCGATCAAAATTAACCTGAAAAAAAGAGGAAAACATACCCACCCACACAATTACACCCAAATACATTCATTAACCCCTTCGATGCTCATGACGGAGCGGTTCCGTCATGAGCATCGGTTGGGCTGTGCTCATGACGGAACCGCTCCGTCATGAGCACAGCCCCTGGGGGAAGCGCTGGCGCTCCCCCCCTGGGGGCTCGATCTTCGCACCAATTGGGGGGTTGGCAGCGGAAGAGTTTCCGCTGCCACCCCCGAGCCCCCCCACGCTTCCTGATGACGTCAGCGCACACAGCGCGCGCCGACGTCATCATGAAGCATTGGACGCGCTGGAATTCATTTCTTCCAGCGCGTCCAACGGAGTAGGTAGGTGTTTGGCTCCGGTGTGGCGGGGGAGGCGGAATTGGGAGGCCTTGAGGCATCGGGGGAGAGGAAAGAGTATTTCCTCTCCCCTGATGTCTCAATGCTGGGCATTCCTGTCCCACGCTCGCGCACAGCGTCGCGATCGTGAAGCAGGGATGCCTCACTAGACACCAGGGATGTGTTTTTCTTCAGTCAGGAAGCGACCCCTTGGGCAAGGGTCACTTCCTTGGGGGCATAATGTACAGTAAGACTTTTCTGCCCCCCCTGGGGGCAGATCGGTCGACTTTCGGTCCGTTTCTGCCCCCAGGGGGGGCAGAAAAGCCCACCAGACACCAGGGATGTCTTGTTCTTCATTTAGGGAGTGACCCCTTGGGCAAGGGTCGCTTCCTTGGGGGCATAATTTACTGAAAGACTTTTCTGCCCCCCCCCCCCCGGGGGCAGATCGGTCGACTTTCGGTCGACCGAGCCCACAAGACACCAGGGATGTGTGTTTTTAGAAGTTAGGAAGCGACGCCTTGGGCAAGGGTCGCTTCCTTGGCGGCATAAAGTATGGGAAGACTTTTCTGCCCCCCCTGGGGGCAGATCGGTCGTCTTTCGGTCCGTTTCTGCTCCCAGGGGGTGGGCAGAAAAGCCCACTAGACACCAGGGATGTGTTTTTTTAGTAAAGGAAGCGGCCCCTTGGGCAACGGTCGCTTCCTGGGGGCCCAAATATTTTTCAAGACTTTTCTGCCCCCCCTAGGGGCAGATCGTTTTTTTGTGTAGCCGTTTCTGGCCCCGGGGGGGGCAGAAAAGCCCACTAGACACCAGGGAATTAGTGTAAATAAAAATGGAAGTGACCCCTTTGGCAAGTGTCGCTTCCAGGGTGCAATTTTTATAATATGTATTTGGCCCACCCGCCCCGGGACAGAGTAGCTTTTTTTTTTTCCTGCTGTTTTCTGCCCCACCTGGCACACAACCCGATTGACCATTTGGGTAGTAACATAGCATGTTATAATGTTTATTGTTATATTTTTTGTGAATTGCAATAGTAATGTTTTTTTTTTACTTTTTTGTTCTAGGTGAAGGCTTTTGCTCTTTTCAGTTTGCCGTGTTGTTACTGGTGGTTCTGCTGTTTGTGTAGTTTGTTAAGAGACTTTTTTTTTGTACAATGTAAATGTGTTTGATTTCTCTGCAGGAATTTTTTTTGCAAATGGTGTAATAATAGCAGTATGTTTGGTTTTTGAGTGTCAAAAACCTTTTGCATTGGTGCTCGATGTGTATTTTGTTGTCTTGTGAGTAATTGGTCTAGCAGTCCCTTGATGGCAACGTCTATTTTTCCGGCAGTCATGAGTCGTGACAGGTATTTGCTTCTGCTTCGGATGATGCATTTTGTTGATAATGGTTTAGCGTTGCCACGAGATCACCCTGAGTGTGACCGTCTTTTTAAGATTAGGCCTGTCCTTGATCACTTTGTTGATCGATTTTCTGAGACTTATGCCCCTGGGAAAGAAATTGCAGTGGATGAGTCTTTGGTGTTGTTCAAGGGCCGCTTGGTTTTTAGGCAATACATTCCTAGTAAGAGGGCACGCTATGGAATAAAGCTGTATATGCTGTGTGAGAGTAGGACTGGATATGTCTCTAATTTCATGGTGTACACCGGTAAGGAATCTAGGATTAACCTCCCTGGTTGACCGTCCACTTTTGGAGTGACTGAGAAAATTGTTTGGGAACTTGGTAGAGGATTTTTTAACAAAGGCCACCATTTATATGTAGATAACTTCTACACTGGTGTGCGGTTGTTCAGGGAATTGGCCAAAGTGGACACTGTTGCTTGTGGCACAATCCGCTCTAACCGTAAAGGTTTCCCGAAAGAACTTGTTTGTCAAAAGCTTGTGCGGAGACAGTGCAGTGCGTTGCGTTGCCAGGAGCTTCTTGCTGTGAAGTTTTCAGACAGGAGAGATGTCTACATGCTGACTACCATCCATGATGAAAGCACTGCACCTGTGATTGTTTGGGGTCAGGTCGCTGAAGCGCGCAAACCTGTGTGCATTTTAGACTATAATAGGCACATGGGTGGTGTTGACAGAGTAGATCAGAGGTTGGAACCTTACACTGCTCTTCGTAAGGCTTACATTTGGTACAAGAAGTTGGCTATCCATCTTTTCCACTTGGCAATGTTTAATGCTTTTGTTGTGTTCCAGGATTCTTGCCCTGAGTCAAAGATGACTTTTGCTAAGTTTCAGGAGTCTGTAATAGGTAGCCTTGTTGTAGTGGAACAGGCAAGTGTTCCTAGAGTTGGAGTGGTGGAGGATGATGCTAGATTGAAAGATCGCCACTTTCAGATCACATTCCTCCCACACCCTCAAAAGATTTTCCCAGTAGGAGATGTAGAGTCTGTTGGCGAAGAGGTACGCGGAAGGAGAGTCGTATGTACTGCCCTGACTGTCCTTCTCAACCTGCACTGTGTGTCCCTGCTTGTTTTAGAGCGTACCACACGCGAAAGAATTTTTGGGAGCATTCATGAGTGGTAAAGTGAACTGCCTGGTCTGTATTCTTTGGATAATTTGATTCTGTTTCAAGGTTGGTGTTAGTGCAATGTATTTAGTTGCTGATTTTGTGTTTGAAGATTTGTATCTATTTGCGATTTGTTTGTGTTTTTATTTCTTTCTAAAAAAATCCTAAATGTGATGGCGGTGTGTGTAGGCTTGCGCTTGGCTGTTGGTGTGCGTGGACTGGCACTTGGTTGGTGGTGTACGTGGAATGGTGCTTGGCTGGCGGTGTGCGTGGACTGGCGGTGTGCATGGACTGGCGGTGTGCGTGGACTGGTGCGTGGCTGGTGGTGTGCGTGGACTGGAGCTTGGCTGGCGGTGTGCGTGGAATGGTGCTTGGCTGGTGGTGTGCGTGGACTGGTACTTGGCTGGCGGTGTGTGTGGACTGGTGGTGTGTACGGACTGGTGCTTGGCGGGTGGTGTCCGTGGACTGGAGCTTGGCTGGCGGTGTGCGTGGATTGGCGATTGGCTGCCAGTGTGCCTGGACTGGCGATTGGCTGGCGTGTGCCTGGACTGGCGCTTGGCTAGCGGTGTGCGTGGACTGGTGTTTGGCTAGCGGTGTGCATGGACTGGCGCTCTGCTAGCGGTGTGTGTGGACTGGTGCTCGGCTGGCTGTGTGTGAGTAGTGACTTTCTACTGGTCACTACACACACTGCTAGCTGAGTGCCACTCCACGCAATCCATCAGCCTGTGTAGTTGCTGTGTCTCGATTGTGGGCGTGTGAAAGTGATGGGCCCTTGAATGGCGCTGTGTGCTGGTGTGAGTTTTGTTATGTGATGGGCCCGCGGCTGGCGGTGTGAATGGTTTTGTATGTCTCACACGTATATAAAAAAAAGGTGTATGAATGGCCTGTAAAGAGGTTGGTGCCTTGTCGTGGCTTTACAGCTCACGAGCTGTGAGTCAATGGTTCAGCTTGTCGCCCTTTCAATTATTACCAGTGCATTTCATTTTTGTGAAATGACTTGCTAATACCATTGTATCTACTGAACCATCACTCACCCTCTGCCAAATCCAACCAGTATGTGTGTGTGCTTGCGGATTAGATGGCTGTGCAGTAATATTTGTCTTTCTGAAGCAGGGTGTACCTTGTCCCTTTTTGGTGAATTTTGTAATGTGTTGCTTTTGTGCCTGGTGGTGCGAATGGTCTTGTTTGTATCACGTATGAAAGGTGTGTGAATGGACTGTAAAGTGGTTGGTGCCTTGACGTGGCTTTACAGCTCACGAGCTGTGAGTCAATGGTTCAGTTTGTGTGAGCCCGGTGATGCCACAACTTTCCCACACCAAAATGTGTGAAAAAAGTGATTTTTTCAGCAAAAATTGAGGTTTGCAGGGGATTCTGGGTAAGGAAACGTTGGGGGATCCACACAAGCCATACCTCCCTGGAAGCCGCCGGGTGTCTAGTTTTCAGAAATGTGTGGGTTTGGTAGGTTTCCCTAGATGGCCCCTGAGCACCGGGCCTAAAACCAAAGTGACCCCCCTTTCAAAACCAGGTGGTTTTGCAAAAGGCCATTTTGATGTTGCCTCACTACCTTTTGGGTCCTTGCCTGCCGCGGGTACTTGGGCCTCCCACACAAGTGAGGCACCATTTTTGCCGGGAGACCTGGGGGAACGCTGGGTGGTGGTAAATTTGTGTGAGCCCAGTGATGCCACAACTTTCCCACCCCAAAATGTGTGAAAAAGGTGATTTTTTCAGCTAAAATTGAGGTTTGCAGGGGATTCTGGGTAAGGAAACATTGGGGGATCCACGCAAGCCATACATCCCTGGAAGCCGCCGGGTGTCTAGTTTTCAGAAATGCATGGGTTTGGTAGGTTTTCCTAGATGGCCGCCGAGCACCGGGCCAAAAACCCAAGTGACCCCCCTTGCAAAACCAGGTGGTTTGGCGATAGGCCATTTTGATGTCGCCTCACTACGTTTTGGGCCCTTGCCTGCCTCGGGTACTTGGGCCTCCCACACAAGTGAGGCACCATTTTTACCGGGAGACCTGGGGGAACGCTGGGTGGTGGTAAATTTGTGTGAGCCCAAAATGTGTGAAAAATGTGATTTTTTTCAGCTAAAATTAAGGTTTGCAGGGGATTCTGGGTAAGGAAACGTTGGGGGATCCATGCAAGCCATACCTCCCTGGAAGCCGCTGGGTGTCTAGTTTTTAGAAATGCATGGGATTGGTAGGTTTCCCTAGGTGCCGGCAGAGCTAGGGTTAAAAAACTACAGCTAGTCACTTTGCCAAAAAAGGGTCAGTTTTCACTGCAAAATTGAGGTGTGACCACATTGCGTTTTGCGCCGTTTCCTGTCGCGGGCACTAGGCCGACCCACACAAGTCAGGTACCATTTTTCTCGTAGGACTTTGGGGAACGCGGGGTGGGTGGAAATTTGTGGATCCACGCAGATTCCAGAACTTTCCATCACAGAAATGTGGGGAAAATGTGTTTTTTTTGTCAATTTTTTACGTTTGCAAGGGATTCTGGGTAACAGACCATGGTGGGAGGCAGTCAAGTCACCCCATCCTGGATTCCCCTGGGTGTCTAGTTTTCAAAAATGTATAGGTTTGCTAGGTTTCCCTAGGTGCCGGCAGGGCTAGGGTTCAAAAACTACAGCTCGTCACTTTGCCAAAAAAGGGTCATTTTTCACTGCAAAATTGAGGTGTGACCACGTTGCGTTTTGCGCCATTTCCTGTCGCGGGCACTAGGCCGACCCGCACAAGTGAGGTACCATTTTTCTCGTAGGACTTTGGGGAACGCGGGGTGGGTGGAAATTTGTGGATACACGCAGATTCCAGAACTTTCCAACACAGAAATGTGGGGAAAATGTGTTTTTTTTGTCAATTTTTTACGTTTGCAAGGGATTCTGGGTAACAGACCATGGTGGGAGGCAGTCAAGTCACCCCATCCTGGATTCCCCTGGGAGTCTAGTTTTCAAAAATGTATAGGTTTGCTAGGTTTCCTTAGGTGCCGGCAGGGCTGGGGTTCAAAAACTACAGCTAGTCACTTTGCCAAAAAAGGGTCATTTTTCACTGCAAAATTGAGGTGTGACCACGTTGCGTTTTGCGCCGTTTCCTGTTGCGGGCACTAGGCCGACCCGCACAAGTGAGGTACCATTTTTCTCGTAGGACTTTGGGGAACGCGGGGTGGGTGGAAATTTGTGGATCCACACAGATTCCAGAACTTTCCATCACAGAAATATGGGGAAAATGTGTGTTTTTTGTCAATTTTTTACGTTTGCAAGGAATTCTGGGTAACAGACCATGGTCAGAGGCAGTCAAGTCACCGCATCCTGGATTCCCCTGGGTGTCTAGTTTTCAAAAATGTATAGGTTTGCTAGGTTTCCCTAGGTGCCGGCAGGGCTAGGGTTCAAAAACTACAGCTAGTCACTTTGCCAAAAAAGGGTCATTTTTCACTGCAAAATTGAGGTGTGACCACGTTGCGTTTTGCGCCGTTTCCTGTCGCGGGCACTAGGCCGACCCGCACAAGTGAGGTACCATTTTTCTCGTAGGACTTTGGGGAACGCGGGGTGGGTGGAAATTTGTGGATCCACGCAGATTCCAGAACTTTCCATCACAGAAATGTGGGGAAAATGTGTTTTTTTTGTCAATATTTTACGTTTGCAAGGGATTCTGGGTAACAGACCATGGTGGAAGGCAGTCAAGTCACCCCATCCTGGATTCCCCTGGGTGTCTAGTTTTCAAAAATGTATAGGTTTGCTAGGTTTCCCTATGTGCCGGTAGGGCTAGGGTTAAAAAACTACAGCTAGTCACTTTGCCAAAAAAGGGTCAATTTTCACTGCAAAATTGAGGTGTGACCACGTTGCGTTTTGCGCCGTTTCCTGTCGCGGGCACTAGGCCGACCCGCACAAGTGAGGTACCATTTTTCTCGTAGGACTTTGGGGAACGCTGGGTGGGTGGAAATTTGTGGATCCACGCAGATTCCAGAACTTTCCATCACAGAAATGTGGGGAAAATGTGTTTTTTTTGTCAATTTTTTACGTTTGCAAGGGATTCTGGGTAACAGACCATGGTGGGAGGCAGTCAAGTCATCCCATCCTGGATTCCCCTGGGTGTCTTGTTTTCAAAATATCTAGGTTTGCTAGGTTTCCCTAGGTGCCGGCAGGGCTAGGGTTCAAAAACTACAGCTCGTCACTTTGCCAAAAAAGGGTCATTTTTCACTGCAAAATTGAGGTTTGACCACGTTGCGTTTTGTGCCGTTTCCTGTCGCAGACACTAGGCCGACCCGCACAAGTGAGGTACCATTTTTCTCGTAGGACTTTGGGGAACGCGGGGTGGGTGGAAATTTGTGGATCCACGCAGATTCCAGAACTTTCCATCACAGAAATGTGGGGAAAATGTGTTTTTTTTGTCAATTTTTTACGTTTGCAAGGGATTCTGGGTAACAGACCATGGTGGGAGGCAGTCAAGTCACCCCATCCTGGATTCCCCTGAGTGTCTCGTTTTCAAAAATGTATACGTTTGCTAGGTTTCCCTAGGTGCCGGCAGGGCTAGGGTTCAAAAACTACAGCTAGTCACTTTGCCAAAAAAGGGTAATTATTCACTGCAAAATTGAGGTGTGACCACATTGCATTTTGCGCCGTTTCCTGTCGCGGGCACTAGGCCGACCCGCACAAGTGAGGTACCATTTTTCTCGTAGGACTTTGGGGAACGCGGGGTGGGTGGAAATTTGTGGATCCACGCAGATTACAGAACTTTCCATCACAGAAATGTGGGGAAAATGTGTTTTTTTTGTCAATATTTTACGTTTGCAAGGGATTCTGGGTAACAGACCATGGTGGAAGGCAGTCAAGTCACCCCATCCTGGATTCCCCTGGGTGTCTAGTTTTCAAAAATGTATAGGTTTGCTAGGTTTCCCTATGTGCCGGTAGGGCTAGGGTTAAAAAACTACAGCTAGTCACTTTGCCAAAAAAGGGTCAATTTTCACTGCAAAATTGAGGTGTGACCACGTTGAGTTTTGCGCCGTTTCCTGTCGCGGGCACTAGGCCGACCCGCACAAGTGAGGTACCATTTTTCTCGTAGGACTTTGGGGAACGCTGGGTGGGTGGAAATTTGTGGATCCACGCAGATTCCAGAACTTTCCTTCACAGAAATGTGGGGAAAATGTGTTTTTTTTGTCAATTTTTTACGTTTGCAAGGGATTCTGGGTAACAGACCATGGTGGGAGGCAGTCAAGTCATCCCATCCTGGATTCCCCTGGGTGTCTTGTTTTCAAAAATTTCTAGGTTTGCTAGGTTTCCCTAGGTGCCGGCAGGGCTAGGGTTCAAAAACTACAGCACGTCACTTTGCCAAAAAAGGGTCATTTTTCACTGCAAAATTGAGGTTTGACCACGTTGCGTTTTGTGCCGTTTCCTGTCGCAGACACTAGGCCGACCCGCACAAGTGAGGTACCATTTTTCTCGTAGGACTTTGGGGAACGCGGGGTGGGTGGAAATTTGTGGATCTACGCAGATTCCAGAACTTTCCATCACAGAAATGTGGGGAAAATGTGTTTTTTTTGTCAATTTTTTACGTTTGCAAGGGATTCTGGGTAACAGACCATGGTGGGAGGCAGTCAAGTCACCCCATCCTGGATTCCCCTGAGTGTCTCATTTTCAAAACTGTATACGTTTGCTAGGTTTCCCTAGGTGCCGGCAGGGCTAGGGTTCAAAAACTACAGCTAGTCACTTTGCCAAAAAAGGGTAATTATTCACTGCAAAATTGAGGTGTGACCACATTGCATTTTGCGCCGTTTCCTGTCGCGGGCACTAGGCCGACCCGCACAAGTGAGGTACCATTTTTCTTGTAGGACTTTGGGGAACGCGGGGTGGGTGGAAATTTGTGGATCCACGCAGATTCTAGAACTTTCCATCACGGAAATGTGGGGAAAATGGGGTTTTTTTGTAATTTTTTTACGTTTGCAAGGGATTCTGGGTAACAGACCATGGTGGGAGGCAGTCAAGTCACCCCATCCTGGATTCCCCTAGGTGTCTAGTTTTTAAAAATGTATAGGTTTGCTAGGTTTTCCTAGGTGCCGGCAGGGCTAGGGTTCAAAAACTACAACTCGTCACTTTGCCAAAAAAGGGTCATTTTTCACTGCAAAATTGAGGTGTGACCACGTTGTGTTTTGCGCCGTTTCCTGTCGCGGGCACTTGGCCGACCCGCACAAGTGAGGTACCATTTTTCTCATAGAACTTTGGGGAACGCGGGGTGGGTGGAAATTTGTGGATCCACGCAGATTCCAGAACTTTCCAACACAGAAATGTGGGGAAAATTTTTTTTTTTGTCAATTTTTTACTTTTGCAAGGGATTCTGGGTAACAGACCATGGTGGGAGGCAGTCAAGTCACCCCATCCTGGATTCCCCTGGGTGTCTCATTTTCAAAAATGTATACGTTTGCTAGGTTTCCCTAGGTGCCGGCAGGGCTAGGGTTCAAAAACTACAGCTAGTCACTTTGCCAAAAAAGGGTAATTATTCACTGCAAAATTGAGGTGTGACCACATTGCATTTTGCGCCGTTTCCTGTCGCGGGCACTAGGCCGACCCGCACAAGTGAGGTACCATTTTTCTTGTAGGACTTTGGGGAACGCGGGGTGGGTGGAAATTTGTGGATCCACGCAGATTCTAGAACTTTCCATCACGGAAATGTGGGGAAAATGGGGTTTTTTTGTAATTTTTTTACGTTTGCAAGGGATTCTGGGTAACAGACCATGGTGGGAGGCAGTCAAGTCACCCCATCCTGGATTCCCCTAGGTGTCTAGTTTTTAAAAATGTATAGGTTTGCTAGGTTTTCCTAGGTGCCGGCAGGGCTAGGGTTCAAAAACTACAACTCGTCACTTTGCCAAAAAAGGGTCATTTTTCACTGCAAAATTGAGGTGTGACCACGTTGTGTTTTGCGCCGTTTCCTGTCGCGGGCACTTGGCCGACCCGCACAAGTGAGGTACCATTTTTCTCATAGAACTTTGGGGAACGCGGGGTGGGTGGAAATTTGTGGATCCACGCAGATTCCAGAACTTTCCAACACAGAAATGTGGGAAAAATGTGTTTTTTTTGTCAATTTTTTACGTTTGAAAGGGATTCTGGGTAAGAGACCATGGTGGGAGGCAGTCAAGTCACCACATCCTGGATTCCCCTGCGTGTCTAGTTTTCAAAAATGTATAGGTTTGCTAGGTTTCCCTATGTGCCGGGAGGGCTAGGGTTCAAAAACTACAGCTAGTCACTTTGCCAAAAAAGGGTAATTTTTCACTGCAAAATTGAGGTGTGACCACATTGCGTTTTGCGCCGTTTCCTGTCGCGGGCACTAGGCCGACCCGCAAAAGTGAGGTACCATTTTTCTCGTAGGACTTTGGGGAACGCGGGGTGGGTGGAAATTTGTGGATCCACGCAGATTCCAGAACTTTCCATCACAGAAATGTGGGAAAAATGTTTTTTTTTGGTAAATGTTTTACGTTTGCAAGGGATTCTGGGTAACAGACCATGGTGGGAGGCAGTCAAGTCAGCCCATCCTGGATTCCCCTAGGTGTCTAGTTTTTAAAAATGTATAGGTTTGCTAGGTTTCCCTAGGTGCCGGCAGGGCTAGGGTTCAAAAACTACAGCTTGTCACTTTGCCAAAAAAGAGTCATTTTTCACTGCAAAATTGAGGTGTGACCACGTTGCGTTTTGCGCCGTTTCCTGTCGCGGGCACTAGGCCGACCCGCACAAGTGAGGTACCATTTTTCTCGTAGAACTTTGGGGAATGCGGGGTGGGTGGAAATTTGTGGATCCACGCAGATTCCAGAACTTTCCATCACAGAAATGTGGGGAAAATTATTTTTTTTGTCAATTTTTTACGTTTGCAAGGGATTCTGGGTAACAGACCATGGTGGGAGGCAGTCAAGTCACCCCATCCTGGATTCCCCTGGGTGTCTAGTTTTCAAAAATGTATAGGTTTGCTAGGTTTCCCTATGTGCCGGCAGGGCTAGGGTTCAAAAACTACAGCTAGTCACTTTGCCAAAAACGGGTAATTTTTCACTGCAAAATTGAGGTGTGACCACATTGCGTTTTGCGCTGTTTCCTGTCGCGGGCACTAGGCCGACCCGCACAAGTGAGGTACCATTTTTCTCGTAGAACTTTGGGGAACGCGGGGTGGTTGGAAATTTGTGGATCCACGCAGATTCCAGAACTTTCCATCACAGAAATGTGGGGAAAATGTGTTTTTTTTGTCAATTTGTTACGTTTGCAAGGGATTCTGGGTAACAGACCATGGTGGGAGGCAGTCAAGTCACCCCATCCTGGATTCCCCTGAGTGTCTCGTTTTCAAAAATGTATACGTTTGCTAGGTTTCCCTAGGTGCCGGCAGGGCTAGGGTTCAAAAACTACAGCTAGTCACTTTGCCAAAAAAGGGTAATTTTTCACTGCAAAATTGAGGTGTGACCACGTTGTGTTTTGCGCCGTTTCCTGTCGCGGGCACTAGGCCGACCCGCACAAGTGAGGTACCATTTTTCTTATAGGACTTTGGGGAACGCGGGGTGGGTGGAAATTTGTGGATCCACGCAGATTCCAGAACTTTCCATCACAGAAATGTGGGGAAAATGGGTTTTTTTTGTAAATTTTTTACGTTTGCAAGGGATTCTGGGTAACAGACCATGGTGGGAGGCAGTCAAGTCACCCCATCCTGGATTCCCCTACGTGTCTAGTTTTTAAAAATGTATAGGTTTGCTAGGTTTCCCTAGGTGCCGGCAGGGCTAGGATTCAAAAACTACAGCTTGTCACTTTGCCAAAAAAGGGTCATTTTTCACTGCAAAATTGAGGTGTGACCACGTTGCGCTTTGCGCCGTTTCCTGTCGCGGGCACTAGGCCGACCCGCACAATTGAGATACCATTTTTCTTGTAGAACTTTGGGGAACGCGGGGTGGTTGGAAATTTGTGGATCCACGCAGATTCCAGAACTTTCCATCACAGAAATGTGGGGAAAATGTGTTTTTTTTGTCAATTTGTTACGTTTGCAAGGGATTCTGGGTAACAGACCATGGTGGGAGGCAGTCAAGTCACCCCATCCTGGATTCCCCTGGGTGTCTAGTTTTCAAAAATGTATAGGTTTGCTAGGTTTCCCTAGGTACCGGCAGGGCTAGGGTTAAAAAACAACAGCTAGTCACTTTGCCAAAAAAGGGTCATTTTTCACTGCAAAATTGAGGTGTGACCACGTTGCGTTTTGCGCCGTTTCCTGTCGCGGGAACTAGGCCGACCTGCACAAGTGAGGTACCATTTTTCTCGTAGGACTTTGGGGAACGCGGGGTGGGTGGATATTTGTGGATCCACGCAGATTCCAGAACTTTCCATCACAGAAATGTGGGGAAAATGTGTTTTTTTTGTCAATTTTTTACGTTTGCAAGGGATTCTGGGTAACAGACCATGGTGGGAGGCAGTCAAGTCATCCCATCCTGGATTCCCCTGGGTGTCTTGTTTTCAATAATTTATAGGTTTGCTAGGTTTCCCTAGGTGCCGGCAGGGCTAGGGTTCGAAAACTACAGCTCGTCACTTTGCCAAAAAAGGGTCATTTTTCACTGCAAAATTGAGGTGTGACCACGTTGCGTTTTGCGCCATTTCGTGTCGCGGACACTAGGCCGACCCGCACAAGTGAGGTACCATTTTTCTCGTAGGACTTTGGGGAACGCGGGGTGGGTAGAAATTTGTGGATCCATGCAGATTCCAGAACTTTCCATCACAGAAATGTGGGGAAAATGTGTTTTTTTTGTCAATTATTTACGTTTGCAAGGGATTCTGGGTAACAGACCATGGTGGGAGGCAGTCAAGTCACCCCATCCTGGATTTCCCTGGGTCTCTAGTTTTCAAAAATGTATAGGTTTGCTAGGTTTCCCTAGGTGCCGGCAGGGCTAGGGTTCAAAAACTACAGCTCGTCACTTTGCCAAAAAAGGGTCATTTTTCACTGCAAAATTGAGGTGTGACCACGTTGCGTTTTGCGCCGTTTCCTGTCGCGGGAACTAGGCCGACCCGCACAAGTGAGGTACCATTTTTCTCGTAGGACTTTGGGGAACGCGGGGTGGGTGGAAATTTGTGGATCCACGCAGATTCCAGAACTTTCCATCACAGAAATGTGGGGAAAATGTGTTTTTTTTGTCAATTTGTTACGTTTGCAAGGGATTCTGGGTAACAGACCATGGTGGGAGGCAGTCAAGTCACCCCATCCTGGATTCCCCTGGGTGTCTAGTTTTCAAAAATGTATAGGTTTGCTAGGTTTCCCTAGGTACCGGCTGGGCTAGGGTTAAAAAACAACAGCTAGTCACTTTGCCAAAAAAGGGTCATTTTTCACTGCAAAATTGAGGTGTGACCACGTTGCATTTTGCGCCGTTTCCTGTCACGGGCACTAGGCCGACCCGCACAAGTGAGGTACCATTTTTCTCGTAGGACTTTGGGGAACGCGGGGGGGGTGGAAATTTGTGGATCCACGCAGATTCCAGAACTTTCCATCACAGAAATGTGGGGAAAATGTTTTTTTTTTGTCAATTTTTTTACGTTTGCAAGGGATTCTGGGTAACAGACCATGGTGGGAGGCAGTCAAGTCACCCAATCCTGGATTTCCCTGGGTCTCTAGTTTTCAAAAATGTATAGGTTTGCTAGGTTTCCATAGGTGCCGGCAGGGCTAGGGTTCAAAAACTACAGCTCGTCACTTTGCCAAAAAAGGGTCATTTTTCACTGCAAAATTGAGGTGTGACCACGTTGCGTTTTGCGCCGTTTCCTGTCGCGGGAACTAGGCCGACCTGCACAAGTGAGGTACCATTTTTCTCGTAGGACTTTGGGGAACGCGGGGTGGGTGGATATTTGTGGATCCACGCAGATTCCAGAACTTTCCATCACAGAAATGTGGGGAAAATGTGTTTTTTTTGTCAATTTTTTAAGTTTGCAAGGGATTCTGGGTAACAGACCATGGTGGGAGGCAGTCAAGTCATCCCATCCTGGATTCCCCTGGGTGTCTTGTTTTCAATAATTTATAGGTTTGCTAGGTTTCCCTAGGTGCCGGCAGGGCTAGGGTTCGAAAACTACAGCTCGTCACTTTGCCAAAAAAGGGTCATTTTTCACTGCAAAATTGAGGTGTGACCACGTTGCGTTTTGCGCCGTTTCGTGTCGCGGACACTAGGCCGACCCGCACAAGTGAGGTACCATTTTTCTCGTAGGACTTTGGGGAACGCGGGGTGGGTAGAAATTTGTGGATCCACGCAGATTCCAGAACTTTCCATCACAGAAATGTGGGGAAAATGTGTTTTTTTTGTCAATTATTTACGTTTGCAAGGGATTCTGGGTAACAGACCATGGTGGGAGGCAGTCAAGTCACCCCATCCTGGATTTCCCTGGGTCTCTAGTTTTCAAAAATGTATAGGTTTGCTAGGTTTCCCTAGGTGCCGGCAGGGCTAGGGTTCAAAAACTACAGCTCGTCACTTTGCCAAAAAAGGGTCATTTTTCACTGCAAAATTGAGGTGTGACCACGTTGCGTTTTGCGCCGTTTCCTGTCGCGGGAACTAGGCCGACCCGCACAAGTGAGGTACCATTTTTCTCGTAGGACTTTGGGGAACGCGGGGTGGGTGGAAATTTGTGGATCCACGCAGATTCCAGAACTTTCCATCACAGAAATGTGGGGAAAATGTGTTTTTTTTGTCAATTTTTTACGTTTGCAAGGGATTCTGGGTAACAGACCATGGTGGGAGGCAGTCAAGTCACCCCATCCTGGATTCCCCTAGGTGTCTAGTTTTTAAAAATGTATAGGTTTGCTAGGTTTCCCTAGGTGCCGGCAGGGCTAGGGTTCAAAAACTACAGCTTGTCATTTTGCCAAAAAAGAGTCATTTTTCACTGCAAAATTGAGGTGTGACCACGTTGCGTTTTGCGCCGTTTCCTGTCGCGGGCACTAGGCCGACCCGCACAAGTGAGGTACCATTTTTCTCGTAGAACTTTGGGGAACGCGGGGTGGGTGGAAATTTGTGGATCCACGCAGATTCCAGAACTTTCCATCACAGAAATGTGGGGAAAATGTGTATTTTTTGTCAATATTTTACGTTTGCAAGGGATTCTGGGTAACAGACCATGGTGGGAGGCAGTCAAGTCACCCCATCCTGGATTCCCCTGGGTGTCTAGTTTTAAAAAATGTATAGGTTTGCTAGGTTTCCCTATGTGCCGGCAGGGCTAGGGTTCAAAAACTACAGCTAGTCACTTTGCCAAAAAAGGGTAATTATTCACTGAAAAATTGAGGTGTGACCACTTTGCGTTTTGCGCCGTTTCCTGTCGCGGGCACTAGGCCGACCCGCACAAGTCAGGTACCATTTTTCTCGTAGGACTTTGGGGAACGCGGGGTGGGTGGAAATTTGTGGATCCACGCAGATTCCAGAACTTTCCATCACAGAAATGTGGGGAAAATGTGTTTTTTTTGTCAATTTTTTACGTTTGCAAGGGATTCTGGGTAACAGACCATGGAGGGAGGCATTCAAGTCACCCCATCCTGTATTTCCCTGGGTCTCTAGTTTTCAAAAATGTATAGGTTTGCTAGGTTTCCCTAGGTGCCGGCAGGGCTAGGGTTAAAAAACAACAGCTAGTCACTTTGCCAAAAAAGGGTCATTTTTCACTGCAAAATTGAGGTGTGACCACGTTGCGTTTTGCGCCGTTTCCTGTCGCGGGAACTAGGCCGACCTGCACAAGTGAGGTACCATTTTTCTCGTAGGACTTTGGGGAACGCGGGGTGGGTAGAAATTTGTGGATCCACGCAGATTCCAGAACTTTCCATCACAGAAATGTGGGGAAAATGTGTTTTTTTTGTCAATTATTTACGTTTGCAAGGGATTCTGGGTAACAGACCATGGTGGGAGGCAGTCAAGTCACCCCATCCTGGATTTCCCTGGGTCTCTAGTTTTCAAAAATGTATAGGTTTGCTAGGTTTCCCTAGGTGCCGGCAGGGCTAGGGTTCAAAAACTACAGCTCGTCACTTTGCCAAAAAAGGGTCATTTTTCACTGCAAAATTGAGGTGTGACCACGTTGCGTTTTGCGCCGTTTCCTGTCGCGGGAACTAGGCCGACCCGCACAAGTGAGGTACCATTTTTCTCGTAGGACTTTGGGGAACGCGGGGTGGGTGGAAATTTGTGGATCCACGCAGATTCCAGAACTTTCCATCACAGAAATGTGGGGAAAATGTGTTTTTTTTGTCAATTTTTTACGTTTGCAAGGGATTCTGGGTAACAGACCATGGTGGGAGGCAGTCAAGTCACCCCATCCTGGATTCCCCTAGGTGTCTAGTTTTTAAAAATGTATAGGTTTGCTAGGTTTCCCTAGGTGCCGGCAGGGCTAGGGTTCAAAAACTACAGCTTGTCACTTTGCCAAAAAAGAGTCATTTTTCACTGCAAAATTGAGGTGTGACCACGTTGCGTTTTGCGCCGTTTCCTGTCGCGGGCACTAGGCCGACCCGCACAAGTGAGGTACCATTTTTCTCGTAGAACTTTGGGGAACGCGGGGTGGGTGGAAATTTGTGGATCCACGCAGATTCCAGAACTTTCCATCACAGAAATGTGGGGAAAATGTGTATTTTTTGTCAATATTTTACGTTTGCAAGGGATTCTGGGTAACAGACCATGGTGGGAGGCAGTCAAGTCACCCCATCCTGGATTCCCCTGGGTGTCTAGTTTTAAAAAATGTATAGGTTTGCTAGGTTTCCCTATGTGCCGGCAGGGCTAGGGTTCAAAAACTACAGCTAGTCACTTTGCCAAAAAAGGGTAATTATTCACTGCAAAATTGAGGTGTGACCACATTGCGTTTTGCGCCGTTTCCTGTCGCGGGCACTAGGCCGACCCGCACAAGTCAAGTACCATTTTTCTCGTAGGACTTTGGGGAACGCGGGGTGGGTGGAAATTTGTGGATCCACGCAGATTCCAGAACTTTCCATCACAGAAATGTGGGGAAAATGTGTTTTTTTTGTCAATTTTTTACGTTTGCAAGGGATTCTGGGTAACAGACCATGGTGGGAGGCATTCAAGTCACCCCATCCTGTATTTCCCTGGGTCTCTAGTTTTCAAAAATGTATAGGTTTGCTAGTTTTCCCTAGGTGCCGGCAGGGCTTGGGTTCAAAAACTACAGCTAGTCACTTTGCCAAAAAAGGGTCATTTTTCACTGCAAAATTGAGGTGTGACCACGTTGCGTTTTGCGCTGTTTCCTGTCGCAGGCACTAGGCCGACCCGCACAAGTGAGGTACCATTTTTCTCGTAGGACTTTGGGGAACGCGGGGTGGGTAGAAATTTGTGGATCCACGCAGATTCCAGAACTTTCCATTACAGAAATGTGGGAAAAATGTGTTTTTTTTGTCAATATTTTACGTTTGCAAGGGATTCTGGGTAACAGACCATGGTGGGAGGCAGTCAAGTCACCCCATCCTGGATTCCCCTGGGTGTCTAGTTTTCAAAAATGTATAGGTTTGCTAGCTTTCCCTATGTGCCGGCAGGGCTAGGGTTAAAAAACTACAGCTAGTCACTTTGCCAAAAAAGGGTCATTTTTCACTGCAAAATTGAGGTGTGACCACGTTGCGTTTTGCGCCGTTTCCTGTCGCGGGCACTAGGCCGACCCGCACAAGTGAGGTACCATTTTTCTCGTAGGACTTTGGGGAACGCTGGGTGGGTGGAAATTTGTGGATCCACGCAGATTCCAGAACTTTCCATCACAGAAATGTGGGGAAAATGTGTTTTTTTTGTCAATTTTTTACGTTTGCAAGGGATTCTGGGTAACAGACCATGGTGGGAGGCAGTCAAGTCATCCCATCCTGGATTCCCCTGGGTGTCTTGTTTTAAAAAATTTCTAGGTTTGCTAGGTTTCCCTAGGTGCCGGCAGGGCTAGGGTTCAAAAACTACAGCTCGTCACTTTGCCAAAAAAGGGTCATTTTTCACTGCAAAATTGAGGTGTGACCACGTTGCGTTTTGCGCCGTTTCCTGTCGCAGACACTAGGCCGACCCGCACAAGTGAGGTACCATTTTTCTCGTAGGACTTTGGGGAACGCGGGGTGGGTCGAAATTTGTGGACCCACGCAGATTCCAGAACTTTCCATCACAGAAATGTGGGGAAAATGTGTGTTTTTTGTCAATTTTTTACGTTTGCAAGGGATTCTGGGTAACAGACCATGGTCAGAGGCAGTCAAGTCACCACATCCTGGATTCCCCTGGGTGTCTAGTTTTCAAAAATGTATAGGTTTGCTAGGTTTCCCTAGGTGCCGGCAGGGCTAGGGTTCAAAAACTACAGCTAGTCACTTTGCCAAAAAAGGGTCATTTTTCACTGCAAAATTGAGGTGTGACCACGTTGCGTTTTGCGCCGTTTCCTGTCGCAGGCACTAGGCCGACCCGCACAAGTGAGGTACCATTTTTCTCGTAGGACTTTGGGGAACGCGGGGTGGGTGGAAATTTGTGGATCCACGCAGATTCCAGAACTTTCCATCACAGAAATGTGGGGAAAATGTGTTTTTTTTGTCAATATTTTACGTTTGCAAGGGATTCTGGGTAACAGACCATGGTGGGAGGCAGTCAACTCACCCCATCCTGGATTCCCCTGGGTGTCTAGTTTTCAAAAATGTATAGGTTTGCTAGCTTTCCCTATGTGCCGGCAGGGCTAGGGTTAAAAAACTACAGCTAGTCACTTTGCCAAAAAAGGGTCATTTTTCACTGCAAAATTGAGGTGTGACCACGTTGCGTTTTGCGCCGTTTCCTTTCGCGGGCACTAGGCCGACCCGCACAAGTGAGGTACCATTTTTCTCGTAGGACTTTGGGGAACGCTGGGTGGGTGGAAATGTGTGGATCCACGCAGATTCCAGAACTTTCCATCACAGAAATGTGGGGAAAATGTGTTTTTTTTGTCAATTATTTACGTTTGCAAGGGATTCTGGGTAACAGACCATGGTGGGAGGCAGTCAAGTCATCCCATCCTGGATTCCCCTGGGTGTCTTGTTTTCAAAAATTTCTAGGTTTGCTAGGTTTCCCTAGGTGCCGGCAGGGCTAGGGTTAAAAAACTACAGCTCGTCACTTTGCCAAAAAAGGGTCATTTTTCACTGCAAAATTGAGGTGTGACCACGTTGCGTTTTGCGCCGTTTCCTGTCGCAGACACTAGTCCGACCCGCACAAGTGAGGTACCATTTTTCTCGTAGGACTTTGGGGAACGCGGGGTGGGTGGAAATTTGTGGATCCACGCAGATTCCAGAACTTTCCATCACAGAAATGTGGGGAGAATGTGTTTTTTTGGTCAATTTTTTACGTTTGCAAGGGATTCTTGGTAACAGACCATGGTGGGAGGCAGTCAAGTCACCCCATCCGGGATTCCCCTGGGTGTATAGTTTTCAAAAATGTAGAGGTTTGCTAGCTTTCCCTATGTGCCGGCAGGGCTAGGGTTAAAAAACTACAGCTAGTCACTTTGCCAAAAAAGGGTAATTTTTCACTGCAAAATTGAGGTGTGACCACATTGCATTTTGCGCCGTTTCCTGTCGCGGGCACTAGGCCGACCCGCACAAGTGAGGTACCATTTTTCTTGTAGGACTTTGGGGAACGCGGGGTGGGTGGAAATTTGTGGATCCACGCAGATTCCAGAACTTTCCATCACAGAAATGTGGGGAAAATGGGTTTTTTTTGTAAATTTTACAGACCATGGTGGGAGGCAGTCAAGTCACCCCATCCTGGATTCCCCTAGGTGTCTAGTTTTTAAAAATGTATAAGTTTGCTAGGTTTTCCTAGGTGCCGGCAGGGCTAGGGTTCAAAAACTACAGCTAGTCACTTTGCCAAAAAAGGGTCATTTTGCACTGCAAAATTGAGGTGTGACCACGTTGCGTATTGCACCGTTTCCTGTCGCGGGCACTAGGCCGACCCGCACAAGTGAGGTACCATTTTTCTCGTAGGACTTTGGGGAACACGGGGTGGGTGGAAATTTGTGGATCCACCAGAACTTTCCATCACAGAAATGTGGGAAAAATGTGTTTTTTTTGTCAATTTTTTACGTTTGCAAGGGATTCTGGGTAACAGACCATGGTGGGAGGCAGTCAAGTCATCCCATCCTGGATTCCCCTGGGTGTCTAGTTTTCAAAAATGTATAGGTTTGCTAGGTTTCCCTAGGTGCCGGCAGGGCTAGGGTTCAAAAACTACAGCTCGTCACTTTGCCAAAAAAGGGTCATTTTTCACTGCAAAATTGAGGTGTGACCACGTTGCGTTTTGCGCCGTTTCCTGTTGCGGGCACTAGGCCGACCCGCACAAGTGAGGTACCATTTTTCTCGTAGGACTTTGGGGAACGCGGGGTGGGTGGAAATTTGTGGATCCACGCAGATTCCAGAACTTTCCATCACAGAAATGTGGGGAAAATGTGTTTTTTTTGTCAATTTGTTATGTTTGCAAGGGATTCTGGGTAACAGACCATGGTGGGAGGCAGTCAAGTCACCCCATCCTGGATTCCCCTGGGTGTCTAGTTTTTAAAAATGTATAGGTTTGCTAGGTTTCCCTAGGTACCGGCAGGGCTAGGGTTAAAAAACAACAGCTAGTCACTTTGCCAAAAAAGGGTCATTTTTGACTGCAAAATTGAGGTGTGACCACGTTGCGTTTTGCGCCGTTTCCTGTCACGGGCACTAGGCCGACCCGCACAAGTGAGGTACCATTTTTCTCGTAGGACTTTGGGGAACGCGGGGTGGGTGGAAATTTGTGGATCCACGCAGATTCCAGAACTTTCCATCACAGAAATGTGGGGAAAATGTGTTTTTTTTGTCAATTTTTTACGTTTGCAAGGGATTCTGGGTAACAGACCATGGTGGGAGGCAGTCAAGTCACCCAATCCTGGATTTCCCTGGGTCTCTAGTTTTCAAAAATGTATAGGTTTGCTAGGTTTCCATAGGTGCCGGCAGGGCTAGGGTTCAAAAACTACAGCTCGTCACTTTGCCAAAAAAGGGTCATTTTTCACTGCAAAATTGAGGTGTGACCACGTTGCGTTTTGCGCCGTTTCCTGTCGCGGGAACTAGGCCGACCTGCACAAGTGAGGTACCATTTTTCTCGTAGGACTTTGGGGAACGCGGGGTGGGTGGATATTTGTGGATCCACGCAGATTCCAGAACTTTCCATCACAGAAATGTGGGGAAAATGTGTTTTTTTTGTCAATTTTTTACGTTTGCAAGGGATTCTGGGTAACAGACCATGGTGGGAGGCAGTCAAGTCATCCCATCCTGGATTCCCCTGGGTGTCTTGTTTTCAATAATTTATAGGTTTGCTAGGTTTCCCTAGGTGCCGGCAGGGCTAGGGTTCGAAAACTAAAGCTCGTCACTTTGCCAAAAAAGGGTCATTTTTCACTGCAAAATTGAGGTGTGACCACGTTGCGTTTTGCGCCGTTTCGTGTCGCGGACACTAGGCCGACCCGCACAAGTGAGGTACCATTTTTCTCGTAGGACTTTGGGGAACGCGGGGTGGGTAGAAATTTGTGGATCCACGCAGATTCCAGAACTTTCCATCACAGAAATGTGGGGAAAATGTGTTTTTTTTGTCAATTATTTACGTTTGCAAGGGATTCTGGGTAACAGACCATGGTGGGAGGCAGTCAAGTCACCCCATCCTGGATTTCCCTGGGTCTCTAGTTTTCAAAAATGTATAGGTTTGCTAGGTTTCCCTAGGTGCCGGCAGGGCTAGGGTTCAAAAACTACAGCTCGTCACTTTGCCAAAAAAGGGTCATTTTTCACTGCAAAATTGAGGTGTGACCACGTTGCGTTTTGCGCCGTTTCCTGTCGCGGGAACTAGGCCGACCCGCACAAGTGAGGTACCATTTTTCTCGTAGGACTTTGGGGAACGCGGGGTGGGTGGAAATTTGTGGATCCACGCAGATTCCAGAACTTTCCATCACAGAAATGTGGGGAAAATGTGTTTTTTTTGTCAATTTTTTACGTTTGCAAGGGATTCTGGGTAACAGACCATGGTGGGAGGCAGTCAAGTCACCCCATCCTGGATTCCCCTAGGTGTCTAGTTTTTAAAAATGTATAGGTTTGCTAGGTTTCCCTAGGTGCCGGCAGGGCTAGGGTTCAAAAACTACAGCTTGTCACTTTGCCAAAAAAGAGTCATTTTTCACTGCAAAATTGAGGTGTGACCACGTTGCGTTTTGCGCCGTTTCCTGTCGCGGGCACTAGGTCGACCCGCACAAGTGAGGTACCATTTTTCTCGTAGAACTTTGGGGAACGCGGGGTGGGTGGAAATTTGTGGATCCACGCAGATTCCAGAACTTTCCATCACAGAAATGTGGGGAAAATGTGTATTTTTTGTCAATATTTTACGTTTGCAAGGGATTCTGGGTAACAGACCATGGTGGGAGGCAGTCAAGTCACCCCATCCTGGATTCCCCTGGGTGTCTAGTTTTAAAAAATGTATAGGTTTGCTAGGTTTCCCTATGTGCCGGCAGGGCTAGGGTTCAAAAACTACAGCTAGTCACTTTGCCAAAAAAGGGTAATTATTCACTGCAAAATTGAGGTGTGACCACATTGCGTTTTGCGCCGTTTCCTGTCGCGGGCACTAGGCCGACCCGCACAAGTCCTGGTACCATTTTTCTCGTAGGACTTTGGGGAACGCGGGGTGGGTGGAAATTTGTGGATCCACGCAGATTCCAGAACTTTCCATCACAGAAATGTGGGGAAAATGTGGTTTTTTTGTCAATATTTTACATTTGCAAGGGATTCTGGGTAACAGACCATGGTGGGAGGCAGTCAAGTCACCCCATCCTGGATTCCCCTGGGTGTCTAGTTTTCAAAAATGTATAGGTTTGCTAGCTTTCCCTATGTGCCGGCAGGGCTAGGGTTAAAAAACTACAGCTAGTCACTTTGCCAAAAAAGGGTCATTTTTCACTGCAAAATTGAGGTGTGACCACGTTGCGTTTTGCGCCGTTTCCTGTCGCGGGCACTAGGCCGACCCGCACAAGTGAGGTACCATTTTTCTCGTAGGACTTTGGGGAACGCTGGGTGGGTGGAAATTTGTGGATCCACGCAGATTCCAGAACTTTCCATCACAGAAATGTGGGGAAAATGTGTTTTTTTTGTCAATTTTTTACGTTTGCAAGGGATTCTGGGTAACAGACCATGGTGGGAGGCAGTCAAGTCATCCCATCCTGGATTCCCCTGGGTGTCTTGTTTTCAAAAATTTCTAGGTTTGCTAGGTTTCCCTAGGTGCCGGCAGGGCTAGGGTTCAAAAACTACAGCTCGTCACTTTGCCAAAAAAGGGTCATTTTTCACTGCAAAATTGAGGTGTGACCACGTTGCGTTTTGCGCCGTTTCCTGTCGCAGACACTAGGCCGACCCGCACAAGTGAGGTACCATTTTTCTCGTAGGACTTTGGGGAACGCGGGGTGGGTCGAAATTTGTGGATCCACGCAGATTCCAGAACTTTCCATCACAGAAATGTGGGGAAAATGTGTGTTTTTTGTCAATTTTTTACGTTTGCAAGGGATTCTGGGTAACAGACCATGGTCAGAGGCAGTCAAGTCACCACATCCTGGATTCCCCTGGGTGTCTAGTTTTCAAAAATGTATAGGTTTGCTAGGTTTCCCTAGGTGCCGGCAGGGCTAGGGTTCAAAAACTACAGCTAGTCACTTTGCCAAAAAAGGGTCATTTTTCACTGCAAAATTGAGGTGTGACCATGTTGCGTTTTGCGCCGTTTCCTGTCGCAGGCACTAGGCCGACCCGCACAAGTGAGGTACCATTTTTCTCGTAGGACTTTGGGGAACGCGGGGTGGGTGGAAATTTGTGGATCCACGCAGATTCCAGAACTTTCCATCACAGAAATGTGGGGAAAATGTGTTTTTTTTGTCAATATTTTACGTTTGCAAGGGATTCTGGGTAACAGACCATGGTGGGAGGCAGTCAACTCACCCCATCCTGGATTCCCCTGGGTGTCTAGTTTTCAAAAATGTATAGGTTTGCTAGCTTTCCCTATGTGCCGGCAGGGCTAGGGTTAAAAAACTACAGCTAGTCACTTTGCCAAAAAAGGGTCATTTTTCACTGCAAAATTGAGGTGTGACCACGTTGCGTTTTGCGCCGTTTCCTTTCGCGGGCACTAGGCCGACCCGCACAAGTGAGGTACCATTTTTCTCGTAGGACTTTGGGGAACTCTGGGTGGGTGGAAATTTGTGGATCCACGCAGATTCCAGAACTTTCCATCACAGAAATGTGGGGAAAATGTGTTTTTTTTGTCAATTATTTACGTTTGCAAGGGATTCTGGGTAACAGACCATGGTGGGAGGCAGTCAAGTCATCCCATCCTGGATTCCCCCGGGTGTCTTGTTTTCAAAAATTTCTAGGTTTGCTAGGTTTCCCTATGTGCCGGCAGGGCTAGGGTTCAAAAACTACAGCTCGTCACTTTGCCAAAAAAGGGTCATTTTTCACTGCAAAATTGAGGTGTGACCACGTTGCGTTTTGCGCCGTTTCGTGTCGCAGACACTAGGCCGACCCGCACAAGTGAGGTACCATTTTTCTCGTAGGACTTTGGGGAACGCGGGGTGGGTGGAAATTTGTGGATCCACGCAGATTCCAGAACTTTCCATCACAGAAATGTGGGGAAAATGTGTTTTTTTGGTCAATTTTTTACGTTTGCAAGGGATTCTGGGTAACAGACCATGGTGGGAGGCAGTCAAGTCACCCCATCCGGGATTCCCCTGGGTGTATAGTTTTCAAAAATGTAGAGGTTTGCTAGCTTTCCCTATGTGCCGGCAGGGCTAGGGTTAAAAAACTACAGCTAGTCACTTTGCCAAAAAAGGGTAATTTTTCACTGCAAAATTGAGGTGTGACCACATTGCATTTTGCGCCGTTTCCTGTCGCGGGCACTAGGCCGACCCGCACAAGTGAGGTACCATTTTTCTTGTAGGACTTTGGGGAACGCGGGGTGGGTGGAAATTTGTGGATCCACGCAGATTCCAGAACTTTCCATCACAGAAATGTGGGGAAAATGGGGTTTTTTTGTAAATTTTACAGACCATGGTGGGAGGCAGTCAAGTCACCCCATCCTGGATTCCCCTAGGTGTCTAGTTTTTAAAAATGTATAAGTTTGCTAGGTTTTCCTAGGTGCCGGCAGGGCTAGGGTTCAAAAACTACAGCTAGTCACTTTGCCAAAAAAGGGTCATTTTTCACTGCAAAATTGAGGTGTGACCACGTTGCGTATTGCACCGTTTCCTGTCGCGGGCACTAGGCCGACCCGCACAAGTGAGGTACCATTTTTCTCGTAGGACTTTGGGGAACGCGGGGTGGGTGGAAATTTGTGGATCCACCAGAACTTTCCATCACAGAAATGTGGGAAAAATGTGTTTTTTTTGTCAATTTTTTACGTTTGCAAGGGATTCTGGGTAACAGACCATGGTGGGAGGCAGTCAAGTCATCCCATCCTGGATTCCCCTGGGTGTCTAGTTTTCAAAAATGTATAGGTTTGCTAGGTTTCCCTAGGTGCCGGCAGGGCTAGGGTTCAAAAACTACAGCTCGTCACTTTGCCAAAAAAGGGTCATTTTTCACTGCAAAATTGAGGTGTGACCACGTTGCGTTTTGCGCCGTTTCCTGTTGCGGGCACTAGGCCGACCCGCACAAGTGAGGTACCATTTTTCTCGTAGGACTTTGGGGAACGCGGGGTGGGTGGAAATTTGTGGATCCACGCAGATTCCAGAACTTTCCATCACAGAAATGTGGGGAAAATGTGTTTTTTTTGTCAATATTTTACGTTTCCAAGGGATTCTGGGTAACAGACCATGGTGGGAGGCAGTCAAGTCACCCCATCCTGGATTCCCCTGGGTGTCTAGTTTAAAAAAATGTATAGGTTTGCTAGGTTTCCCTAGGTGCCGGCAGGGCTAGGGTTCAAAAACTACAGCTAGTCACTTTGCCAAAAAAGGGTCATTTTTCACTGCAAAATTGAGGTGTGACCACGTTGCGTATTGCACCGTTTCCTGTCGCGGGCACTAGGCCGACCCGCACAAGTGAGGTACCATTTTTCTCGTAGGACTTTGGGGAACGCGGGGTGGGTGGAAATTTGTGGATCCACGCCGATTCCAGAACTTTCCATCACAGAAATGTGGGGAAAATGGGTTTTTTTTGTAAATTTTTTACGTTTGCAAGGGATTCTGGGTAACAGACCATGGTGGGAGGCAGTCAAGTCACCCCATCCTGGATTCCCCTAGGTGTCTAGTTTTTAAAAATGTATAGGTTTGCTAGGTTTCCCTAGGTGCCGGCAGGGCTAGGGTTCAAAAACTACAGCTTGTCACTTTGCCAAAAAAGAGTCATTTTTCACTGCAAAATTGAGGTGTGACCACGTTGCGTTTTGCGCCGTTTCCTGTCGCGGGCACTAGGCCGACCCGCACAAGTGAGGTACCATTTTTCTCATAGAACTTTGGGGAATGCGGGGTGGGTGGAAATTTGTGGATCCACGCAGATTCCAGAACTTTCCATCACAGAAATGTGGGGAAAATTTTTTTTTTTGTCAATTTTTTACTTTTGCAAGGGATTCTGGGTAACAGACCATGGTGGGAGGCAGTCAAGTCACCCCATCCTGGATTCCCCTGGGTGTCTAGTTTTAAAACATGTATAGGTTTGCTAGGTTTCCCTATGTGCCGGCAGGGCTAGGGTTAAAAAACTACAGCTAGTCACTTTGCCAAAAAAGGGTCATTTTTCACTGCAAAATTGAGGTGTGACCACATTGCGTTTTGCGCCGTTTCCTGCCGCGGGCACTAGGCCGACCCGCACAAGTGAGGTACCATTTTTCTCGTAGAACTTTGGGGAACGCGGGGTGGGTGGAAATTTGTGGATCCACGCAGATTCCAGAACTTTCCATCACAGAAATGTGGGGAAAATGTGTATTTTTTGTCAATATTTTACGTGTGCAAGGGATTCTGGGTAACAGACCATGGTGGGAGGCAGTCAAGTCACCCCATCCTGGATTCCCCTACGTGTCTAGTTTTTAAAAATGTATAGGTTTGCTAGGTTTCCCTAGGTGCCGGCAGGGCTAGGGTTCAAAAACTACTGCTTGTCACTTTGCCAAAAAAGGGTCATTTTTCACTGCAAAATTGAGGTGTGACCACGTTGCGCTTTGCGCCGTTTCCTGTCGCGGGCACTAGTCCGACCCGCACAATTGAGGTACCATTTTTCTCGTAGAACTTTGGGGAACGCGGGGTGGTTGGAAATTTGTGGATCCACGCAGATTCCAGAACTTTCCATCACAGAAATGTGGGGAAAATGTGTTTTTTTTGTCAATTTGTTACGTTTGCAAGGGATTCTGGGTAACAGACCATGGTGGGAGGCAGTCAAGTCACCCCATCCTGGATTCCCCTGGGTGTCTAGTTTTCAAAAATGTATAGGTTTGCTAGGTTTCCCTAGGTACCGGCAGGGCTAGGGTTAAAAAACAACAGCTAGTCACTTTGCCAAAAAAGGGTCATTTTTCACTGCAAAATTGAGGTGTGACCACGTTGCGTTTTGCGCCGTTTCGTGTCGCGGACACTAGGCCGACCCGCACAAGTGAGGTACCATTTTTCTCGTAGGACTTTGGGGAACGCGGGGTGGGTAGAAATTTGTGGATCCACGCAGATTCCAGAACTTTCCATCACAGAAATGTGGGGAAAATGTGTTTTTTTTGTCAATTATTTACGTTTGCAAGGGATTCTGGGTAACAGACCATGGTGGGAGGCAGTCAAGTCACCCCATCCTGGATTTCCCTGGGTCTCTAGTTTTCAAAAATGTATAGGTTTGCTAGGTTTCCCTAGGTGCCGGCAGGGCTAGGGTTCAAAAACTACAGCTCGTCACTTTGCCAAAAAAGGGTCATTTTTCACTGCAAAATTGAGGTGTGACCACGTTGCGTTTTGCGCCGTTTCCTGTCGCGGGAACTAGGCCGACCCGCACAAGTGAGGTACCATTTTTCTCGTAGGACTTTGGGGAACGCGGGGTGGGTGGAAATTTGTGGATCCACGCAGATTCCAGAACTTTCCATCACAGAAATGTGGGGAAAATGTGTATTTTTTGTCAATTTTTTACGTTTGCAAGGGATTCTGGGTAACAGACCATGGTGGGAGGCAGTCAAGTCATCCCATCCTGGATTCCCCTGGGTGTCTTGTTTTCAATAATTAATAGGTTTGCTAGGTTTCCCTAGGTGCCGGCAGGGCTAGGGTTCAAAAACTACAGCTCGTCACTTTGCCAAAAAAGGGTCATTTTTCACTGCAAAATTGAGGTGTGACCACGTTGCGTTTTGCGCCGTTTCGTGTCGCGGACACTAGGCCGACCCGCACAAGTGAGGTACCATTTTTCTCGTAGGACTTTGGGGAACGCGGGGTGGGTGGAAATTTGTGGATCCACGCAGATTCCAGAACTTTCCATCACAGAAATGTGGGGAAAATGTGTGTTTTTTGTCAATTTTTTACGTTTGCAAGGGATTCTGGGTAACAGACCATGGTCAGAGGCAGTCAAGTCACCACATCCTGGATTCCCCTGGGTGTCTAGTTTTCAAAAATGTATAGGTTTGCTAGCTTTCCCTATGTGCCGGCAGGGCTAGGGTTAAAAAACTACAGCTAGTCACTTTGCCAAAAAAGGGTCATTTTTCACTGCAAAATTGAGGTGTGACCACGTTGCGTTTTGCACCGTTTCCTGTCGCGGGCACTAGGCCGACCCGCACAAGTGAGGTACCATTTTTCTCGTAGGACTTTGGGGAACGCTGGGTGGGTGGAAATTTGTGGATCCACGCAGATTCCAGAACTTTCCATCACAGAAATGTGGGGAAAATGTGTTTTTTTTGTCAATATTTTACGTTTGCAAGGGATTCTGGGTAACAGACCATGGTGGGAGGCAGTCAAGTCACCCCATCCTGGATTCCCCTGGGTGTCTAGTTTTCATAAATGTATAGGTTTGCTAGCTTTCCCTATGTGCCGGCAGGGCTAGGGTTAAAAAACTACAGCTAGTCACTTTGCCAAAAAAGGGTAATTATTCACTGCAAAATTGAGGTGTGACCACATTGCATTTTGCGCCGTTTCCTGTCGCGGGCACTAGGCCGACCCGCACAAGTGAGGTACCATTTTTCTTGTAGGACTTTGGGGAACGCGGGGTGGGTGGAAATTTGTGGATCCACGCAGATTCCAGAACTTTCCATCACAGAAATGTGGGGAAAATGGGGTTTTTTTGTAAATTTGACAGACCATGGTGGGAGGCAGTCAAGTCACCCCATCCTGGATTCCCCTAGGTGTCTAGTTTTTAAAAATATATAGGTTTGCTAGGTTTTCCTAGGTGCCGGCAGGGCTAGGGTTCAAAAACTACAACTAGTCACTTTGCCAAAAAAGGGTCATTTTTCACTGCAAAATTGAGGTGTGACCACGTTGTGTTTTGCGCCGTTTCCTGTCGCGGGCACTTGGCCGACCCGTACAAGTGAGGTACCATTTTTCTCGTAGAACTTTGGGGAACGCGGGGTGGGTGGAAATTTGTGGATCCACGCAGATTCCAGAACTTTCCAACACAGAAATGTGGGGAAAATGTGTTTTTTTTGTCAATTTTTTACGTTTGAAAGGGATTCTGGGTAAGAGACCATGGTGGGAGGCAGTCAAGTCACCGCATCCTGGATTCCCCTGGGTGTCTAGTTTTCAAAAATGTATAGGTTTGCTAGGTTTCCCTAGGTGCCGGCAGGGCTAGGGTTCAAAAACTACAGCTAGTCACTTTGCCAAAAAAGGGTCATTTTTCACTGCAAAATTGAGGTGTGACCACGTTGCGTATTGCACCGTTTCCTGTCGCAGGCACTAGGCCGACCCGCACAAGTGAGGTACCATTTTTCTCGTAGGACTTTGGGGAACGCGGGGTGGGTGGAAATTTGTGGATCTACGCAGATTCCAGAACTTTCCATCACAGAAATGTGGGAAAAATGTGTTTTTTTTGTCAATTTTTTACGTTTGCAAGGGATTCTGGGTAACAGACCATGATGGGAGGCAGTCAAGTCATCCCATCCTGGATTCCCCTGGGTGTCTAGTTTTCAAAAATGTATAGGTTTGCTAGGTTTCCCTAGGTGCCGGCAGGGCTAGGGTTCAAAAACTACAGCTCGTCACTTTGCCAAAAAAGGGTCATTTTTCACTGCAAAATTGAGGTGTGACCACGTTGCGTTTTGCGCCGTTTCCTGTTGCGGGCACTAGGCCGACCCGCACAAGTGAGGTACCATTTTTCTCGTAGGACTTTGGGGAACGCGGGGTGGGTGGAAATTTGTGGATCCACGCAGATTCCAGAACTTTCCATCACAGAAATGTGGGGAAAATGTGTTTTTTTTGTCAATATTTTACGTTTCCAAGGGATTCTGGGTAACAGACCATGGTGGGAGGCAGTCAAGTCACCCCATCCTGGATTCCCCTGGGTGTCTAGTTTAAAAAAATGTATAGGTTTGCTAGGTTTCCCTATGTGCCGGGAGGGCTAGGGTTCAAAAACTACAGCTAGTCACTTTGCCAAAAAAGGGTAATTTTTCACTGCAAAATTGAGGTGTGACCACGTTGCGTTTTGCGCCGTTTCCTTGCACGGGCACTAGGCCGACCCACACAAGTGAGGTACCATTTTTCTCGTAGGACTTAGGGGAACGCGGGGTGGGTGGAAATTTGTGGATCCACGCAGATTCCAGAACTTTCCATCACAGAAATGTGGGGAAAATGTTTTTTTTTTGTCATTTTTTTACGTTTGCAAGGGATTCTGGGTAACAGACCATGGTGGGAGGCAGTCAAGTCACCCCATCCTGGATTCCCCTGGGTGTCTAGTTTTCAAAAATGTATAGGTTTGCTAGGTTTCCATAGGTGCCGGCAGGGCTAGGGTTCAAAAACTACAGCTCGTCACTTTGCCAAAAAAGGGTCATTTTTCACTGCAAAATTGAGGTGTGACCACGCTGCGTTTTGCGCCGTTTCCTGTTGCGGGCACTAGGCCGACCCGCACAAGTGAGGTACCATTTTTCTCGTAGGACTTTGGGGAACGCGGGGTGGGTGGAAACTTGTGAATCCACGCAGATTCCAGAACTTTCCATCACAGAAATGTGGGGAAAATGTGTTTTTTTTGTCAATTTTTTACGTTTGCAAGGGATTCTGGGTAACAGACCATGGTGGGAGGCAGTCAAGTCACCCCATCCTGGATTCCCCTGGGTCTCTAGTTTTCACAAATGTATAGGTTTGCTAGGTTTCCCTAGGTTCCGGCAGGGCTAGGGTTCAAAAACTACAGCTCGTCACTTTGCCAAAAAAGGGTCATTTTTCACTGCAAAATTGAGGTGTGACCACGTTGCGTTTTGCGCCGTTTCCTGTCGCGGGCACTAGGCCGACCCGCACAAGTGAGGTACCATTTTTCTCGTAGGACTTTGGGGAACGCGGGGTGGGTGGAAACTTGTGGATCCACGCAGATTCCAGAACTTTCCATCACAGAAATGTGGGGAAAATGTGTTTTGTTTGTCAATTTTTTACATTTGCAAGGGATTCTGGGTAACAGACCATGGTGGGAGGCAGTCAAGTCACCCCATCCTGGATTCCCCTGGGTGTCTAGTTTTCAAAAATGTATAGGTTTGCTAGGTTTCCCTAGGTTCCGGCAGGGCTAGGGTTCAAAAACTACAGCTAGACTCTTCGCAAAAAAAGTGTACATTTTCAGTGTGAAAATATGGTGTGTTCACCTTAGGTTTTGAGCCACTTCCTGTCGTGGGCACTATGCCTACCCACACAAGTGAGGTACCATTTTTATCGGGAGACTTAGGGTAGTTCAGATTTGTAAAGCAACTGTTATTACCTATTGATTTTTGATGCATTTCTCCCTTCCAAATGAAAGACATTGTGTAAAAAAAAAGTAATTTTGAAAAATTACCAATAATTGTCATGCAAGTATGAGTATTCCCAATTTCGAAAATGTGCAAATATGCACTGTTTCTAAACTCTGTAATTTGTTCCCATTTCATAAATACATAGGTGTCTTTCATACCGATTTTTCCATGTATACATTTTCCCACAATAATTGCTATATACCCGGAACAAAAAAAAAAACATTACAAAATGCTGCTCAGTTTTCTACTCTGGGTTCGTTGGGCTCTTGGTGAATGTGAGAAGTTGGCCTGGTATATGATGTTCACTAGTTAAAGTGACCACCTTGTACCATGCCAAGCAACCCTTATGGTGTGGTTGTAAGTCAACCTTTTCGGACTAGCTGCCCTAGTGGTAGCGTAGGCTAAGCAGTCTTTGAGGCTAAACTCGTTAAAGCGTGTTAAGCAGGCTGTTTTACCAATTGCAACCCCCCTTTATACCAATGAAAGGACACCACACAGATATATATTCAAAATATATATGTATTTATTTCTCAAAGTATCCCCTAGACTCTTTATGAGCACAGGAGCACAAATCGTTAAACAAGACAACGTTATAATATACAGAAGTTGCACTTTATATGGATGGGCCCTGGTGGCCACTCAAACCATATACTAAAATAGTGGTATAAGTACCACGAACAGGAAAGGGAAAAGGCCTAGGGCCTCTAGAATCGCTGGGCCTACAAGGAGCTAACTTCACTGTGACCGCACAAGTGAGGTACCATTTTTCTCGTAGGACTTTGGGGAACGCGGGGTGGGTGGAAACTTGTGGATCCACGCAGATTCCAGAACTTTCCATCACAGAAATGTGGGGAAAATGTGTCTTTTTTGTCAATTTTTTACGTTTGCAAGGGATTCTGGGTAACAGACCATGGTGGGAGGCAGTCAAGTCACCCCATCCTGGATTCCCCTGGGTCTCTAGTTTGCAAAAATGTATAGGTTTGCTAGGTTTCCCTAGGTTCCGGCAGGGCTAGGGTTCAAAAACTACAGCTCGTCACTTTGCCAAAAAAGGGTCATTTTTCACTGCAAAATTGAGGTGTGACCACGTTGCGTTTTGTGCCGTTTCCTGTCGCGGGCACTAGGCCAACCCGCACAAGTGAGGTACCATTTTTCTCGTAGGACTTTGGGGAACGCGGGGTGGGTGGAAACTTGTGGATCCACGCAGATTCCAGAACTTTCCATCACAGAAATGTGGGGAAAATGTGTTTTGTTTTTCAATGTTTTACATTTGCAAGGGATTCTGGGTAACAGACCATGGTGGGAGGCAGTCAAGTCACCCCATCCTGGATTCCCCTGGGTGTCTAGTTTTCAAAAATGTATAGGTTTGCTAGGTTTCCCTAGGTTCCGGCAGGGCTAGGGTTCAAAAACTACAGCTAGACTCTTCGCAAAAAAAGTGTACATTTTCAGTGTGAAAATATGGTGTGTTCACCTTAGGTTTTGAGCCACTTCCTGTCGTGGGCACTATGCCTACCCACACAAGTGAGGTACCATTTTTATCGGGAGACTTAGGGTAGTTCAGATTTGTAAAGCAACTGTTATTACCTATTGATTTTTGATGCATTTCTCCCTTCCAAATGAAAGACATTGTGTAAAAAAAAAAGTAATTTTGAAAAATTACCAATAATTGTCATGCAAGTATGAGTATTCCCAATTTCGAAAATGTGCAAATATGCACTGTTTCTAAACTCTGTAATTTGTTCCCATTTCAGAAATACATAGGTGTCTTTCATACCGATTTTTCCATGTATACATTTTCCCACAATAATTGCTATATACCCGGAACAAAAAAAAAAACATTACAAAATGCTGCTCAGTTTTTTACTCTGGGTTCGTTGGGCTCTTGGTGAATGTGAGAAGTTGGCCTGGTATATGATGTTCACTAGTTAAAGTGACCACCTTGTACCATGCCAAGCAACCCTTATGGTGTGGTTGTAAGTCAACCTTTTCGGACTAGCTGCCCTAGTGGTAGCGTAGGCTAAGCAGTCTTTGAGGCTAAACTCGTTAAAGCGTGTTAAGCAGGCTGTTTTACCAATTGCAACCCCCCTTTATACCAATGAAAGGACACCACACAGATATATATTCAAAATATATATGTATTTATTTCTCAAAGTATCCCCTAGACTCTTTATGAGCACAGGAGCACAAATCGTTAAACAAGACAACGTTATAATATACAGAAGTTGCACTTTATATGGATGGGCCCTGGTGGCCACTCAAACCATATACTAAAATAGTGGTATAAGTACCACGAACAGGAAAGGGAAAAGGCCTAGGGCCTCTAGAATCGTTGGGCCTACAAGGAGCTAACTTCAGTTAGTGACCAGGAGGTCCACGGGTCGCGTGTGCAGTGAGGAAAGTTACACGCGGGCTCCCATAGGTTTTCAATGGGTGCGTAAAAGTTTAAAAGTTACTGCAGAAAGGGTCTTCTGGATGGACTACGATCTTAAGATTCAAAACACAGACACTAGAGATGTTTCTCTACACTTGGGCACCGGAGTGCCAGCTTTACCTCACCCACAGGAAGCGGGTGCATAGGTCTCGAAGTGCGTCGGGTTTCTTCTATCGATTCAATGGAGCCTGATGACAAAGAGGCTGCAGGCGGTCGGTCCAGAAGAGATGCGGTGGATCCAAGAGTGGATTGGAGTTGTAGAAGACCTGAAAGCAGAGGGGACAGTGTTCACAGTCACTAGCCAGTGACCGGCGTGGCACCAGGTAGGTACCAGGCGATGTCGGGTGCAAACAGGTGGTTAGGTGTAGCTTGTCTCCGCAGCCACGTGGTCCCTGAAGGTCGACAACGTCCAGGAGTCAAGTCATGAGCTGTCCCACGCAGGCTCTCGCTGTGGGCAGTGTCGGCGACTCGAAAGAAGCAAACAAGCCTTGGCAAAGGCAGGAGTCGTGGAAAGAGAGGAAAGCTGATTGTTCTGACCAGCAAGGTCAGAGGGGCTGCTCTTTTGGAGAGCAGCTAGGGCCAGTCTGGAGCAACCAGACCAGCGTCGTTGATTTCAAAATAGGTCGCCAAAATGGCCACTAGCCAACGGGCCAGGGACCGGGCATGCGCATCGAGATGCAAAGTGCAGAGGGGCCCCACGCAGATCGTGGAGATGTTGGAGGGCTCACCTTTGGTGCAGATGCTGCTCGGTGGTTGGGCTTCTCAGGACCCAAAGCACAACTCGGAGGGTGCCTCTGTCGTTGCACTTGCAGCTTGTCGTCGGTCTTCCAAGATGGCTGGCTCCACGTGTCTCGGTGCCTCCACGGGTCCCTTCTTTGCAGGGACTGTGGATCGGCTGTGAGAGGTCTGGAGGTCCAGGTCTTGTCGGGCTCTGGGCTCGGGCTCCGGCAGGAGGCGGCGGCAAAGCAGATGTTGAATAGCTGGCTGGTGCTTGCGTTAGCAAGATGGTCACTCCCTGACCATAGGGGAGATTTCCTTCAGTCCTCTGTGCAGCAGAGCGTCGAAGTTCCCGTCTTCTTCTTTGTAGTAAGTTGATTCCAGGATGTCTGATTTTACCCGGGTTTCAGGTACTGTACATGTCGTGTCCCTCTAGAAGGGTGGAATGCTAACCCCGTCGCCAGAATTGGCGAGGGGTTAGTATTCCAATTCATATGACACCTTACTCGACATGTTTTGATAAAGCCAAACCAAAGATAGCATTTAACCGCGAGGTTCATAATGCACTTAAGAGTATATGGTACGAGGATATCTGGAAACGGTAGAAGGAAGTTGTTCCGACCACTGCAGACAGGCTCAGCTCATGCCAGAGCACCATCTCACATGGAACCAAGCACTCTGCCTTCAGGATTGTTAAGGCCTGCCATAGGAGTGACTTATAGGTTACCAGGTGTCCCATTTAAGGCTAGGTATAGGTATACTACACCTAAGTAAGAGGTGGTTACACCAACTTACCCCAGCTGAGTGATCAGCCAGTTGTGTCAAATTTGTTAGGCCAGGCCAGGGGTGGCATAATACATGCTTCAGCCCCTGGTAGGCCTTAGATACACCAATGCCCTGGGTACCTAGTGTACACTGGTACAGGGGCTCACAGGGTGATCCAATTCCAATTGGTTATGCACCTAGGGTGCATAGTGTCAATTTAGTTAGAGAGAACAGCAGGCTGGGGGTCTGATTAGCAGGCCCACAGCCTCAATATGTCAAAAACCAGTGAAGCAAAAAGCAAAAATTTGGGGTGACCATAGGATAGCAGACCCTACTCTCCTACACAACCCCCCCCCCCCCCAAACGCAGGGACATTAAACTAGCCTTGACCAGTCTCGTCTTCATGTCCTAAGTGGAAGTACCTGGAGAGACCATCTGCATTCCCATGGTCTGTACCTGGCCGGTGCTCCACTGTAAAGTCCATACCCTGTAGGGAAATGGACCACCTAAGCAGTTTGGGGTTTTCACCCTTCATCGGATTTAGCCACAAGAGGGGCTTATGGTCGGTCTGAATCTTGAAGTGAGTGCCAAACAAGTATGGCCTCAGCTTCTTCAGGGCCCACACCACAGCAAAGGCCTCCCTCTCAATAGCTGACCAATTCTTCTCTCTGGGGGTCAACCTTCTGCTAATAAAAGCAATGGGTTGCTCTTGACCATCTACATTAAGTTGTGACAGCACAGCTCCCACACCCAACTCAGAAGCATCTGTTTGGACAATAAACTCTTTGGAGTAGTCAGGACTTTTCAGGATAGGTGCAGAGCACATGGCCTTCTTCAGGTCATCAAATGCCTTTTGACAGCTTACTGTCCACTGAACCTTTTGGGCATCTTCTTGGATGTCAGATCATTAAGAGGAGTCACAATGGACCCATAGTTCTTAACAAACTTCCTGTAGTACCCAGTCAAGCCCAAGAAAGCTCGAACTTGAGTCTGGGTGGTTGGAGGAGACCAGTCCTTGATGGATTGTATCTTACTCTCCAGTGGTTGAACTTGGCCTCCACCTACAAGGTGGCCCAAATACACAACCTTACTCTGCCCTATCTGGCACTTAGTAGCCTTGATAGTGAGGCCTGCCTTTTGCAGAGCCTCAAGTACCTTCTTCAGGTGGATCAGGTGATCCTCCCAGGTGGAGCTAAAGACAGCAATGTCATCAAGATATGCTGCACAAAAGTCATCCAACCCAGTAAGGACTTGATTCACCAACCTTTGGAAGGTGGCAGGTGCATTCTTCAGACCAAAGGGCATCACCACAAATTGGTAGTGCCCACCTGGGGTTGAGAATGCTGTTTTGGCCTTAGACTCCTCAGCTAATCTGATTTGCCAATAGCCAGCTGTCAAGTCAAATGTGCTCAAAAACTTAGCAGAAGCCAGTTTGTCTATGAGCTCATCTGCCTTGGAATAGGGTGTGCATCTGTCCTGGTGACAGCATTGAGTCCTCTGTAATCCACACAGAACCTCATCTCTCTCTTGCCATCTTTGGTGTGAGGTTTGGGGACCAGAACCACTGGGCTAGCCCAGGGGCTCTCTGAGGGTTCAATGACACCCAATTCCAGCATTTTGTGTACCTCAGCCTTTATACAGTCCCTGACGTGGTCAGGTTGTCTGTAAAGTTTGTTCTTCACAGGCAGACTGTCACCAGTGTCCACCACATGGGTACACCAGTCAGTTTGACTAGGTATCAGTGAGAACATATGTTGAAATGATTGTAGAACCTGTCTACATTCAATCTGCTGATGGCCAGTGAGGTTGCCTCCAAGGGTCACTCCTTCAACTGAGCCATCTTCAGGGTTCTGAGACAACAAGTCTGGGAGAGGGTCACTCTCTTCCTCCTGTCCCTCATCTGTAGCCATGAGCAAGCCCATGTCTGCCCTGTCAACATATGCTTTTAACCTGTTAACATGGAGTACCCTGTGGGGACTCCTGGGAGTTCCTAGGTCCACCAAGTAGGTAACCTCTCCCTTCTTTACCAGGATTGTATGGGGTCCAGACCATTTGTCTTGGAGTGCTGCTGGGGCCACTGGCTCCAACACCCATACCTTCTGTCCTGGCTGAAACTCAACCAAGACAGCCTTTTGGTCATGCCAAGCTTTCTGTAAGGCCTGGCTTGCCTCAAGGTTTTTGGATGCCTTCTCCATATACTCAGCCATCCTGGAGCGGAGACCAAGTACATAGTCCACAATGTCTTGTTTAGGCTTTTTGAGAGGCAACTCCCATCCTTCCTTCACTAAACACAGTGGGCCTCTTACAGGGTGCCCAAACAACAATTCAAAGGGGCTGTAGCCAACTCCTTTTTGTGGGACCTCTCTGTAAGCAAACAGAAGGCAGGGTAGAAGGATGTTCCATCTTCGCCTGAGCTTTTCAGGTAATCCTTTGATCATACCCTTTAGGGGCTTGTTGAATCTCTCAACAAGCCCATTGCATTGTGGGTGATAAGGAGTGGTGAACTTGTAGTTGACACCACATTCCTTCCACATAGCTGTCAAGTATCCTGACATGAAGTTGGTACCTCTGTCAGAAACCACCTCCTTAGGAAACCCCACTCTGGAGAATACTGCCAGCAGGGCCCTGGCCACAACAGGAGCTGTAGTGGTCCTAAGGGGAATTGCCTCTGGATACCTGGTGGCATGATCCACTACCACCAGTATAAATCTGTGCCCAGATGCAGTGGGAGGATCCATGGGACCCACTATATCTATTCCCACTCTTTCAAAGGGGACCCCCACCACAGGTAGTGGTATTAGGGGGGCCTTTGTTGTGCCACCTGATTTGCCACTGGCTTGGCAGGTCACACAGGAGCGACAAAACTCCTTGGTATCTTCATTCATGTGAGGCCAGTGAAAGTGAGGGACAAGCCTGTCCCAAGTCTTGTTCTGGCCTAAGTGTCCTGCTAGAGGAATATCATGGGCCAAGGTAAGAAGGAAGCCCCTAAATTGCAGAGGTATAACCAACCTCCTGGTTGCACCAGGTTTTGGGTCTCTAGCCTCTGAATAAAGGAGCCCATCCTCCCAATACACTTTATGGGTACCTTGAGCATTCCCAGCAGCCTCAGCAGCAGCCAGCTGTCTGAGGGGTTCAAGAGATGGACAGGATAACTGAGCCTGCCCCAAGTCAGCCCTGGAAGGTCCCCCTGTCCCCAGAAACTCAACCTGATCAGGTTCAAGCTCTTCAGGGACAGTTCCTTCAGGGTCCTCTAGATCATCTTCCTGGGAAGGCTGATCATCACTTGGAGGCAGGGGGGAAGGCACAGCCTTAACCCTCCTGTTCTTCTTCTTGGTAGGTGCTTGGTCCATTGTTCCAGGATCCAAGACCTGTGGTTCAGTAAGGCACTTTTTGGCCTGTGACCTGGTCACAGCAAGGACATGTGGTGATATACCTAACATCTCTGCATGTGTCCTGTACTCCACTTCTGACCATAGAGAACTCTCTAGGTCATTGCCCAACAAACATTCTACTGGGAGGTCTGCACTAACCACAACCCTTTTGAGGCCAGTTACCCCTCCCCATGAGAAGTTAACAACTGCCACACTGTGTGAAGTAGTGGCATTGCTGGCATTGGTCACCAGGTAATTCTCACCTGGTATGTACTGTCCAGGGTCCACAAAGCCTGGTGTCACCATAGTGACACTGGCACATGTGTCCCTGTAGTCTTGAGCCACTTTTTCATTTATTAAAGGAGTCTGTCTGTACTTGCCCAGGTTACTGGGGCTCAGAGTCAGGGACAAATCCATGTCCCCATCACAGATCAAGACTGCCTGTGTCAGGGTTCTGTCTAAGTCAGAATCTCCTTCAGTTCCCATAGTGATTCCCACTACACCCTTTGTCTGGGGACCAACACTGCTAACAGTAGTACTGGGAGCAGGTGCCTTAGGGGCAACAGTGTTGGGGGCTCCACCCTTCTTACAATCACTAGTCCAGTGAGTTGTATTCTTGCAAGATTTGCACCAGGGTTTCTTTGGACCTTCTTTCTTCTTCCCTTTAGGCTGGGACCCACCCTCGTTAGTACTAGTTTGGGGCCCTGTTGAAGACTTCTGGTCTTTAGATTTCTGATCTCCACCCTTTTGGTCTGTTTTCTTCTGATCAACCCCTTGGCCCTGGTTCTGGTTCTTTTGCTTAACCCTGGTTCTGACCCATTTGTCTGCCTTTTTTCCTAATTCTTGGGGAGAGGTCAGATCTGAGTCAACCAAGGTGCCAATTACGATCCGGTAAAAAAAATTCCCGTACGACTCGTATCCGGTCTTTTTACCGTACGAATCGTACAAGTGCCGTACAAACTGGCAATCACGATTCGCATGGTAAAAAGTCCATACGAACCGCCTTGGGAATTATTCCCCACACGTCCTCGGGTCGGAAAATGTGTCCGACACGTCCTCGGACGATTTACCGTACAAATGTGAAAAGTGAAGTCCGACCGAGGAATCACGATCCATCCCGGGCGTCCGAATGTACAACCGTATGGTTAAAAGACCGTCCGCACCGAACTCCTATAGCAAACAATGGAGACGTCCAAACAGGTGCCCTGTACGCGCCGAACCCCCCCCGACCCCCGTATGTACGCGCCGTACCCCCCCCAGCCCCCGCATGTACGCGCCATACCCCCCCCCAGCCCCCGCATGTACGCGCCGTACCTCCCCCCAGCCCCCCAGCCCCCGCATGTATGCGCCGTACCCCCCCCAGCCCCCGCATGTACACGCCGTACCGCCCCCCAGCCCCCGCATGTATGCGCCGTACCGCCCCCCAGCTCCCGCATGTACGCGCCGTACCCCCCGTGTATGTACACCGGAGTACGCGCCGTACCCCCCCGTGTATGTACACCCGAGTACATGTCGAACCCCCCGTGTATGTACACCCGAGTACGTGTCGAACCCCCCGTGTATGTACACCCGAGTACGTGTCGAACCCCCCGTGTATGTACACCCGTGTACGTGTCGAACCCCCCGTGTATGTACACCCGTGTACGTTCGAGTCGTACCCCCACCTGTGTATGTACGGTGCGTACCCCCAGCGCGTAAGGTGTTTCTGTGCGAATCGTACTTGCATGTTTGTAAAGTTTTACGACCGGGTACGAGTCGGACGGAAAAAAGCCTCCGTCCGACGGTTCGTACCCGTTTTTTGCCGGATCGTAATCGGCACCCAAGTGTTGATGCAGTTGCTGGTTCTGACAGTTATTTAAAATCTGCTCTCTCATCATCAAATTGTACAATCCTGTATAATCAGATACCTTACTTCCCAGCAACCAACCCTCCAAAGCCTTAGTGGCACATTCAATGTATTCAGACCAGTCCTGAGTCTGTGTCTTCTGGGTGTCTCTGAACATTAACCTGTACTGTTCAGTGGTTAAGCCTAACCCATCAACTAGGACACTCTTCAGGGCTCTGTAGTTTCTGACATCCTCCTCTCTAACAGTGAGGAGTCTATCTCTGCCTCTACCTTCAAAGGAGAGCCATAAGATTGCTGCCCACTGGTCTTCAGGAACCTGCTGCACTTTGCAGGCTCTCTCAAGAGCAGTCATCCATTTGTGGATGTCATCCCCACTTTTGTAGGGGGGCACAACCTTGGACAGGTTCCTATTGTCAAAGACCCTATCTTTGTCCTTAGGGACAATGCTGCCACCAGTGGGTATAGACCCACTCTATTTAGGTTGCCTAGCCTTACTCAGTTTCTATTCCATCAGAGCTACTTCTAGCTCCTGTCTCCTGATTCTCAGCTGAGCTTCCTGCATTCTGGCCTCATGCTCCCTCCTCTGAGGGGTGGTCATCCTTCTTCTGGAGTGACCTTGAGAGCCTCTAGAGGCATGAGAAGCATTAGATTCACCTGAGTGATTCCTTTGCCTCCCAAGCCCCTGGTTAAGTCTACTGGGGAGATCCAATGGGATGATCCCATTGTCAGTCCCCAATAGCCTTAGGTTAGCTGGGCCACGTATAACACTTGGCACTGGGCTAGTTCTCCCTTCATCCCCACTAACATCTGTATCCCTATCACTTTCATCCTCTGTAGTATGAATCTCATCTAAGGGGTGATTATTGGAAAGGGGTACCTCAGTAGCATCTTCAGAAGGGGGGCCTCCTGTTCCAGTCCCTAAGGGGCCTAACTGGGAGGCTTTCTTGAGAGCTTTCTGATCTTCATCAGCTTGTAAAAGCTCCCTGAGTTCAGCAGAGGTAGGGTTCTTGGGCTGTTTAAGGCCCCTGATATTTGCCAACTGCCTGAGCTCATTTTGGTTTAGGGTAGAAAAGATGGATGGTGCCCTCTGGGGGTCACTCTCAACAGAGATGGGTACATTGGACCCCTCTGCCCCAGCCATTGCTCTTACGTGTGGGTGGATGTGTTGCAATCTACCTACACTTGGGTTTTCCTACTAAACCTATCCAGTAGTTGTAGTCAGGGTGTGCTACTCCCTTTGCTCTACAACAACTAAGTTCAGTAGAACTTAAGTATATCTATCTTGTTTTATATGTACCTACAGGTACCTATGTGATCTTTCAATTGGTAACCAAGAGATTACAATGGTAAAACACAGCAAGCTCAAATCCAACCGCTGCTCACCAATGTGAGAAGTTGGCCTGGTATATGATGTTCACTAGTTAAAGTGACCACCTTGTACCATGCCAAGCAACCCTTATGGTGTGGTTGTAAGTCAACCTTTTCGGACTAGCTGCCCTAGTGGTAGCGTAGGCTAAGCAGTCTTTGAGGCTAAACTCGTTAAAGCGTGTTAAGCAGGCTGTTTTACCAATTGCAACCCCCCTTTATACCAATGAAAGGACACCACACAGATATATATTCAAAATATATATGTATTTATTTCTCAAAGTATCCCCTAGACTCTTTATGAGCACAGGAGCACAAATCGTTAAACAAGACAACGTTATAATATACAGAAGTTGCACTTTATATGGGTGGGCCCTGGTGGCCACTCAAACCATATACTAAAATAGTGGTATAAGTACCACGAACAGGAAAGGGAAAAGGCCTAGGGCCTCTAGAATCGCTGGGCCTAGAAGGAGCTAACTTCAGTTAGTGACCAGGAGGTCCACGGGTCGCGTGTGCAGTGAGGACAGTTACACGCGGGCTCCCATAGGTTTTCAATGGGTGCGTAAAAGTTTAAAAGTTACTGCAGAAAGGGTCTTCTGGATGGACTACGATCTTAAGATTCAAAACACAGACACTAGAGATGTTTCTCTACACTTGGGCACCGGAGTGCCAGCTTTACCTCACCCACAGGAAGCGGGTGCATAGGTCTCGAAGTGCGTCGGGTTTCTTCTATCGATTCAATGGAGCCTGATGACAAAGAGGCTGCAGGCGGTCGGTCCAGAAGAGATGCGGTGGATCCAAGAGTGGATCAGAGTTGTAGAAGACCTGAAAGCAGAGGGGACAGTGTTCACAGTCACTAGCCAGTGACCGGCGTGGCACCAGGTAGGTACCAGGCGATGTCGGGTGCAAACAGGTGGTTAGGTGTAGCTTGTCTCCGCAGCCACGTGGTCCCTGAAGGTCGACGACGTCCAGGAGTCGAGTCACGAGCTGTCCCACGCAGGCTCTCGCTGTCGGCGGTGTCGGCGACTCGAAAGAAGCAAACAAGCCTTGGCAAAGGCAGGAGTCGTGGAAAGAGAGGAAAGCTGATTGTTCTGACCAGCAAGGTCAGAGGGGCTGCTCTTTTGGAGAGCAGCTAGGGCCAGTCTGGAGCAACCAGACCAGCATTGTTGATTTCAAAATAGGTCGCCAAAATGGCCACTAGCCAACGGGCCAGGGACCGGGCAGGCGCGTCGAGATGCAAAGTGCAGAGGGGCCCCACGCAGATCGTGGAGATGCTGGAGGGCTCACCTTTGGTGCAGATGCTGCTCGGTGGTTGGGCTTCTCAGGACCCAAAGCACAACTCAGAGGGTGCCTCTGTCGTTGCACTTGCAGCTTGTCATCGGTCTTCCAAGATGGCTGGCTCCACGTGTCTCGGTGCCTCCACGGGTCCCTTCTTTGCAGGGACTGTGGATCGGGCTGTGAGAGGTCTGGAGGTCCAGGTCTTGTCAGGCTCTGGGCTCGGGCTCCGGCAGGAGGCGGCGGCAAAGCAGACGTTGAATAGCTGGCTGGTGCTTGCGTTAGCAAGATGGTCACTCCCTGACCATAGGGGAGATTTCCTTCAGTCCTCTGTGCAGCAGAGCATCGAAGTTCCCGTCTTCTTCTTTGTAGTAAGTTGATTCCAGGATGTCTGATTTTACCCGGGTTTCAGGTACTGTACATGTCGTGTCCCTCTAGAAGGGTGGAATGCTAACCCCGTCGCCAGAATTGGCGAGGGGTTAGTATTCCAATTCATATGACACCTTACTCGACATGTTTTGATAAAGCCAAACCAAAGATAGCATTTAACCGCGAGGTTCATAATGCACTTAAGAGTATATGGTACGAGGATATCTGGAAACGGTAGAAGGAAGTTGTTCCGACCACTGCAGACAGGCTCAGCTCATGCCAGAGCACCATCTCACATGGAACCAAGCACTCTGCCTTCAGGATTGTTAAGGCCTGCCATAGGAGTGACTTATAGGTTAACATGTGTCCCATTTAAGGTTAGGTATAGGTATACTACACCTAAGTAAGAGGTGGTTACACCAACTTACCCCAGCTGAGTGATCAGCCAGTTGTGTCAAATTTGTTAGGCCAGGCCAGGGGTGGCATAATACATGCTTCAGCCCCTGGTAGGCCTTAGATACACCAATGCCCTGGGTACCTAGTGTACACTGGTACAGGGGCTCACAGGGTGATCCAATTCCAATTGGTTATGCACCTAGGGTGCATAGTGTCAATTTAGTTAGAGAGAACAGCAGGCTGGGGGTCTGATTAGCAGGCCCACAGCCTCAATATGTCAAAAACCAGTGAAGCAAAAAGCAAAAATTTGGGGTGACCATAGGATAGCAGACCCTACTCTCCTACAGTGAACCTACAAGTCCTATATATCCCCAAAACCAGGAAGGTCCACCGGATATAACGGTACATTGCTTTCAAAGAGATGTCATAATTAGAAGAAGTTACAGGTGAAAACGTTGACTCAAAAGGCTGCTTTTTTCAACAAATTTTTAATTTTTCCTATATTTAACTGTTAGTTTCTATAAAGAAACCTTGATGGATCTACACAAATGACCCCTTGCTGAATTCAGAATTTTGTCTACTTTTCAAAAATGTATAGCTTTCCAGGATCCATTATTGCTTTTCTACCCATTTCTACCATTATCTGGAAGGAGGTTGAAAGCACAAAAAATAGCAAAAATAGGGTATGTCCCAAAAAAAATGTCAAAACTGTGTAAAAAATGTTGGATTTCTGACAAAAATCTGTCATTCCCTAAAAGCTGGAGAAATGGTGATTTCAGCCCCACAAACCCTTTTTTGATATCATTTGCAGAGAAAAACCCAGACGCTTTCATTAGCAGCCAATTTTCCCCATTTTTCACAAAAAAAACAAAAGTTTGCTGTATTTTGAGTAATTTCTGGGAACCCTCAACGAGAATCCACAAACCCTGGGTACCTTTAGAATCCCCATGATGTTGGAAGAAAAGGACGCAAATTTGGCGTGGATACCTACTGTGGTCAAAAAGTTACAGGGGCCTAAGCGCGGACTACCCCAAATAGCCCAAAAAAGGCTTAGCACAGGAGGGGAAAAGGCCTAGGGGTTAAATACAATCACATCATTTCAAAACAACACATATTTACTCACAATCTTTACTTCAAAAACTACATCACAACCAGTAAACAACCACACGTGACATTACTAACACCTCCAAAACAACCAAAACAAGTTAAAATAACAATAAATACACTATAAACATCCTAACTACCCTAAACATAAGTATTTAATAACATATAATACTTAAAACACCCCTTACCTTACTCAACGCGACGCAGCTTCCAACCGCGAGCTTCCTCAGTCCAAAATGACCCAAAATAACATTTAGGTGCCGATTTGGATCCTGGAGAAACCGGGTACGAACCGTCGGACGGAGCATTTTCTCCGTCCGACTCGTACCCGGTGAAAAAACATTACAAAAATGCAAGTACGATTCGTATGGAAACACCATTTCAGTACGAATCGTACAAAACACCGACCGACGAAAATATACATACAAATGTGATCCGGGAATGCTCCGACGTGACGTCGGGACGCCTCCAGGCTGCGTTTCATGAACCAGGAAGTACGATCCGCACCGACGTCACCCCGCACGGATTATATTTTCCGGCTGCCAAAAACTGCCGGGAAATCAGGACGACGCGCACAAGGAGCACCTGTACGCGACGGACAGCCATGGACCCGAACCTACGTGTCATCCCGGCCCTCATAGCAGTCCACCTGCTCTACAGGTACCGCCGCAGACGCCGCAGAAGGTCAGAACCACACCCAGGGGCAAAGGGGGGGCAGGGGCAGGAAACCAAACCCCCACCCATGTCACAAGTCATACATGCCCTGCACATACCTGACCTCCATGGCCTGGTCACCTAGAGGGGGCGGGGGCGTGTCCAGCAACGCCAGCGTCTGCCACAACGGAAGTGGGTGATGACGCGAACCACCAACACAACAAATCCGGTACGTACCGTACACACGCCTAAAGAGCGTGGGTACGGGCCGTACCATGCACACACCTACGTCACCCCAACAATGGCGGTATGACCCGTACCCACGTTCGAAAGGCCTGGGTACGGGCCGTACCAGCATTGTTGGGGTGACGTAGGGGTACGCGTGGCTGACCCGTACCCACGCCCAGAAGGCCCGGGTACGGTTCGCACCCCTACAGCACGCCAACATTGGGGGTCCGCACCGTACCCACGCTCTTCAAGCATGGGTACGGTGCGGACCCCCAATGTTGGGGTGTCGTAGGGGTCCACACCGTACCCATGCTTGAAGAGCGTGGGTACGGTGCGGACCACCAATGTTGGGGCACCGTAGGGGTCCGCGCTGTACCCAGGCCTTCAGAGCGTGGGCACGGGTCGGACCACGCGTACCCCTACATCACCCCAACAATGCTGGTACGGCCCGTACCCAGGCCTTCCGAACGTGGGTACGGGTCGTACCGCCATTGTTGGGGTGACATAGGTGTGTGCGTGGTACGGCCCGTACCCACGCTCTGAAGTGCTGGGTACAGCGCGGACCCCTACGGCACGCCAACATTGGGGGTCCGCACCGTACCCATGTTCCAAAGGCATGGATACGGCCCGTACCCAGGCCCGCAGAGGGTGGTTACGGGTATGTACGACACGTGTATGAATGGAGCGTACTGCCACCCCACCAGTGTATGTCCGGAGCGTACCCCCACCCGTGTATGTATGGAGCGTACCCCCACCCGTGTATGCATGGAGCGTACATGGCCAGACATAGGAGGGGAGGTTGCCTATCACTCCCAGCAGTGCCCAGACACAGGAGGGGTGTCTGCAGAGTCCTCCCAGCAGTGCCCAGACATAGGAGGGGTGGGTGAGAGTCCTCCTAGCAGTGCCCAGACACAGGAGGTGTGGGTGCAGAGTCCTCCCAGCAGTTCCCAGACATAGGAGGGGTGGGTGCAGAGTCCCCCCAGCAGTGCCCAGACATAGGAGGGGTGGGTGCAGAGTCCTCCCAGCAGTGCCCAGACACAGGAGGGGTGTGTGCAGAATCCTCCCAGCAGTGCCCATACATAGGAGGGGTGGGTGCCTATCACTCCCAGCAGTGCCCAGACACAGGAGGGGTGGGTGCAGAGTCCTCCCAGCAGTGCCCAGAAGCAGGAGGGGTGGGTGCAGAGTCCTCCCAGCAGTGCCCAGACATAGGAGGGGTGGGTGCAGAGTCCCCCCAGCAGTGCCCAGACATAGGAGGGGTGTGTGCCTATCACTCCCAGCAGTGCCCAGACATAGGAGGGGTGGGTGCAGAGTCCCCCCAGCAGTGCCCAGACACAGGAGGGGTGTGTGCAGAGTCCTCCCAGCAGTGTCCAGAGACAGGATGGGTGTGTGCCTATCACTCCCAGCAGTGCCCAGACATAGGAGGGGTGGGTGCAGAGTCCTCCCAGCAGTGACCAGACACAGGAGGGGTGTGTGCAGAGTCCTCCCAGCAGTGCCCAGACACAGGAGGGGTGTGTGCAGAGTCCTCCCAGCTGTGCCCATGGAAAGAAAGGGGTGGAGTACCCACAGATAAAATGCCCACAATTGTCAGTCAGGTGCTCAAAGACCCAGCAGAACACGAAACACATGTGTGCGAGGCTGGGAGTACACACATGCATAATGCGGAAAAGGTAACATGTACACATGAAGTCATGTCAATATACTCCAGTCACAAGAACAGTGACCCCCAAGGATGCCACAAATGATGCAGGTGGAGACCTTGCCCAGCATGCATAGCCAAAGTTGAAGGGGTCCGTCACACACCCAGCAAATGTAGACACAGCACTGCACAAATGTCTTCACAACACCCTGCAGGGAAGATGTCAGGGTCCACAGAGGAAGGTACACGCCTTGGGACAATGTCACCATGCAGTAACAGCTTACATGAGCAAAGTTTGATAGCAAATACCGTGAGATGGCACACAGATAACAGGGTCCACCCCACGACCAGCACACTACAACATATCCCAGACACCTAACACATTATCGCCACCCCAAATTATGGAGCAGCACCACCAACAGCAATGCCAGAAAAACAGTAGTGTGCCAAGGAAAATAAAATAGCTTTATTCAGCAATGTTCTAAAATGTATTGTATGAAAAGTTCCATATGCACAAGGCCCATAGGGCAGTCCATAGTTCCAATCCAGGTGGGGGACACATTGGGATGCGTGTCCCCTAGCTTGCCTGCACAGTTCAGACTACCTTGTCATCCACAGGGGGGGGGGCATCATGTGGGGGGGAAGGACCAGGCACCGCAGGGACAGGAGGGGCAAGGGTAGGTGTTGTGGGTGCAGGGACGGACGACTCCAACACAGGGGGTGGGGCAGCGCCAAAGGTGGATTCGAGCACGGCGCTGCACACTACTGCCAGGTCGCCCAGCGTCTCAGAGAGCTCAGCCTCGGACCCGTCAGCGTCATAGTCGGTGGTGGTTTGACTGGACAGGTCCTCCGCTGCACTCCCGTCGGCCTCCGTGCCACTCGATGTGCCAGCCAAATCAGCACTGCTGGCACTGGTGCTCGCTCCCTCCTCACGGTCCGTGCCAGTGTCTCCCTCGTAGTCCCCCGACGATGCTGTGGGCAAGGTGAAGAGACAGGAGAAATCAGACACCTGTATACATATGTCACATGAGTCAACTCTACATAGGTCACAGTGCATAGCCTGAAAAGCAACAAGAGTAACATCTACAATACAAGGTACATATGTAGTCCCTGCAACACACAGTTTGTTGACCCACCATGCCACTGTTAAAATATGGAGAGCATGACACAATAGCAAATAACTTGATATCAAATTGTACAGAGGAGCCAGGCTCTGGGGACAATCTAGCACAGCATCTGCGACACACAGCGTAGCCAAGAAAGGGATGAGCAGGAACCATGTCTATCAACTCTTGGGACATGCTGCAAAGGTAATACTGAAAACCATGGCCAACATGACTGGGTCACTGCACCTTGAGTGTTTGTCCACAAAAACATCACACACTGGCCAGACCGAGCAAGGAGACTTCATGTTTGGACATGTAGGCCTTGCCCGCACCAACCCCCCCCTACCTGAGACAATGTGATTGAGACAGAGGAAGTACTTACACCTCTCAGTCTGGGATGAAAACACATGGCCTGCAATAAATCCTGATCGTACACAAACTACCCCTGGTGCGCCTGTCCACATATATCACTGACAAACAACCATCATCAGATAGTTGTACCAAGACACACAGGCACTGGCCCCTGTGAGTATGCACCAGCTAAATTAGGTCACCCTGTACAGTGGACACATGTAGCACAGTATACGTGAATACAAATGAGGCCAGGGTACTATGCCACAGGGCCCAAACTATGCTGAAGACACAGAGAATGTCCACATTGTCTGATGACACACATGATACCTAGGAATAGGTGCCCCAGGGGACTGTAGTGGCCACACTACTCCATGGCCCTGGATGGATATGACTGGAACACAAGCCACCATCCCTGCACTATGCATATCTCACACTCAAGCACATCATGTCAGAGGGCACAACATTCGACATGCAGGCAGTAAGGCAGTACACATGAAACACACAATCCCATGTCGGGACTCAGCATCAGTGCCAACTAACATGGACCCCACAATGACAGAACTGGCCAGGGCACAGGCAACGTCCAAAAACCTGTTACACACCACCCCCACACATGATGCTGCAAGCATTGGGCACTTGGATTAACTGCCAGCCTAGATAACCTTGTGCAAGAGTGACTACACACAGACCAGGGAACACATGGGAAGGAGGGGAAGGGAGGAAGAACAGCACCGCTTTACTTCGGAGAAAAGGATATGCACTGCACATTTAAACCCTGGCAGTGTATCCATGCAACTGCGCACTTCCAAAAGCTGGTCACACACAACAAACACACATGTACCTACCCCCTCCCTGCTGCTGCTTCTCCAGTAAGCGCCTGTCCAAGTCGGGGAAGACCACCGCCAGCACACGCTTATGGATGTGGGTCAGACGCCGGCGCCCACGGTTTTTGTGGCTCTCAGGTGAGTCCCCCAGCAGGACCCGTGCGATCCTCCGCGTCCAGCACCGGATATCCTGCCAGTGTTTCCTCACCTGGGCTAGGCGCCGCTTCCGACCCTCCGTCCTCCTCACGGCACTGACGGCTTGCTTCCAGATCTCCCCCTTGGCACAGACGCCTACCTGTGAGGATGCAAAAGTGACAATACATCTATCCACCTTATCAATGATACAGAGACACACATATTACAAATTATGCATGTTTGAACTGGCCATAGTATGCAGCCAACTCATCGCACCTTTGTCATAGTGACATCATCCTCCTGAGAATGGGCAAATGCAGTAGGTGCCATTGAAAGTACACAGGTGGCATGAGGGGTGCAACACAATCAATGATGCAGGCTCACACTGTGCATCCCAAGCTACACCAGGAATCTGAACAGTACCCCTAAGCAGTCACATGCCCCAGCCCACTTACGCTACCTCAGCAGAGTACACAGACACACACAGGCACTGAACAATCACCTGGCATTGGCAACTGCCGCTACAAACCTCACTCTGCACATGTGCCACTAGACTGGGGGTGTCACAGATGTGGGGCTGTCTCAGCACGGCAGACATCCAGCACAGCTCCCTGCTCACATCAGATGGGCAGGGTATATCCATCCCACATGCAGCTGGGGTGCAACACTCCACATATGCACACACCCACATGACAGGGGACTCACACACACACACACCAATGTCCAGGGGACGACCACATCATTTGGACACTCTCACCACAGGTACACTGAACAGACACACATCTGTGGGTACTGGCACCTGTCACCCTGGGGGGAGCACAGACTCACATAAGGACTGTAGAAACAACATTTCCAGGAGGATTAGGCAGTCCGAAAGCGGCATGCACCATGCAGTGATCATCACAGTAAGCACTATGCAAGTGCGCTGTGCACACAGGAACTACAGCATGCTCTGCATGGGAGACATGAGCCCTTCCCCCCCTGGGAACCACTATGAAGAACCCTGCATGTCTGTCACACCTGGACACAATGCCAGAAGTCACAGTCACAAAAAGGGGCACAGTTAAAGCTAGTGGAGTCTGCACTCACCTGCTCCCCTGGTCGACCATACAGCATGGTGTACTGTGGGAGGATCACATCCACCAACGCCATATTCTCCTCCATGGTGAATGGCTGGGCCCTCTCCACAGACCTGGACATGGTGCCAGAGGAATCACAAGCAGCAGCAGTGTTGTGGAATGAAAGGATGTGCAGGCAAGTGCTCTCCCAAGGGACCTGGCTGCCTTATATCTTCCTTGCTGGCCTGTTTCATTTACAGGAGTACAGAGTGATTGGCTCAGTCACATTTGCATCCTACTTTAAAACTACCCCAGTGACAGGCTTTGCATGGTTTTAAAATTGAGCATGATGTAATGTCAACAACCACATTGCAACAAAGTATATTGTCTCCAACCGACTTCTGCTGGCCACATGATGCAAAATTCAAACATGAAACTCGGTCTCCATGACAACCAGCATGCATTTAGGCCCCTATACTTGTCCCTCATGTGTCCCCTATGTCAATCCTATGTTACAACACAGGTACGGTGGGTTCCACAGCCCTAGGGCACCCCAAATGCATTGCAACGGACCGTACATGCGTGTGTACGGTCCCTATCACTATGGGAGTGCTGGCGTATGCGTTCGCCATAGTGATACGGACCGTACACACGCGTGTGTACGGTCCCTATCACTATGGGGGTGCTCGCGTATGTGTACGCCATAGTAGTTCGGACCGTATCCACGCGTGTGTACGGTCCCTATCACTATGGGGGTGCTGGCGTATGCGTACGCCATAGTAGTTCGGACCGTACACACGCGTGTGTACGGTCCCTATCACTATGGGGGTGCTGGCGTATGCGTACGCCATAGTGATACGGACCGTACACACGCGTGTGTATGGTCCGAACTACTATGGCGTACACGAGCACCCCCATAGTGATAGGGACCGTACACACGCGTGTGTACGGTCCGTATCACTATGGCGTACGCATATGCCAGCACCCCCATAGTGATAGTGACCGTACACACGCGTGTGTACGGTCCGAACTACTATGGCGTACACGTACGCGAGTACCCCCATAGTGATAGGGACCGTACACATGCATGTGTACGGTCTGAACTACTATGGCGTACGCATACGTCAGCACAAATGTTGGAAGGCGTTCCCCGGGGAGGCTATGGAATGCGTTCCCGACCACCCGGAGGCCCACCTTTCCCAGAGTTAGGCCGAGCAAGAGCGGGGAGGCCCTTCCTGGAAGGGTCTCGTACCTAGGATCGCACACGCTGCGCTTACTCTCTCTTCGGATAGAGGGACACCACACAGTAATTCGTTGTAAGACAATATGCTTTTATCGGTAGTTGTCAGGGATCTTTATGATCCGGCAGGCAAGTGCAGAATTAATGCCACAAGCGGCAGCGATCTCGTGATGAGGAAAAAGGGGTAGCGGGACAGTCTTTGAATCGGTGTCTCTGCGAGGTATCCGGCGCACAGCTCTCAATCCTCGAGCTGAGGGGATGTTGCTTCTCTCGGCAATCTCTGCCGTTTCTCTTGGACGAGCGGGCCGCGAGTCACTCAGCAGGCACCGGAGGTTCGTAGTTCGGGGAGCCGCGACGGCGTCAGCAGGGCTCAGATGGTTCAGAGTTCGGGGAGCCGTGACCGCGTCAGCAGGGCTCAGATGGTTCAGAGTTCGGGGAGCCGCGACAGCATCAGCAGGGCTCAGATGGTTCAGAGTTCGGGGAGCCGCGACAGCGTCAGCAGGGCTCAGATGGTTCAGAGTTCGGGGAGCCGCGTCAGCAGGGCTCAGATGGTTCAGAGTTCAGGTAGCGTTCTTCGGTTCGGGGAGCGATCGAGCCGCGACCAGGTCAGCAGGCTCTCGTCAGTCCAGGTCTTCTCTGCTCTCGTCCCTTCAGCACCCCTTGTTATACTCCCCCTCCTCTTTGAAGTCCGGAGTCCTCGCGGAGAGGGGTCTGGTGCCTGGGGGGCGGTGTGTCGGGTTTTCCTGTCGCTCGGCCCTTTGATCTGTTCAGGTGAGTCCGGGAGGGACTCCAGACACCCAGCGGTCGGACAGATGTTCCCATGCGATTAGGTCGAACAGCTCCTCAAAGGTGGAGACCTTGCTGCCCTTGATCAATCCGTCCAAGGCCCGGCTGTAAAAGTTCACGTACTCCACCCAGGTGGTACCGGGTATCTTCTTGCAGTCTCTAAACCGTTGCCGGTACATTTCAGGGGTGAGCCCATATCTGGCTACTAGGGCCTCTTTCATGTGACTGTAGGAGTTCATCACCGTGGAGGGCAGGTCCAGCAGGGTATCTCTCCCCTCGCTCAGGAACTGGCCCCACAGCCCAGCCCCCCAGTCTTTCTGCGGGACTCGGTGGGAGGTCATGGCGACTTCGTAGGCTTTGAACCATTGCTGGATGTCGTCGTTCTTATAGTATTCTTTCACCACATCTTTGGGGATGTGGACCTTTGGTTCCACAGGGGAGGAGAGGAGTTGGGTTTCCGAGGGTCTGGCCTCCGCATTCTTAGCCTTGAGCTCGATCTCTTTTAGGCTACGTTCGTGCTCTAGTTGGAGTTTTCTTTCTTCGTGTTCTCTTTGTCGTTTCTTTTCCTCGAGTTCTCCTTGTAGGCGTAACTGTTCCACCGCCAGCTTTTTTTCAGCCAGTTTTAGCTCTCCTTCGATTTTTAATTTTGCTAGTTCTAGTTCGTGGTTGCGACCTCTTTCTCGGTCCGCTAGTTCCTCTGGGGATAGGCCCCCCTCGGGGGCGCCGTTCCTCCCCGTGGTGCTTCGTGGTTCGTTGGGAGGCTCTCCTTCTGTTTGTGTCCGGGGAGTTCCCGCCTCGACCCAGGTTTTTAATGCCCCCTGGAAGTCCTCTTTCGTGCTTAGTCCGGTGATAGCGATTCCAAAGTCTTTGCAAAATTGTTTCAGTTCTCGGTGCGTATAAGATTCTAACTGGTCCTTTTGGAATGTCGTGCTCGGGTTGGTGCCTGCGGCACCTAGGGAAGTTTCTCCTTCCATTTCTTCTTGGTAGTGCGTAAGCCGTCTACTGCACGATCTCTAGGTGTTGGCTCGGATCCCGTCGCCTGCCACCAAATGTTGGAAGGCGTTCCCCGGGGAGGCTACGGAATGCATTCCCGACCACCCGGAGGCCCACCTTTCCCAGAGTTAGGCCGAGCAAGAGCGGGGAGGCCCTTCCTGGAAGGGTCTCGTACCTAGGATCGCACACGCTGCGCTTACTCTCTCTTTGTATAGAGGGACACCACACAGTAATTCGTTGTAAGACAATATGCTTTTATCGGTAGTTGTCAGGGATCTTTATGATCCGGCAGGCAGGTGCAGAATTAATGCCACAAGCAGCAGCGATCTCGTGATGAGGGAAAAGGGGTAGCGGGACAGTCTTTGAATCGGTGTCTCTGCGAGGTATCCGGCGCACAGCTCTCAATCCTCGAGCTGAGGGGATGTTGCTTCTCTCGGCAATCTCTGCCATTTCTCTTGGACGAGTGGGCCGCGAGTCACTCAGCAGGCACCGGAGGTTCGTAGTTCGGGGAGCCGCGACGGCGTCAGCAGGGCTCAGATGGTTCAGAGTTCGGGGAGCCGCGACCGCGTCAGCAGGGCTCAGATGGTTCAGAGTTCGGGGAGCCGCGACAGCGTCAGCAGGGCTCAGATGGTTCAGAGTTCGGGGAGCCGCGACAGTGTCAGCAGGGCTCAGATGGTTCAGAGTTCGGGGAGCCGCGACAGCGTCAGCAGGGCTCAGATGGTTCAGAGTTCGGGTAGCGTTCTTCGGTTCGGGGAGCGATCGAGCCGCGACCAGGTCAGCAGGCTCTCGTCAGTCCAGGTCTTCTCTGCTCTCGTCCCTTCAGCACCCCTTGTTATACTCCCCCTCCTCTTTGAAGTCCGGAGTCCTCGCGGAGAGGGGTCTGGTGCCTGGGGGGCAGTGTGTCGCGTTTTCCTGTCGCTCGGCCCTTTGATCTGTTCAGGTGGGTCCGGGAGGGACTCCAGACACCCAGCGGTCGAGGCGCCTGCTCGCCGGGGGCCTGGTGGTCGGTCGAAACCTCCCTCGGGGGAGAGACCAGAGGTGTGACAGGATCGGCACCTCTCGGTCTGGTTTGGGGGGGGGTTTCGCTCTCCCTCGGCCGGGCATGCGTGTTGGGGATCTGGTCGGCCCTCGGGATGTTGGCCCACGGGAGCCGGAAAGCTGTATCAACGAGGTTCGGCGTGGTTGCAGGGTAACTTGCTGGTCGGGAGGGCCCACGCCACGAGGCCGGTCTCACACATACGCCAGCACCACCATAGTGATAGGGACCGTACACACGTGTGTACGGTCCGTATCACTATGGCGTACACATACACCAGCACTCCCATAGTGATAGGGACCCTACACACGCCCTCAGAGCGTATGTATGGTGCGTTTCACACCTGACAGTGGTGACAGGCGGCATACAGGAAGGAATTGAGCTGTCATACATGGCCAAGGCTGGACATCAAGGCATTGTCTGTGCAGTACTACATGTGTCGGGCACAGGTGGGTCAGGCTGTGATGTGGCACCATACTCCTGAAGTGTGAAGCTAATTAAAGTATGATGAGCTGTGTACACATGTCACGTGTGATGGTGCCCTATGTGCCACACATCCCCTTCACTCCTTTGACATGTGTGCATGTAGTACAGACTTGGTGGGCCATGCGTCACTGGCATGCCACACTCACCGACACCCGCAAATGTCCCCTGATGCCAGGTACACGGAATGTTACCCCTGACAAGTGAATGCCCGCGTTGCACGCTGTAGCTATGTCATGTGTGTGTCATGTGTTCCCATAGGTTTGCTGTAGGTGTTTGGTCAAATGCATCTGCAGTTGCTGCAACCAACATGTGTCTGTGTGTAGATGGGCATGGCACACTGTTACGCACACCAGCACACATGTGTAATCTGACGTAAGGTGTGTATGTATGCATCGACACGGAGTTCCAAAACAAGGACATATCTGCATACTCTCAATGTATGTGTGATCAGTCTTGACATGTAATCCTTCATGGCAAGGTTTGTGGTCTGGCCTTATTCTATGACATGTGACCTGTGCCTCTAGTGTTCCGCAACCTGTCTGTACAATAAACATCCTTCTTCTGCACATATTAGGATGTCTGTAACTCCTGTAATGCGTCTGCCTGCTCACTTACACTGGCCCACAGCTAGTTTCATGGCATGGCATATTGAGGTTGAGAATCACCGTTTGTAGCTGGCTCTTGGTAGGAGTGTCACATGCCTGGCATACATGTCCAGGGCATATTGCACAGACCTGACTCTGTATGTAGCATATGTGTATTGCCTGTTGAGCATGTGCTCAGTACATTGACATTGGTGGTGTACTGTACTCACTCTTCGTTGTCCCTTCTAATTCACTGCAGGGCTCCGCCTCTCCCTCGAGCTATTCCGGACTTGGCTGACCTGAGGGAACATGACTGTATACGCCGCTACCGCTTCCCCCAACGTTTGATTGAGGACTTGACGACACGGCTGGCACCACACCTCCAACGCTACACAGGTATCCTACTGCACTGACACCCAAGATGAAGGTGATGGCAGCCCTACATTTCTTGGCCACGGGTACCTTTCAACATACCATTGCCCATGTCGGTGGCATGTCCCAAACCATGTTCAGTCGTGTTCTGCATGATTTTTTAGAGGCCATGTTGGAGCACCTGGATGAGTTCATTAAATTCCCAACTCCTGAGCAGTTGACAGGTGTCAAGCGTGAGTTCTATGCCCTGGGAGGGATGCCCCATGTCATTGGGTCCATAGTTGGAACACATGTGGCTTTGGTACCACCACAGGCACAGGAGGTAGCGTATAGGAACCGCAAGCATTACCACTCCATTAATGCCCTTGCGGTGTGTCTTGCCAACATGGTGATTTCACATGTCTGTGCTCGTTTTCCAGGATCAGCACACGATGCCTATATCATGAGGCGTAGCAGGGTGCCTGAAATGATGCTGCAGCTGCGCAACGAACGAGCATGTATTGTTGGTGGTTATACTCTGGCAGTCCTGTATTTAACGTCATCTTCCTCTCTTACTGCTTCTCCTGACCCACTCTTGTCCATGATGTTTCCATGTAGGGGACGCTGGCTATCCCAACATGCCATGGCTGATCACGCCTCTCCGCAACCCCAGCACGGCTGCCGATCACCGCTACAACAACGCCCATGGGCGGACCAGGCGAGTGATAGAGAGGACGTTTGGCCTCCTGAAGAGCCGATTCCGTTGCCTCCACAAGACCGGTGGCGCACTCCCATATGCACCGGTGAAGGTCTGCAAGATATTCCTCGTGTGCTGCATGCTGCACAACATGGCAGTGGAGAAAGCTGTGCCACTCATCCTGGATCCAGATGAGCAGGACCATCCACCCGTGGAGGATGAAGGGCTTGGTCACGAGGCAAGTGATGTGGAGGAGGAGGAGGCGGTAGAGTACATGCGAGTCGGCTCATACGCAACTTCTTTGCTTAGTGGTGAGTTCCAGTGTCTGAGTGTGCACGCATTGGGCCGTGTGTGGCAAGTGTTGCAATGTGTGTGTCCATCTGCATGTCTGCCAAGTGAGTCAGAGGTGTGTTTGGATGTGTCACTCGAGTGATGGTGCAATAGAAGAATGTTTATCCAGAGTCATCATTGTCACCTAGCATGTTGACAACCTTATACGTGTCGAGTACATGCACATGCATGCGGATGTGCTTCTTTTGGCTGACTTCTGGTGTGTCTCCCATCCACAGGTACTTGCGCATGCTGTCTGCTGGTGGCATTGTTGTGCTCCTGCTATTCCTCATGAACACAGCCACATGTGCTGAATCAGCGTTACATGCACGGACAAGTTCGAAAATCTCCTTCGGGTAAGGGATGCAGCACGGCTTTTTGGGAGTGGTATTTGTTTTGAATGTGTGTGCACTGCTCCTGTTCATGTTTGGATACTTTACATACATGTAGAATCACCATGGGGCACATGACATGGAGCTGAATTCACCTGAATTGATGGTCAGACTTGGTGACACTCATCGGTAATGGGATTGTGGATTGTGATGGAGCCATCAATGTGTGTAACACTGCCCTCGGAAACATACGGGTTGCACCGGGTTGACATGGTGTGTGAATTCCCCATTAGGGGCTCAATGGTGTATAGCAGCCTCTCCGTGAGCAGCAGGGGGTGTTTAGCTGTAACCCGTCACTTTTGTGCCAGTGCCATGGATTTCCAGCATCTGTGGTGGTAAGGGGGGTGCCAGTTTTTGGTCCCACGTGTTCATCCACATGACCTGTGTATGTGTTGACAGAGTTGCATTAGCATTCCGACACACATGAGTAATAAAGGTGTCCCTCTGCCTCCAAGGTGCCTCATCTCTGTCAATGGTGGTCTGTTGCCACTGTGCATGCGGCATGTCTGGCATTGTTCTCAGAGATGGTGCATATGAGTCTATGTGTAGAGTAGCAAGATGCAAGCTGTTTGTCAGGGATTAGATTCTGTATTGTGCATGATGTCCATGGCTGTGTAGGTATTGTGGCATGTCAGTCTCCACGACGGCCACTGTGCTGCATGTGAATCCACTGTGTGTGTGTGTGCCATGTTGAACCAGACAATCCTTCCTTGACATACACCTTTTGCATAGTTCCTTCCTGAGATCCTTGTCTTTGAGTGCTACTTGTGGCATTGTTTTCTTGACATGGCGCATGCTGCTGCAGGCCCTGCAGCAAGGGCACCCAGTGTCCACGCAAACGAGCTGGTGTTCATCATGGATTGCTTGCTGACATGTGCTATGCTGATCAGCAGCATCTGTGCCTCATGCGGCAGCACACTCTGCATTATGCACAAGATCCCCAGTTCCATCAACCTCAAGGCAAGAGGGAGACCATCCCCCAGGTCAACTGCGACATCCGTGTCTAATCCTACCCTGCACTCTACGGACATGTGCGTTAGAAATCCCATGATACTTGTCCACATCCAGGGTGCATCTGCACAGCTCTGCTACTACATCCGGCGACCAGGCCACATCAACGTCCAACAGAGATGGGGGGAGTGGATCACTGCCAGCTGCAGGATGACCTTCCTAATCCACGCACACACTCAGGATGCAGCCCACAACCACAACACAACCTTGTGGCACTGTGATCCAACACCCAATTGTGCCATCTCCATGCATCCAACCTTGGCTGGCCCACCATTCTCCACATCCACCTGACTCAAGCATGCAGGACATGGTTCTGCCACGTGTCTACACATACCTGGGACTCCCACCCCACGACACTCCACATGATCCCCGACCTCTGCGCATGACTGTTGCTCTTCTAAATAGGTCTGTAGCCACAGTTGTGCGGGCACCCCCTCAGCTGGTTGGGCCCATCACGGGTGAGTATGGTGCTCCATTTCTGTCTTGGATGGTACATTGTGACCCATGTGTGTCCTGTGCCAGACTCAGACCCCAGGGTATGGATGTTTGGAGTTACTTCTGAAATCAGGCATGGTTTGACTTTACAACACACACATGTAGTGGAATAATGCAAACTGACGGCATCATCTTGTGATTGTGATGATTTTTATTGGTGCTGGGGTACGTGTTTGGGGGGGTGACAGGAGGTGCTTGGCGGGAGTGTAGAATCCAAAGTTCACAGGGGGAGTTGGTATCCTGCCATTGAAAGTCATCAGAGTCTGTGCCACAGTCTTTGTCAACATTGGTCAGACAGTGACCAGCAAGGCCATGTGGCAGAGAATGTCAGTTGCTGCTGTGCTGCTGTTGGGCCAGAGGGCCAGGTGCCAGGCCAGGTGACCTGGGAGATGGTGATGTTCCGCTGACTCTCACGGTCTTTTGCGTGGTCGACCCACCTTCCTGCGGGGACCCTCAGAAGCAGGCCTTGACGATGCTAGGGACGCTCCATCAGATGAATCCTCCTCCTCCTCCCTCCCTGTTTCTGGTGCTGGTCTACGCCTGGTAGCACAGGGAGGGTTTGCCAGGCTTTGGGCGATCTGACGGAGTGATTGGCTCACATCCCTGTGCACCGCCAGGAGCTCAGCCAGTCTTGCCTCCATCCGTCCATGGTGTTGTAGATGACTAGCATGATGCTTGACCTGCAGGGTCTTCATCTCATTGAGGGTCTCCACTACCTGGTCGATGCCTCTGGAGTCACGCCGGTATGCGTCCAGGATGTTTCTGACGTGTGACATTACCGGTTCCTGAGCCAACTGGTCAGGTTTGCGCCTCCGCCGTCCTCCACTCCCACCACCCCTGCCCACTTGCTCCTGGCCTGCCGTTGTGGGCACATCGGGTCTCCGGGACCCCTGAGGGATGGCATTTGCGGTGTCGCCTGCCTCCTCCTGGGTGCCCGGAGAACCTTGTCCCTCCTGGACAGACTGGCTGTGTTGTTGTGTGCGGGCAGGGCTCCTGGGTGTCTCCTGGGATGTGGCAGGAATGGGGGTGGTGGTTGGCACAGTTGTACCTGACGCAGGTGCTGCAGGTGGTTGGACACCAGAGGGGCCAGGTTGGTCTGGGTCATCCACGGAGTGGTGACAGTCGTCGCTGCCGGTGGGGTCCTCTTCATGCAGAGCCTGGTCCTGTGAGTCTTCCCCCCCAGTGTTGGGGGGAGATCGACGACGTTGACCTGTGTGTGAGAGAGACAGTGTTAATTGTATTACATGCGACATCCATGTTTCATTCATTTTTGATAAGGCACAGTTCCTCTGGGTGGTTGGATTTGGCTAGCATTCCTCTCACAGTGCACTTGTGCATGGGTATGTCCCTTGGCCACAGCTTTCGACACTTTACCTATGTGTGACACAATCTTAGTTGATGCATCTTTTGGGAACGCAGTCAGCAGTGTAGTGAGCGGGCGTAGCAAGCCATGCAGAGCCGCCTTACGTGTTGCACTGTACGTGGCCAAATGGTGTTTTTTCCATGCTATTTGAGAATGCAGGTAGGTAACTTAACAATTTGTGACAGGGTTCTGACAAACACAGTGGGTGGGTATACTGGGTGTAAGGTTGTGTTTGTGCCTGCATCACGGATGTACTCGTGCACAGATTGACACATGGCCCAGTGTTTATCAAAGGTTGAAGGGGGGGTTCACGCAGTGCCAAACCTTGTCTACATGCACACAGTCCACCTGCTGACGAGCGGGGTGAGCAGTCTAAATATCGAAACTTTAATTTCGACCTACAATAATATCGAATTTAGAATATCGAAGGGACAGAATATCGATGTCAAGAATATCTATGGACAGAATATTGACCCTAAGGTAAGTAATATCGATTTCATTTATATCGATGTTAGTAATATCGAAATTAGTAATATCAATATGAAATATATCGATGTTACTAATATCCATGTCACTAATATCTATATTTATAATATTACTATGGCGCCGATCACAATCCTGTAAAAACCGGGTACGAACCGTCGGACGGAGCATATTCTCCGTCCGACGCGTACCCGGTCGTCAAAATCTACCAACATGGAATTACGATTCGCACGGAAACACCATTTCCGTACGAATCGTACAAAACCCCGACCGACGAAAATAAACCTACAAATGCGATCCGGGAAAGCGCCGACCTGACGTCGGGACGCTCGCAGCCTGCCATTCACGAACCAGGAATTACGATTCGCACCGACGTCATCCCGCACGGTGAATATTATCCGGCAGCCAAAAACTGCCGGGAAATCAGGACGACGCAAACAAGGAGTACCAGTACGCGATGGACAGACAGGACGACGCGAACAAGGAGTACCCGTACGCGACGGACAGACATGGACCCGAACCTACGTGTCATCCCGGCCCTCATAGCAGTCGACCTCCTCTACAGGTTACGACGCAGACGCCGCAGAAGGTCAGAACAACTAAGGGAGGGGGGAAAGTGGGGGGGGGTGGCAGGACCAGGGCAGGCCACAAACCCCCCACCAAAGTCACACAGCACACATGCCCTGGACATACCTGACTCCCAGGCCCTGGTCACTACGAGGGGGTGGGGGCGTGTCCAGCTAAGCCAGCGACCGCCACAACGGAAGTTCTTGACGACGCGAACCGGCAACACAACCAGACAGGTACGTCCCGTACCCACGCCTTAAGAGCGTGGGTACGAGTCGTACCACGCCCACACCTACGTCACCCCAACAATGGCGGGACGGCTCGTACCCACGTGGCAAAGGCCTGGGTACGGGCCGCACAAGCATCACATAGCGTGGGGACGGATATGTACGGACCGTACCCCCACCCCGTATGCATGGAGCGTACCCCCACCCCAACAGTGTAAGTATGACCCGTACCCTCACCCGCGTATGCAAGGAGCGTACCATGGGAAACATGAGCCCTTCCCCCCCTGGGAACCACTATGAAGAACCCTGCATGTCTGTCACACCTGGACACAATGCCAGAAGTCACAGTCACAAAAAGTGGCACAGTTAAAGCTAGTGGAGTCTGCACTCACCTGCTCCCCTGGTCGACCATACAGCATGGTGTACTGTGGGAGGATCACATCCACCAACGCCATATTCTCCTCCATGGTGAATGGCTGGGCCCTCTCCACAGACCTGGACATGGTGCCAGAGGAATCACAAGCAGCAGCAGTGTTGTGGAATGAAAGGATGTGCAGGCAAGTGCTCTCCCAAGGGACCTGGCTGCCTCATATCTTCCTTGCTGGCCTGTTTCATTTACAGGAGTACAGAGTGATTGGCTCAGTCACATTTGCATCCTACGTGTCGTCCAATCACTTTAAAACTACCCCAGTGACAGGCTTTGCATGGTTTTAAAATTGAGCATGATGTAATGTCAACAACCACATTGCAACAAAGTATATTGTCTCCAACCGACTTCTGCTGGCCACATGATGCAAAATTCAAACATGAAACTCGGTCTCCATGACAACCAGCATGCATTTAGGCCCCTATACTTGTCCCTCATGTGTCCCCTATGTCAATCCTATGTTACAACACAGGTACGGTGGGTTCCACAGCCCTAGGGCACCCCAAATGCATTGCAACGGACCGTACATGCGTGTGTACGGTCCCTATCACTGTGGGAGTGCTGGCGTATGCGTTCGCCATAGTGATACGGACCGTACACACGCGTGCGTATGGTCCCTATCACTATGGGGGTGCTGGCGTATGCGTACGCCATAGTAGTTCGGACCGTACACACGCGTGTGTACGGTCCCTATCACTATGGGGGTGCTGGCGTATGCGTACGCCATAGTGATACGGACCGTACACACGCGTGTGTATGGTCCGAACTACTATGGCGTACACGAGCACCCCCATAGTGATAGGGACCGTACACACGCAGGTGTACGGTCCGTATCACTATGGCGTACGCATATGCCAGCACCCCCATAGTGATAGTGACCGTACACACGCATGTGTACAGTCCGAACTACTATGGCGTACACGTACGCGAGTACCCCCATAGTGATAGGGACCGTACACACGCGTGTGTACGGTCTGAACTACTATGGCGTACGCATACGTCAGCACAAATGTTGGAAGGCGTTCCCCGGGGAGGCTACGGAATGCGTTCCCGACCACCCGGAGGCCCACCTTTCCCAGAGTTAGGCCGAGCAAGAGCGGGGAGGCCCTTCCTGGAAGGGTCTCGTACCTAGGATCGCACACGCTGCGCTTACTCTCTCTTCGGATAGAGGGACACCACACAGTAATTCGTTGTAAGACAATATGCTTTTATCGGTAGTTGTCAGGGATCTTTATGATCCGGCAGGCATGTGCAGAATTAATGCCACAAGCGGCAGCGATCTCGTGATGAGGAAAAAGGGGTAGCGGGACAGTCTTTGAATCGGTGTCTCTGCGAGGTATCCGGCGCACAGCTCTCAATCCTCGAGCTGAGGGGATGTTGCTTCTCTCGGCAATCTCTGCCGTTTCTCTTGGACGAGCGGGCCGCGAGTCACTCAGCAGGCACCGGAGGTTCGTAGTTCGGGGAGCCGCGACGGCGTCAGCAGGGCTCAGATGGTTCAGAGTTCGGGGAGCCGTGACCGCGTCAGCAGGGCTCAGATGGTTCAGAGTTCGGGGAGCCGCGACAGCATCAGCAGGGCTCAGATGGTTCAGAGTTCGGGGAGCCGCGACAGCGTCAGCAGGGCTCAGATGGTTCAGAGTTCGGGGAGCCGCGACAGCGTCAGCAGGGCTCAGATGGTTCAGAGTTCGGGTAGCGTTCTTCGGTTCGGGGAGCGATCGAGCCGCGACCAGGTCAGCAGGCTCTCGTCAGTCCAGGTCTTCTCTGCTCTCGTCCCTTCAGCACCCCTTGTTATACTCCCCCTCCTCTTTGAAGTCCGGAGTCCTCGCGGAGAGGGGTCTGGTGCCTGGGGGGCGGTGTGTCGGGTTTTCCTGTCGCTCGGCCCTTTGATCTGTTCAGGTGAGTCCGGGAGGGACTCCAGACACCCAGCGGTCGGACAAGTGTTCTCATGCGATTAGGTCGAACAGCTCCTCAAAGGTGGAGACCTTGCTGCCCTTGATCAATCCGTCCAAGGCCCGGCTGTAAAAGTTCACGTACTCCACCCAGGTGGTACCGGGTATCTTCTTGCAGTCTCTAAACCGTTGCTGGTACATTTCAGGGGTGAGCCCATATCTGGCTACTAGGGCCTCTTTCATGTGACTGTAGGAGTTCATCACCGTGGAGGGCAGGTCCAGCAGGGTATCTCTCCCCTCGCTCAGGAACCGGCCCCACAGCCCAGCCCCCCAGTCTTTCTGCGGGACTCGGTGGGAGGTCATGGCGACTTCGTAGGCTTTGAACCATTGCTGGATGTCGTCGTTCTTATAGTATTCTTTCACCACATCTTTGGGGATGTGGACCTTTGGTTCCACGGTGGAGGAGAGGGGTTGGGTTTCCGAGGGTCTGGCCTCCGCATTCTTAGCCTTGAGCTCGATCTCTTTTAGGCTACGTTCGTGCTCTAGTTGGAGTTTTCTTTCTTCGTGTTCTCTTTGTCGTTTCTTTTCCTCGAGTTCTCCTTGTAGGCGTAACTGTTCCACCGCCAGCTTTTTTTCAGCCAGTTTTAGCTCTCCTTCGATTTTTAATTTTGCTAGTTCTAGTTCGTGGTTGCGACCTCTTTCTCGGTCCGCTAGTTCCTCTGGGGATAGGCCCCCCTCGGGGGCGCCGTTCCTCCCCGTGGTGCTTCGTGGTTCGTTGGGAGGCTCTCCTTCTGTTTGTGTCCGGGGAGTTCCTGCCTCGACCCAGGTTTTTAATGCCCCCTGGAAGTCCTCTTTCGTGCTTAGTCCGGTGGTAGCGATTCCAAAGTCTTTGCAAAATTGTTTCAGTTCTCGGTGCGTATAAGATTCTAACTGGTCCTTTTGGAATGTCGTGCTCGGGTTGGTGCCTGCAGCACCTAGGGAAATTTCTCCTTCCATTTCTTCTTGGTAGTGCGTAAGCCGTCTACTGCACGATCTCTAGGTGTTGGCTCGGATCCCGTCGCCTGCCACCAAATGTTGGAAGGCGTTCCCCGGGGAGGCTACGGAATGCGTTCCCGACCACCCGGAGGCCCACCTTTCCCAGAGTTAGGCCGAGCAAGAGCGGGGAGGCCCTTCCTGGAAGGGTCTCGTACCTAGGATCGCACACGCTGCGCTTACTCTCTCTTTGGATAGAGGGACACCACACAGTAATTCGTTGTAAGACAATATGCTTTTATCGGTAGTTGTCAGGGATCTTTATGATCCGGCAGGAAGGTGCAGAATTAATGCCACAAGCGGCAGCGATCTCGTGATGAGGGAAAAGGGGTAGCGGGACAGTCTTTGAATCGGTGTCTCTGCAAGGTATCCGGCGCACAGCTCTCAATCCTCGAGCTGAGGGGATGTTGCTTCTCTCGGCAATCTCTGCCGTTTCTCTTGGAGGAGCGGGCCGCGAGTCACTCAGCAGGCACCGGAGGTTCGTAGTTCGGGGAGCCGCGACGGCGTCAGCAGGGCTCAGATGGTTCAGAGTTCGGGGAGCCGCGACCGCGTCAGCAGGGCTCAGATGGTTCAGAGTTCGGGGAGCCGCGACAGCGTCAGCAGGGCTCAGATGGTTCAGAGTTCGGGGAGCCGCGACTGTGTCAGCAGGGCTCAGATGGTTCAGAGTTCGGGGAGCCGCGACAGCGTCAGCAGGGCTCAGATGGTTCAGAGTTCGGGTAGCGTTCTTCGGTTCGGGGAGCGATCGAGCCGCGACCAGGTCAGCAGGCTCTCGTCAGTCCAGGTCTTCTCTGCTCTCGTCCCTTCAGCACCCCTTGTTATACTCCCCCTCCTCTTTGAAGTCCGGAGTCCTCGCGGAGAGGGGTCTGGTGCCTGGGGGGCAGTGTGTCGGGTTTTCCTGTCGCTCGGCCCTTTGATCTGTTCAGGTGGGTCCGGGAGGGACTCCAGACACTCAGCGGTCGAGGCGCCTGCTCCCCGGGGGCCTGGTGGTCGGTCGAAACCTCCCTCGGGGGAGAGACCAGAGGTGTGACAGGATCGGGACCTCTCGGTCTGGTTTGGGGGGGGTTTCGCTCTCCCTCGGCCGGGCATGCGTGTTGGGGATCTGGTCGGCCCTCGGGATGTTGGCCCACGGGAGCCGGAAAGCTGTATCACCGAGGTTCGGCGTGGTTGCAGGGTAACTTGCTGGTCGGGAGGGCCCACGCCACGAGGCCGGTCTCACACATACGCCAGCACCACCATAGTGATAGGGACCGTACACACGTGTGTACGGTCCGTATCACTATGGCGTACACATACACCAGCACTCCCATAGTGATAGGGACCCTACACACGCCCTCAGAGCGTATGTATGGTGCGTTTCACACCTGACAGTGGTGACAGGCGGCACACAGGAAGGAATTGAGCTGTCATACATGGCCAAGGCTGGACATCAAGGCATTGTCTGTGCAGTACTACATGTGTCGGGCACAGGTGGGTCAGGCTGTGATGTGGCACCATACTCCTGAAGTGTGAAGCTAATTAAAGTATGATGAGCTGTGTACACATGTCACGTGTGATGGTGCCCTATGTGCCACACATCCCCTTCACTCCTTTGACATGTGTGCATGTAGTACAGACTTGGTGGGCCATGCGTCACTGGCATGCCACACTCACCGACACCCGCAAATGTCCCCTGATGCCAGGTACACGGAATGTTACCCCTGACAAGTGAATGCCCGCATTGCACGCTGTAGCTATGTCATGTGTGTGTCATGTGTTCCCATAGGTTTGCTGTAGGTGTTTGGTCAAATGCATCTGCAGTTGCTGCAACCAACATGTGTCTGTGTGTAGATGGGCATGGCACACTGTTACGCACACCGGCACACATGTGTAATCTGACGTAAGGTGTGTATGTATGCATCGACACGGAGTTCCAAAACAAGGACATAGCTGCATACTCTCAATGTATGTGTGATCAGTCTTGACATGTAATCCTTTTAATGTAATCCTTCATGGCAAGGTGTGTGGTCTGGCCTTATTCTATGACATGTGACCTGTGCCTCTAGTGTTCCGCAACCTGTCTGTACAATAAACATCCTTCTTCTGCACATATTAGGATGTCTGTAACTCCGGTAATGCGTCTGCCTGCTCACTTACACTGGCCCACAGTTAGTTTCATGGCATGGCATATTGAGGTTGAGAATCACCGTTTGTAGCTGGCTCTTGGTAGGAGTGTCACATGCCTGGCATACATGTCCAGGGCATATTGCACAGACCTGACTCTGTATGTAGCATATGTGTATTGCCTGTTGAGCATGTGCTCAGTACATTGACATTGGTGGTGTACTGTACTCACTCTTCGTTGTCCCTTCTAATTCACTGCAGGGCTCCGCCTCTCCCTCGAGCTATTCCGGACTTGGCTGACCTGAGGGAACATGACTGTATACGCCGCTACCGCTTTCCCCAACGTTTGATTGAGGACTTGACGACACGGCTGGCACCACACCTCCAACGCTACACAGGTATCCTACTGCACTGACACCCAAGATGAAGGTGATGGCAGCCCTACATTTCTTGGCCACGGGTACCTTTCAACATACCATTGCCCATGTCGGTGGCATGTCCCAAACCATGTTCAGCCGTGTTCTGCATGATTTTTTAGAGGCCATGTTGGAGCACCTGGATGAGTTCATTAAATTCCCAACTCCTGAGCAGTTGACAGGTGTCAAGCGTGAGTTCTATGCCCTGGGAGGGATGCCCCATGTCATTGGGTCCATAGTTGGAACACATGTGGCTTTGGGACCACCACAGGCACAGGAGGTAGCGTATAGGAACCGCAAGCATTACCACTCCATTAATGCCCTTGCGGTGTGTCTTGCCAACATGGTGATTTCACATGTCTGTGCTCGTTTTCCAGGATCAGCACACGATGCCTATATCATGAGGCGTAGCAGGGTGCCTGAAATGATGCTGCAGCTGCAGCTGCGCAACGAACGAGCATGTATTGTTGGTGGTTATACTCTGGCAGTCCTGTATTTAACGTCATCTTCCTCTCTTACTGCTTCTCCTGACCCACTCTTGTCCATGATGTTTCCATGTAGGGGACGCTGGCTATCCCAACATGCCATGGCTGATCACGCCTCTCCGCAACCCCAGCACGGCTGCCGATCACCGCTACAACAACGCCCATGGGCGGACCAGGCGAGTGATAGAGAGGACGTTTGGCCTCCTGAAGAGCCGATTCCGTTGCCTCCACAAGACCGGTGGCGCACTCCCATATGCACCGGTGAAGGTCTGCAAGATATTCCTCGTGTGCTGCATGCTGCACAACATGGCAGTGGAGAAAGCTGTGCTACTCATCCTGGATCCAGATGAGCAGGACCATCCACCCGTGGAGGATGAAGGGCTTGGTCACGAGGCAAGTGATGTGGAGGAGGAGGAGGCGGTAGAGTACATGCGAGTCGGCTCATACGCAACTTCTTTGCTTAGTGGTGAGTTCCAGTGTCTGAGTGTGCACGCATTGGGCCGTGTGTGGCAAGTGTTGCAATGTGTGTGTCCATCTGCATGTCTGCCAAGTGAGTCAGAGGTGTGTTTGGATGTGTCACTCGAGTGATGGTGCAATAGAAGAATGTTTATCCAGAGTCATCATTGTCACCTAGCATGTTGACAACCTTATACGTGTCGAGTACATGCACGTGCATGCGGATGTGCTTCTTTTGGCTGACTTCTGGTGTGTCTCCCATCCACAGGTACTTGCGCATGCTGTCTGCTGGTGGCATTGTTGTGCTCCTGCTATTCCTCATGAACACAGCAACATGTGCTGAATCAGCGTTACATGCACGGACAAGTTCGAAAATCTCCTTCGGGTAAGGGATGCAGCACGGCTTTTTGGGAGTGGTATTTGTTTTGAATGTGTGTGCACTGCTCCTGTTCATGTTTGGATACTTTACATACATGTAGAATCACCATGGGGCACATGACATGGAGCTGAATTCACCTGAATTGATGGTCAGACTTGGTGACACTCATCTGTAATGGGATTGTGGATTGTGATGGAGCCATCAATGTGTGTAACACTGCCCTCGGAAACATATGGGTTGCACCGGGTTGACATGGTGTGTGAATTCCCCATTAGGGGCTCAATGGTGTATAGCAGCCTCTCCGTGAGCAGCAGGGGGTGTTTAGCTGTAACCCGTCACTTTTGTGCCAGTGCCATGGATTTCCAGCATCTGTGGTGGTAAGGGGGGTGCCAGTGTTGGTCCCACGTGTTCATCCACATGACCTGTGTATGTGTTGACAGAGTTGCATTAGCATTCCGACACACATGAATAATAAAGGTGTCCCTCTGCCTCCAAGGTGCCTCATCTCTGTCAATGGTGGTCTGTTGCCACTGTGCATGCGGCATGTCTGGCATTGTTCTCAGAGATGGTGCATATGAGTCTATGTGTAGAGTAGCAAGATGCAAGCTGTTTGTCAGGGATTAGATTCTGTATTGTGCATGATGTCCATGGCTGTGTAGGTATTGTGGCATGTCAGTCTCCACGACGGCCACTGTGCTGCATGTGAATCCACTGTGTGTGTGTGTGCCATGTTGAACCAGACAATCCTTCCTTGACATACACCTTTTGCATAGTTCCTTCCTGAGATCCTTGTCTTTGAGTGCTACTTGTGGCATTGTTTTCTTGACATGGCGCATGCTGCTGCAGGCCCTGCAGCAAGGGCACCCAGTGTCCACGCAAACGAGCTGGTGTTCATCATGGATTGCTTGCTGACATATGCTATGCTGATCAGCAGCATCTGTGCCTCATGCGGCAGCACACTCTGCATTATGCACAAGATCCCCAGTTCCATCAACCTCAAGGCAAGAGGGAGACCATCCCCCAGGTCAACTGCGACATCCGTGTCTAATCCTACCCTGCACTCTACGGACATGTGCGTTAGAAATCCCATGATACTTGTCCACATCCAGGGTGCATCTGCACAGCTCTGCTACTACATCCGGCGACCAGGCCACATCAACGTCCAACAGAGATGGGGGGAGTGGATCACTGCCAGCTGCAGGATGACCTTCTCAATCCACGCACACACTCAGGATGCAGCCCACAACCACAACACAACCTTGTGGCACTGTGATCCAACACCCAATTGTGCCATCTCCATGCATCCAACCTTGGCTGGCCCACCATTCTCCACATCCACCTGACTCAAGCATGCAGGACATGGTTCTGCCACGTGTCTACACATACCTGGGACTCCCACCCCACGACACTCCACATGATCCCTGACCTCTGCGCATGACTGTTGCTCTTCTAAATAGGTCTGTAGCCACAGTTGTGCGGGCACCCCCTCAGCTGGTTGGGCCCATCACGGGTGAGTATGGTGCTCCATTTCTGTCTTGGATGGTACATTGTGACCCATGTGTGTCCTGTGCCAGACTCAGACCCCAGGCTATGGAAGTTTGGAGTTACTTCTGAAATCAGACATGGTTTGACTTTACAACACACACATGTAGTGGAATAATGCAAACTGACGGCATCATCTTGTGATTGTGATGATTTTTATTGGTGCTGGGGTACGTGTTTGGGGGGGTGACAGGAGGTGCTTGGCGGGAGTGTAGAATCCAAAGTTCACAGGGGGAGTTGGTATCCTGCCATTGAAAGTCATCAGAGTCTGTGCCACAGTCTTTGTCAACATTGGTCAGACAGTGACCAGCAAGGCCATGTGGCAGAGAATGTCAGTTGCTGCTGTGCTGCTGTTGGGCCAGAGGGCCAGGTGCCAGGCCAGGTGACCTGGGAGATGGTGATGTTCCGCTGACTCTCACGGTCTTTTGCGTGGACGACCCACCTTCCTGCGGGGACCCTCAGAAGCAGGCCTTGACGATGCTAGGGACGCTCCGTCAGATGAATCCTCCTCCTCCTCCCTCCCTGTTTCTGGTGCTGGTCTACGCCTGGTGGCACAGGGAGGGTTTGCCAGGCTTTGGGCGATCTGACGGAGTGATTGGCTCACATCCCTGTGCACCGCCAGGAGCTCAGCCAGTCTTGCCTCCATCCGTCCATGGTGTTGTAGATGACTAGCATGATGCTTGACCTGCAGGGTCTTCATCTCATTGAGGGTCTCCACTACCTGGTCGATGCCTCTGGAGTCATGCCGGTATGCGTCCAGGATGTTTCTGACGTGTGACATTACCGGTTCCTGAGCCAACTGGTCAGGTTTGCGCCTCCGCCGTCCTCCACTCCCACCACCCCTGCCCACTTGCTCCTGGCCTGCCGTTGTGGGCACATCGGGTCTCCGGGACCCCTGAGGGATGGCATTTGCGGTGTCGCCTGCCTCCTCCTGGGTGCCCGGAGAATCTTGTCCCTCCTGGACAGACTGGCTGTGTTGTTGTGTGCGGGCAGGGCTCCTGGGTGTCTCCTGGGATGTGGCAGGAATGGGGGTGGTGGTTGGCAAAGTTGTACCTGACGCAGGTGCTGCAGGTGGTTGGACACCAGAGGGGCCAGGTTGGTCTGGGTCATCCACGGAGTGGTGAGAGTCGTCGCTGCCGGTGGGGTCCTCTTCACGCAGAGCCTGGTCCTGTGAGTCTTCCCCCCCAGTGTTGGGGGGAGATCGACGACGTTGACCTGTGTGTGAGAGAGACAGTGTTAATTGTATTACATGCGACATCCATGTTTCATTCATTTTTGATAATGCACAGTTCCTCTGGGTGGTTGGATTTGGCTAGCATTCCTCTCACAGTGCACTTGTGCATGGGTATGTCCCTTGGCCACAGCTTTCGACACTTTACCTATGTGTAACACAATCTTAGTTGATGCATCTTTTGGGAACGCAGTCAGCAGTGTAGTGAGCGGGCATAGCAAGCCATGCAGAGCCGCCTTACGTGTTGCACTGTACGTGGCCAAATGGTGTTTTTTCCATGCTATTTGAGAATGCAGGTAGGTAACTTAACAATTTGTGACAGGGTTCTGACAAACACAGTGGGTGGGTATACTTGGTGTAAGGTTGTGTTTGTGCCTGCATCACGGATGTACTCGTGCACAGATTGACACATGGCCCAGTGTTTATCAAAGGTTGAAGGGGGGGTTCACGCAGTGCCAAACCTTGTCTACATGCACACAGTCCACCTGCTGACGAGCGGGGTGAGCAGTCTAAATATTGAAACTTTAATTTTGACCTACAATAATATCGAATTTAGAATATCGAAGGGACAGAATATCGATGTCAAGAATATCTATGGACAGAATATCGACCCTAAGGTAAGTAATATCGATTTCATTTATATCGATGTTAGTAATATCGAAATTAGTAATATCAATATGAAATATATCGATGTTACTAATATCCATGTCACTAATATCTATATTTATAATATTACTATGGCGCCGATCACGATCCTGTAAAAACCGGGTACGAACCGTCGGACGGAGCATATTCTCCGTCCGACGCGTACCCGGTCGTCAAAATCTACCAACATGGAATTACGATTCGCACGGAAACACCATTTCCGTACGAATCGTACAAAACCCCGACCGCAGAAAATAAACCTACAAATGCGATCCGGGAAAGCGCCGACCTGACGTCGGGACGCTCGCAGCCTGCCATTCACGAACCAGGAATTACGATTCGCACCGACGTCATCCCGCACGGTGAATATTATCCGGCAGCCAAAAACTGCCGGGAAATCAGGACGACGCAAACAAGGAGTACCAGTACGCGATGGACAGACAGGACGACGCGAACAAGGAGTACCCGTACGCGACGGACAGACATGGACCCGAACCTACGTGTCATCCCGGCCCTCATAGCAGTCGACCTCCTCTACAGGTTACGACGCAGACGCCACAGAAGGTCAGAACAACTAAGGGAGGGGGGAAAGTGGGGGGGGGGTGGCAGGACCAGGGCAGGCCACAAACCCCCCACCAAAGTCACACAGCACACATGCCCTGGACATACCTGACTCCCAGGCCCTGGTCACTACGAGGGGGTGGGGGCGTGTCCAGCTAAGCCAGCGACCGCCACAACAGAAGTTCTTGACGACGCGAACCGGCAACACAACCAGACAGGTACGTCCCGTACCCACGCCTTAAGAGCATGGGTACGAGTCGTACCACGCCCACACCTACGTCACCCCAACAATGGCGGGACGGCTCGTACCCACGTGGCAAAGGCCTGGGTACGGGCCGCACAAGCATCACATAGCGTGGGGACGGATATGTACGGACCGTACCCCCACCCCGTATGGATGGAGCGTACCCCCACCCCAACAGTGTAAGTACGACCCGTACCCTCACCCGCGTATGCAAGGAGCGTACCCCCCACCCCAACAGTGTAAGTATGATCCATACCCTCACCTCGAATGCATGGAGCGTACCCCCACCCCAACAGTGTAAGTACGACCCGTACCCCCACCCGCATACATATGGAGCGTACCCCCACCCTAACAGTGTAAGTACGACCCGTACCCCCACCCGCGTACGTATGGAGCGTACCCCCACCCCAACAGTGTAAGTACGACCCGTACCCTCACCTCGAATGCATGGAGCGTACCCCCACCCCAACAGTGTAAGTACGACCCGTACCCCCACCCGCGTACGTATGGAGCGTACCCCCACCCCAACAGTGTAAGTACGACCTGTACCCCCACCCGCGTACGTATGGAGCGTACCCCCACCCCAACAGTGTAAGTACGACCCGTACCCTCACCTCGAATGCATGGAGCGTACCCCCACCCCAACAGTGTAAGTACGACCCGTACCCCCACCCGCGTACGTATGGAGCATACCCCCACCCCAACAGTGTAAGTACGACCCGTACCCCCACCCGCGTACATATGGAGCGTACCCCCACCCCAACAGTGTAAGTACGACCCGTACCCTCACCTCGAATGCATGGAGCGTACCCCCACCCCAACAGTGTAAGTATGACCCGTACCCCCACCCGCGTACGTATGGAGCATACCCCCACCCCAACAATGTAAGTACGACCCGTACCCCCACCCGCGTACGTATGGAGCGTACCCCCACCCCAACAGTGTAAGTACGACCCGTACCCTCACCTCGAATGCATGGAGCGTACCCCCACCCCAACAGTGTAAGTACGACCCGTACCCCCACCCACGTACGTATGGAGCGTACCCCCACCCCAACAGTGTAAGTACGACCCGTACCCCCACCCGCGTACGTATGGAGCGTACCCCCACCCCAACAGTGTAAGTACGACCCGTACCCTCACCTCGATTGCATGGAGCGTACCCACACCCCAACAGTGTAAGTATGACCCGTACCCCCACCCGCGTACGTATGGAGCGTACCCCCACCCCAACAGTGTAAGTACGACCCGTACCCCCACCCACGTACGTATGGAGCGTACCCCCACCCCAACAGTGTAAGTACGACCCGTACCCTCACCTCGAATGCATGGAGCGTACCCCCACCCCAACAGTGTAAGTACGACCCATACCCCCACCCGCGTACGTATGGAGCGTACCCCCACCCCAACAGTGTAAGTACGACACGTACCCCCACCTCGAATGCATGGAGCGTACCCACATCCGTGTATGTCATGAGTGTACATATTGTGAAATAGGAGGGGTGTGTGCAGAGTCCTCCCAGCAGTGCCCTGAGACAGGAGGGGTGTGTGCAGAGTCCTCCCAGCAGTGCCCTGAGACAGGAGGGGTGGGTGCCTAACACTCCCAGCAGTGCCCTGAGACAGGAGCGGTGGGGGCCTATCACTCCCAGCAGTGCCCTGAGAAAGGAGGGGTGGGTGCAGAGTCCTCCCAGCAGTGCCCTGAGACAGGAGGGGTGGGGGCCTATCACTCCCAGCAGTGCCCTGAGACAGGAGGGGTGGGTGCCCATCACTCCCAGCAGTGCCCTGAGACAGGAGGGGTGGGGCCTATCACTCCCAGCAGTGCCCTGAGACAGGAGGGGTGTGTGCAGAGTCCTCCCAGCAGTGCCCTGAGACAGGAGGGGTGGGGGCCTATCACTCCCAGCAGTGCCCTGAGACAGGAGGGGTGTGTGCAGAGTCCTCCTAGCAGTGCCCTGAGACAGGAGGGGTGTGTGCAGAGTCCTCCCAGCAGTGCCCTGAGACAGGAGGGGTGGGGGCCTATCACTCCCAGCAGTGCCCTGAGACAGGAGGGGTGTGTGCAGAGTCCTCCCAGCAGTACCCAGAGACAGGAGGGGTGGGGGCCTATCACTCCCAGCAGTGCCCTGAGACAGGAGGGGTATGTGCCCATCACTCCCAGCAGTGCCCTGAGACAGGAGGGGTGTGTGCAGAGTCCTCCCAGCAGTGCCCTGAGACAGGAGGGGTGTGTGCAGAGTCCTCCCAGCAGTGCCCTGAGACAGGAGGGGTGGGGGCCTATCACTCCCAGCAGTGCCCTGAGACAGGAGGGGTGGGGGCCTATCACTCCCAGCAGTGCCCTGAGACAGGAGGGGTGTGTGCAGAGTCCTCCCAGCAGTGCCCTGAGACAGGAGGGGTAGGGGCCTATCACTCCCAGCAGTGCCCTGAGACAGGAGGGGTGGGGGCCTATCACTCCCAGCAGTGCCCAGAGACAGGAGGGGTGTGTGCAGAGTCCTCCCAGCAGTGCCCTGAGACAGGAGGGGTGGGGGCCTATCACTCCCAGCAGTGCCCTGAGACAGGAGGGGTGTGTGCAGAGTCCTCCCAGCAGTGCCCAGAGACAGGAGGGGTGGGGGCCTATCACTCCCAGCAGTGCCCTGAGACAGGAGGGGTGTGTGCAGAGTCCTCCCAGCAGTGCCCTGAGACAGGAGGGGTGTGTGCAGAGTCCTCCCAGCAGTGCCCAGAGACAGGAGGGGTGGGGGCCTATCACTCCCAGCAGTGCCATGAGACAGGATGGGTGGGTGCCTAACACTCCCAGCAGTGCCCTGAGACAGGAGGGGTGTGTGCAGAGTCCTCCCAGCATTGCCCAGAGACAGGAGGGGTGGGGGCCTATCACTCCCAGCAGTGCCCTGAGACAGGAGGGGTGGGTGCCTAACACTCCCAGCAGTGCCCAGAGACAGGAGGGGTGTGTGCAGAGTCCTCCCAGCAGTGCCCAGACGCAGGAGGGGTGGGTGCAGAGTCCTCCCAGCAGTGCCCTGAGACAGGAGGGGTGGGGGCCTATCACTCCCAGCAGTGCCCTGAGACAGGAGGGGTGTGTGCAGAGTCCTCCCAGCAGTGCCCTGAGACAGGAGGGGTGGGGGCCTATCACTCCCAGCAGTGCCCTGAGACAGGAGGAGTGGGGGCCTATCACTCCCAGCAGTGCCCAGAGACAGGAGGGGTGTGTGCAGAGTCCTCCCAGCAGTGCCCTGAGACAGGAGGGGTGGGGGCCTATCACTCCCAGCAGTGCCCTGAGACAGGAGGGGTGTGTGCAGAGTCCTCCCAGCAGTGCCCAGAGACAGGAGGGGTGGGTGCCTAACACTCCCAGCAGTGCCCATGGAACGCAAAGGGTGGAGTAGCCACAGATACCATGCCCACAAATGTCAGTCAGGTGCACAAAGACCCTGCAGTACATGTACCACATGTGTGCGAGGCTGGGAGTATACGCATGCATAGGGCCAAAAAGATAACATGTACACATGAAGTCATGTCAATAGTCCACATACACAATTACAATGACTACCAAGGATGCCACGAATGATGCAGGTGGAGAATGGCTCAGCATGCATGTGCAAAGTTGAAGGAGTCCGTCACACACCCAGCTAATGTACACACAGCTCGGCGCTAAATATTGGGAACACCCTGCAGGGAAGAAGTCAGGGTACACAGAGGAAGGAAAACACCTTGGGACAATTGCAACAAGCAGCAACTGCTTACATGAATTGAGAAAGCTAGCTAACACCGTGTGATGGCACACAGATCCCATGGTCCCCCCTATGAGCAGCACACTACTACATTTCCCACACACCCAACACATGAACACCACCCACAACCATGTAGCAGCCCCACCGACAGCAATGCCAGCAAAGCAGGAGTGTTCCAAGGGCAAAAAATAAATAGCTTTATTCAGCATGATCCAAAAACTGGTATGTAGAAAGTTCAATATTTACATAGCCCATAGGGCAGTCCAGGAGTCACAGCTGGATGGGGGACACAGTGGGATGCGTGTCCCCTAGCTTGCCTGCACAGTTACAAGCCGTTGTCTTCCACAGGGGTGAGGGCATCAAGTGGGGGGGAATGAACAGGCACCGCAGGGACAGGAGTGCGAAGGGTAGGCGACGTGGGTGCAGGGATGGAGGACTCCACCACAGGGGGTGGGGCAGGTTCAAAGGTGGATTCTAGGAGCGCGCTGCACACCTCGGCAAGGTCCTCCAGGGACTCCCCTGCACCCAAAGGAACCACAGGCCCCAAGGAGGGGGGGGTCAGAGGGATGGGTCGCAGCGCCACTGGGGGAGGGTGTGGACAGGGGGGGGGACTCAAGCACCCTGACCGTGGACTTCCTTGACCGCTTGCGGGGTGGTGTCACTGTGGGGCTCAGGGACAGAGCGGCCATGAAGGAGTCTTTGGGAGCGATGTGGCCAGGAGAGCTGAGGGGAGGGGATTTGGAGGGAGTGGATTGGGTGGAATGCGGACTCCCACTTTGGCTGCGTGTCACACGTTTGCCCCCCGACCCAGTGGGTGTGCCTACTTCACCCTGTGTGTGCGTGTCAGGAGGTGTGCGGCGGACCTTCCCTGCTGGTGTGGTGCCTGTGTCTGTTGTGGTGGGTGCATGCTTACGTCTGTGTGTATGTGGGACAGGCATGGGAGTGGGAAGTGTGGAAGGAGCAGGAGTAGGGGGTGGGACGTAGCGCTGCAGGAGACCCACTGCTGCAGTCAGTGTGGAGTCTATGGACCTCAGCAAGTTGCGTTGGTCAGCCTGCGATGAATGAATGCCCTCCAAGTATGCCTCCATTTTGTTGAGGACCTGGCTGTGGGCATGGAGGACATTAAGGATCGCAGTCTGACCAATCTGCAACTGCCGCTGGATGTCCACAGACTCAGCATTGGTGGCAGCAGTGGAGACAGGGGCAGGGGGTGCGGTCCCTGGCAGGAAGGAGACATGTGGTGACCGGGCACGTAGGGAAGGGACACGAGCAAGTGGGAGGCGGCTGATGCCAATGGAGGGGGCGGTGCGAGATGTAGGGCTGCTGTCACATGGTGGTGCAGCCACCGCCCACTCGGAGAGATCATCCTCGGACCCGTCAGCTTCATACTCTGTTGTGCCAGTCGACAGGTCCCCGGGTTCACTCTCCTCCGCCTCTGTCCCACTCGAAGTGCCAGGCACGATGCCACTGCTGGCACTGGTGCTCGGTCCCTCCGCGCCGTCTGTTTCCATGTCTCCCTCCGTGTCCCCCGACGATGCTGTGGGCAGGGTGAAGAGACAGAAATTAATCATACACCTGTATACATATGTCACATGAGTCAAATCTACTTAGGTCACAGTGCATAGCCTGAAACAAAGGAAGAGTTACAACTACAAAACAAGGTACATATGTAGGCCCTGCAAGACACAGTTGTGTGACCCACCATGCCATGGAAAAACTATGGAGAGCATGACACAATAGCAAATGAGATGACATGGAATTTTGACTGAGGAGCAAGGCCCTGGGGACAATCCAGCACTGCATCTGCACCACACAGCGTGGCAGGCATAAGGGATGAGCAGGGACCACATCCAGGAACTAGAGGCACATGCAGCATAGGTAATACTGATAACATGCCCACCCTGACTGGCACAATGCACCTTGAGTGTATGTCCAGACAAACATCACACACTGGCCAGTCCTAGCAAGGAGATGACAGGTCTTGACATGTAGGCCATGCCCGCACCACCCACCCCCTACATGAGACAAATCTGTGGAGACACAGGAAGCACTTACATCTCTTAGTCAGGGTGAAATACACATGGGATGCAAAACTTCAATATTGCACACAAACTACCCAAGGTGCGGCTGTCCAAATTATCATGTACAAATGGGCATCATCAGATGATTGCAACAAGACACAAAGGCAATGGCCACCGTGAGTATGTAATTGGAAAATCAGGTCAGGCTGGACAGTGGACACTTGTAATACATCTCACGTCAATATACATGGTGCCAGGGGACAATGGCACAGAGCACAACCTATGCTGTAGACACAGAGATTGTCGACATTCTCGGATTACACACAACACACGCTAACATCCCTGCACTATGCGTAACGCACACTCATGCACATCATGTCACAGGCCACGACATGGGACATGCCTGCTGGAAGGCCTCGCACTCGAGAGATTAACTCCCATGTCTGGAATCAGCATTAGTGCCAACTTACAGGGAACCCACAAGTCCAGAACTGGACAGGGCACAGGCAAGGTCACTAAACCTGTTACACACCACCCCCACACATGATGCTGCAGGCATTGTACACTTGGAGAAGGTGTCAGGCTACATAACTTTGTGATGGAGTGACTACACAGAGACCAGTGAACACATTGCAAGGTGGGGAAGGGAGGCAGGAGAGGCCTGCAACACTGTGGGTAACAGGATCTGCACAGCACCATAAACCCTGGAAGTGTATCCATGGAACAGTGCACTTACAAATGCTGGTGAAACACAACAAACACACACATGTACCTACCCCCTTCCGGCTGCTGCATCTCCTGTAGGCGCCTGTCCAAGTCAGGAAAGACCACCGCCAGCACACGTTTCTGGATGTGGGAGAGACGGCGGCGCCCGCGGTTCTTATGGCTCTCAGGTGAGTCCCCCAGCAGGACCCGTGCGATCCTCCGCGTCAAGCACCGGATATCCTGCCAGCGTTTCCTCACCTGGGACAGGCGCCGCTTCCGACCATCCGCACTCCTCACGGCGCTGACGGCGTCCAGCCATATCTGCTCCTTGGCAGAGGCGTCTACCTGTGAGGATGGACAAGTGACACTACATCAATACACCTGGCACATGTCACAGGGACACAGATTACAACACATTTGCTGTTTACAACAAGGCATAGTATGCATCCAACGCATTGCACCTTTGTCATAGGGACATGATCCTCTGGGGGAAGGCCAAAAGCAGTACGTGCCATTGAAAGGACACAGGTGGAATGAGGGCAACTTCACAATCAATGATCCAGGCTCACACTGTGCATCACACCCACCCCTCCTGTCTCAGGGCACTGCTGGGAGGACTCTGCACACACCCCTCCTGTCTCAGGGCACTGCTGGGAGTGATAGGCCCCCACCCCTCCTGTCTCAGGGCACTGCTGGGAGTGATAGGCCCCCACCCCTCCTGTCTCAGGGCACTGCTGGGAGGACTCTGCACACACCCCTCCTGTCTCAGGGCACTGCTGGGAGTGATAGGCCCCCACCCCTCCTGTCTCAGGGCACTGCTGGGAGTGATAGGCCCCCACCCCTCCTGTCTCAGGGCAGTGCTGGGAGTGATAGGCCCCCACCCCTCCTGTCTCAGGGCACTGCTGGGAGGACTCTGCACACACCCCTCCTCTCAGGGCACTGCTGGGAGTGATAGGCCCCCACCCCTCCTGTCTCAGGGCACTGCTGGGAGTGATAGACCCCCACCCCTCCTGTCTCAGGGCACTGCTGGGAGTGATAGGGTCCCACCCCTCCTGTCTCAGGGCACTGCTGGGAGGACTCTGCACACACCCCTCCTGTCTCAGGGCACTGCTGGGAGTGATAGGCCCCCACCCCTCCTGTCTCAGGGCACTGCTGGGAGGACTCTGCACACACCCCTCCTGTCTCAGGGCACTGCTGGGAGGACTCTGCACACACCCCTCCTGTCTCAGGGCACTGCTGGGAGTGATAGGCCCCCACCCCTCCTGTCTCAGGGCACTGCTGGGAGGACTCTGCACACACCCCTCCTGTCTCAGGGCACTGCTGGGCGGACTCTGCACACACCCCTCCTGTCTCAGGGCACTGCTGGGAGTGATAGGCCTCCACCCCTCCTGTCTCAGGGCACTGCTGGGAGTGATAGGCCCCCACCCCTCCTGTCTCAGGGCACTGCTGGGAGGACTCTGCACACACCCCTCCTGTCTCAGGGCACTGCTGGGAGTGATAGGCCCCCACCCCTCCTGTCTCAGGGCACTGCTGGGAGTGATAGGCCCCCACCCTTCCTGTCTCAGGGCACTGCTGGGAGGACTCTGCACACACCCCTCCTGTCTCAGGGCACTGCTGGGAGTGATAGGCCCCCACCCCTCCTATCTCAGGGCACTGCTGGGAGACATCAGGCATTCCCCCCCCTGGTACTCCCCCTACAGTACATAGCATGTGTGTCACACCTGGACACAATGGCAGAAGTCACAGTCACTAAAAAGGGACACAGTCTGTGCCAGTGGACACTGCACTCACCTGATAACCTGGTCGCCCATTCAGCATGGGGTACCGTGGGAGGATCACATCCACCAAAGCCATGTTCTCCTCCAGGGTGAATGGCTGTGACCTCTCCACAGCCCTTGACATGGTTCCAGGGAATCAGTAGCAGCAGCTGGGTCGTGGAATACAAAGATGTGCAGGCAAGTGCTCCCTCATGGGACCTGGCTGCCTTATATCTGCCTTGCTGGCCCATCTCATGCACAGGAGTACAGAGTGATTGGTCACTCACATTTGCATCCTATGTTTCCTCCAATCCCTTCAAACCTAGCAGTCTGTGGGTTCTCAATCTGTTTTTCTCTCCTGCATGATGTCAGCCCCACAAACACATTGCAACAAAGTAGATTCATTCCAACTGACTTCTGCCATGCAGCTTCCTGAACAAATTCAAAATTTGAACTTGGTCTCCATGACAACCAGCATGCATGTAGGCCTTAATACTTGTCCCTCATGTGTCCCCTATGTAATTTGGAGCTTCACACACAGGTACGGCGCGTTCCGGGGCCCTAGGGCACCCCAAATGCATAGCAACGGCCCGTACACGCGTGCCTACGTTCACTATCACTCTGGGTGTCCTCGCGTATGCGTACTCGTAGTGGTACGGGCCGTACACGCGCCTGTACGCTCCCTATCACTACGTGTACGCATACGCGAGGACACCCTGAGTGATATGGAGCATACAGGCGTGTGTACGGTCCGTACCACTACGAGTACGCATACGCGAGGACACCCAGAGTGATATGGAGCGTACAGGCGTGTGTACGGTCTGTACCACTACGAGTACGCATACGCGAGGGCACCCAGAGTGATATGGAGCGTACAGGCGTGTGTACGGTCTGTACCACTACGAGTACGCATACGCGAGGACACCCAGAGTGATATGGAGCGTACAGGCGTGTGTACGGTCCGTACCACTACGAGTACGCATACGCGAGGACACCCAGAGTGATATGGAGCGTACAGGCGTGTGTACGGTCCGTACCACTACGAGTACGCATACGCGAGGACACCCATAGTGGTAGGGCCGTACACGCGCCTGTACGCTCCATATCACTATGGGTGTTCTTGCGTATGCGTACTCGTAGTGGTACGGACCGTAAACATGCCTGTACGCTCACCATCACGATGGGTACACATACGGCAGCACTCCCATAGTGATATTGGCACGTACACAGGCCCTCTTAGCAGCAGTACGGCGGTTTTCACACATCACAGTGGTGACAGGCAGCACACAGGAAGGAATAGGGCGGACATACTTGTCCATGGATGGACATCAAGGCATTGTCTGTGCATTACTACATGTGTGGGGCACAGGTGTGACAGGCTGTGATGTGGAACATTACTCCTGAGTCGAGAAGGCACCAGATGTATGATGAGATGTGTACAGATGTAATGTGTGAAGGTGCAATGTGTGCCAGACATGCCCTTGACTCCTTTGACATGTGTGCATGTCGTACTGCACACTTGGGATGAGCGTCACTGGCATGGCACGGACACCAACACACGGAAGTGTCCCCTGATGCCCGGTACAGGGGTTACCACACCTGACTTGTCACTACCCACGGTGCACGATGTGACTATGTCATGTATGTGTGGGGGCTTCCCATTGGGTTGATGTTGGAGCACCCTCAAAAGCTGCAGCTGTTGCAGCAACCAACATGTGTATGTGTGTAGATTGACATTGGACACTGTTCCGCACACCATGCCACATGTGGTATCGGATGTGAGGTGCGTATGTATGCATGGGACACGGAGTAGCGTGACAAGGACATGTCTGCATCCTCTCAATGAAGGTGTGGTGAGTCATGACATGTGCACCTTCATGGCAAGTTGTGTGGGCTGTCCTAGTGTAATGTCATGTGACCTGTGGCTCTAGTGTTCCGCTACCAGTCTCTGCAATCGGCATCCTACTTCTGCTGATGTGTGGGTGTATGTCACTCCTGTGTTGCGTCTGGCTGTTCACTTGCACTGGGACACAGCTAATCCCATGGCATGGCATGTGGAGGTTCTCAATCTCCGTGTGTAGCTGGGTCTTGATAGGAGTGTCACCTGGCAGCCATACGTGTCCAGGGCATGTGGCACATACCTGACTCCGTATGTAGCATATGTGTATAGACAGATTAACATGTGCTCAGTACAAATTATTTGTTGTTGTGGGGCACTCACTCTTCCGTGTCACTTTCAAATTCCTGCAGAGCGCCGCCTCTTCCCCGAGCAATTCCGGACTTGGCTGCCATGCGGGAGAATGATCGTATCCGGTGCTACCGCTTCCCCCAACGGTTGATTCTGGAGTTGACAGCGAGACTGGCACCACACCTGCAACCGCTGCACAGGTATCCTACGGCACTGACACCCAAGCTGAAGGTAATGGCAGCCCTACATTTTCTAGCCACGGGTACCTTTCAAAATACCATAGCTCATGTTGGTGGCATGTCCCAGAGCATGTTCTGCCGTGTGCTGCATGATTTCTTAGAGGCCATGTTGATTCACCTGGATGACTTCATCAAGTTCCCAACCCCTGAACAGTTGACTGGGGTCAAGCGTGGATTCTATGCCCTGGGAGGGATGCCCCATGTCATTGGGTCCATAGATGGGACACATGTAGCTTTGGTACCACCACACGCACGGGAGGTAGCGTACCGCAATCGGAAGCACTACCACGCCATCAATGCCCTTGTGGTGTGTCTGTCCAACATGGTGATTTCACATGTCTGTGCTCGTTTTCCAGGATCAGCACACGATGCCTACATCATGAGGCGTAGCAGGGTGCCTGAAATGATGATGCAGCTGCGCAACGAACGAGCATGTGTTGTTGGTGGGTACAGTCTGTCTGTCCTGTATTTTGCATAGCCTACCAGCACGACCGCTTCACTAGTTCTAACGATGTCTATGTGCTTCCCATGTAGGGGACGTTGGCTATCCCAACATGCCATGGCTGCTCACACCTCTCCGCAACCCCATCACGCCGGCCCAGCTCCGCTACAACACCGCCCATGGCCGGACAAGGTGAGTGATAGAGAGGACGTTTGGCCTGCTGAAGAGCCGATTTCGGTGCCTCCACAAGACCGGCGGCGCGCTCCCATATACCCCTGCGAAGGTCTGCAAAATCTTCATGGTCTGCTGCATGCTGCACAACATGGCAGTTGAGAAAGCTGTGCCACTCATCCTGGATCAACCACCCGTGGAGGACGAAGGGCTTGGCAATGGGGCTAGTGATGTGGAGGATGTGGAGCCGCAAGAGGACATCCGGAGTCGGCTCATACGCGACTTCTTTGCTTAGTGGTGTGTACCAGTGTCTGAGTGTGCACACATTGCTCCACGTGTGGCATGTGTTGTGATGTGTGTCTCCACCTGCATGTATGGAACGTGAGTCAGAGGTGTGTGTGGGTGTGTCACTGGAGTGATGGTGGCAGTGATGGTTGTATTTCCCCAGTCATAATTGTGACCTAGCATGTTGTCATCCATACATGTGTTGAGTACATGCACATGCAAGTGGCTGTGCTTTTTGTGGCTGACTTCTTGTGTGTCTCTCATCCCCAGGTACTTGCGCATGCCGTCTGCTGGTTGCATTGTTGTGGCACTGCTATTCCTCATGGACACGTCATCGTGTGCTGACTCAGCGTTACACGCACGGACAAGTTTGGAAGTCTCCTTAGGGTAAGGGATGCATCAGGGGTGTATTGGGTGTGGCAGTTGTTCACGATGTATGCACACTGCCCCTTACGATGTTTGGTTCCTCTGCAGCCATGTAGCATCACCATGGGACACGACATGCAGCTGTGTACACCTGAATAGATGGTCTGACTGGTTGACAGTCATCAGTGATGGGATAGTGGATTGTGATGATGGCATCAATGTGTGTAACACTGCCCTCGGACACATACGGTTTGCATTGGCTTGACATGGTGTGGGACTTCTACATCAGCGGATCAATGGTGTATGGCAGTCTCTCCGTGAGCAGCTGTGGGTGTTTAGCTGTTGGCCGACAATTGTGTGCCAGTTCCATGGCTATCACGCATTTGTGCTGCAGAAGGGGGGTGCCAGTGTTGGACCCACATGTTACTCCACATGAAGTGTTCATGTGTACTTCAAGTTGCCTCTGCAATCCCGAAAACATGACTAATAAAGGTGTCCCTATGCCTCCAAGGTGCCTCTTCTCAGTCAATGCTGGTGTGTTGCCACGGTGCATCCAGCATGTCTGGCATGGTTTCCCCTGATAGTGGCTATGTGTCTATGTGTCGAGTAGCAAGATGCAAGCTGTGTGTGTGGGCTGAGACTGTGTATTATGCATGATGTCCATGACTGTGTGGGTATTGTGACATGTGCCATCCCCATGCATCCAACGTTGGCCAGGCCCCCATTCTCTGCATCCACCGGACTCAAGCTTGCAGGACATGGTTCTGCCACCTGTCTACACATACCTGGGTGCCCCCCAGGACACTGGACTGGATCCCTGACCTCTGCGCATGACTGTTGCTGTACTCAATGTGTCTGTCAGCACGGTTGTGCGGCCACTCCCTCAGCTGGTTGGGCCCATCACGGGTGTGTATGGTGCTCCATGTCTGTCTTGCCTAATACACTGTGGCCCGTGTGTCCTGTGCCAGACTCAGGCCCCAGGGTGTGGATGGTTGAAGTCATAAGAGAACTCAGGCATGTTTAGACTTTACAAGACACATGTAAGGTAATAATGCAACCAGCAGGCATCTTCTCTTCATGGTGTGAATTTTTATTTTTGTGGGGGGGTGGGGGGTGGGGGGTATGACGTGAGGGGCTTTCCGGGAGTTTTGGAATCCAAAGTTCAGTAGGGGAGTTGGTGTCCTTGCCATTGGAAATCCTCAGAGTCCATGCCACAGTCTTTGTCCACATTGGTCAGACAGTGACCAGCAAGGCCATGTGGCAGAGAATGTCTCTTGATGCTGTGATGCTGTTGCTCCAGTGGGCCAGGTGCCAGGCCAGGTGTCCTGGGAGATGGTGATGTAGCGCCGACCCTCACGGTCCTTTCCGTGGACGACCCGGCCTCCTGCGGGGACCCTCAGAAGCAGGCCGTGACGATGTTTGGGATGCTCCATCGGATGTTTCCTCCTCCTCCTGATCCCTCCCTGTGGGTGGTGATGTTCTACGCCTTCTGGCACAGGGAGGGTTGCCCATGTTGTCGGCCATCCGACGGAGTGTATTGTGAATCCCCTGGAACACCGTCACTTGCTCAGCCTGTCTGTCCTCCATCCTCCGTTGGTGTTGCAGTAGACAGGCATGTTGCTCCGCATGTTGCTGGGCCTGCTGGGTCTTTATCTCATCAAGGGTCCCCTTGATCTCATTGAGGGTGGACACAACCTGGGCCATGCCCGTGGTGTCCTGCCGGTATGTGTCCAGGATGTTACGGACATGGGAATATACCGGTTCCCCAGCCAACTGGTCAGGCTGGTGCCTCCGCCGTCCTCCACTCCCACCACCCCTGCCCACTTGCACCTGGCCTGCCCTTGTGGGCACATCGGGTCTCCGGGACCCCTGAGGGGTGGCATTGGCATTGTCGCCTGCCTCCTCCTGGGTGCCCGGGACACCGTGTCCCTCCTGGCCAGCCTGGCTGCTTTGTGGTGGTGGCGCAGGGATCCTGGGTGTCTCCTGGGATGTGGCAGGAGTGGGGGTGGTGGTTGGCCCCGTTGTACCTGACGCAGGTGCTGCAGGTGGTTGGACACCAGAGGTGCCAGGTTGGTCGGGGTCGTCCACAGAGTGGTGAGAGTCGTCGCTGCTGGTGGGATCGGGCTCCTGCAGATCCGGGTCCTGTTAGTCTTCCCCCCCAGTGTTGGGGGGTGAACCACGACGTTGACCTGTGTGTGAGAGAGACAATGTTAATTTTGGTCCATGCAACATCCATGTTTCATCAGTTTCAACGTTGGCACATTTCCTCTTGGAAGTAGGATCTGTCTTGCATTCCACTCACAGTGCACTTGTGCATGGGTGTGTCCCTTGGGCACCATTTTGGCCCCTTTAACTATGTGTGGCACAGTCTTACTTGCTGCGTCAAGTGTGACTGCAGTCAGCAGTGGAGTGGGCAGGTGTGGCGAGCCATGCATTGGCGCCTTCCGTGTAGCACTGTACATGTGCACATGGAGTGGATCCACACACTTATATAATGCAGGTAGCTGTCGTTGTGCTCGTGAACAGGTAGTGACATGGCCCTGTGTTTTGCCATGGGGAAGAGGGGGGGTTCTGGCACTGGCCACCCTTGGCTACATGCACGCAGTCTACCTGCTGAAGAGCAGACATTCCCACACACCACACGGCTGATTTGCTCTCCCTGTGTCTCCCTCCCTCTCTGTCCCCCTCTCCCTCCCTCCGTGTGTCAGCCTCCTCCCTCTGTCCGTCTCCCTGTGTCTCCCTCCCTCTCTGTCCCCCTCTCCCTCCCTCTCTGTCCCCCTCTCCCTCCCTCCGTGTGTCAGCCTCCTCCCTCTGTCCGTCTCCCTGTGTCTCCCTCCCTCTCTGTCCCCCTCTACCTCCCTCTGTGTCCCCCTCTCCCTCCCTCTGTGTGTCAGCCTCTGTCACCTCAGCCCAGCTTCCTGGGCACACACTGTTAGCAGATCTTTGAATGGCCCTTGGCTTGTTGATGTGAGTTTGTTTCTGATCTCCAGGCACCCATTGGGTGTAGTGTCTGTCTCTGCGCTGCTGCTGTGGTGGTGTGTGCTGCCACTCTTTCACAATGTTGGCTGTTCATTAGCTGCTGTCATGTGCAAAACAGTGCCTTCACCCCCATGTGTTGATGCAAGGCGTCCGCCATTTGCTGGCGAGTCTTTCCTGTGTGGGGACACAGTGTTTGTATGGCTGTGACCTAGGCCATATGGGCAGAGGGCATTGTTGTCTGCTTCTGAGTTGCACTATGTGAATTTTGGGGCCCACCCTCCCGCCATCCGGGTTACCGTGTCATGTGTTGGTGTCTTCTGTGGCCTGTGACTTGACATTGTCCAGCTGGGTGCATGGGGCATGGTGGCGCCAGTGGCATGTGCGTGTTCATGGAGTGTGGTTGAGTCATGCGATAGCTTGGGGTGGTTGCGTGCCTGTTAGTGATTTTGGTTGTGGATGACGTTCCCCCCATGTGAGGTGCGTTGTTTGTGTACTCACCCGGGTCTCGGAGTCCTCCTAATCCTTCAACTGCCTCCACCGGCTGTATGGCCATCACCCTCTCCTCCCAGGGCTGGTAGTGTACAGGTCTGCGGGAGGGCCATCCTCCAGTGGCGTTGGCCTGGTTGTGTTCCTCCAGCATCTTGGCTCGGACCCTCCTCCGCAGATCGTACCACCTGGCTTGGCATTCATGCCTGGTCCTTCTGGTGTCCGCAACAGCATTCACAGCATCGACGATGGTCTGCCACATGGCTGTTTTCGCTGCCATGCTGGTCTGTCTGACCAATGTTCCAAAGAGCTGTGGCTCGACTCTGAGGATTTCATCGACAAGGACCTCCAACTCTCGGTTACTGAACTTTGGATTCTTGTTAGTGGACATGGTGAGGGGTGTGGGTGTGGATGGTGGGGGGGGTGTGGATGGTTGTGGGTGTGTGGGTGTGGTTGTGCAGGTGTGTGTGTGTGTGTGAATGTGATGAGGGGGTGTTTGTGAAGGTGGTTGTGTGAAGGTGTGCAAGTGTAAGGTGTGGTGAAGCTTGTAGTATGGTGCTGTAGGTTGTCTGTGGTGTCTGGCAGCAGTGAGTCTGTTGCAAAGGCTCATGGTTTGTGTGTGTGGGCCCTTTTTATTGGTCCATTGGTTGGTGTGGCTGTGTTTGAAGTTTGGGTGGGTGTGTTATAAGGAGTGGTGGTGTTTTGGGCCTCTGTTTGTTTTTGGCAGTTGCAGGTCAGTGAATGTGTTTTTTTAGTGTTTGTTGGACATGTTTTGTGGCTGTGTGCCATTCGAATGGTGTATTCTGTGTTGTTTTGGTTTGTCCTGGTTGTGTACGTGCGTTTTTAGCGTGTGTACGGTGTGTACATGGGCCATTTGGTTGTACGGTGCTGTCCTTGTGTGTGGCTTGGTACGACTCGTACAAGCGGTTGTGATGTTGGGGCCTGGGGTGCGCTCCGTACTTAGGAGGTTGTGGTGGGGGTGCGACTCTGACGTACACGGGTGTACATACAGGGGGTACGACACGTACAGGGGTGGGGGTACGACTCGAACGTACAGGGGTGTACATACACGGGGGTAGGACACGTACAGGGGTGTACATACACGGGGGTAGGACACATACAGGGGTGGGGGTATGACTCGAACGTATGGGGTGTACATACACGGGGGTACGACACGTACAGGGGTGTACATACATGGGGGTAGGACACGTACAGGGGTGGGGGTACGACTCGAACGTACAGGGGTGTACATACACGGGGGTACGACACGTACAGGGGTGTACATACATGGGGGTAGGACACGTACAGGGGTGGGGGTACGACTCGAACGTACAGGGGTGTACATACACGGGGGTAGGACACGTACAGGGGTGGGGGTACGACTCGAACGTACTGGGGTGTACATACACGGGGGTAGTACACGTACAGGGGTGGGGGTACGACTCGAACGTACAGGGGTGTACATACACGGGGGTAGGACATGTACAGGGGTGTACATACACGGGGGTAGGACACGTACAGGGGTAGGGGTACGACTCGAACGTACAGGGGTGTACATACACGGGGGTAGGACACATACAGGGGTGTACATACACGGGGGTAGGACACGTACAGGGGTGGGGGTACGACTCGAACGTACAGGGGTGACATACACGGGGGTACGACACGTACAGGGGTGTACATACACGGGAGTAGGACACGTACAGGGGTGGGGGTACGACTCGAACGTACAGGGGTGTACATACACGGGGGTACGACATGTACAGGGTTGTACATACACGGGGGTAGGACACATACAGGGGTGGGGGTACGACTCGAACGTACTGGGGTGTACATACACGGGGGTAGGACACGTACAGGGGTGGGGGTACGACTCGAACGTACAGGGTTGTACATACACGGGGGTAGGACACGTACAGGGGTGGGGGTACGACTCGAACGTACAGGGGTGTACATACACGGGGGTACGACACATACAGGGGTGTACATACACGGGGGTAGGACACGTACAGGGGTGGGGGTACGACTCGAACGTACTGGGGTGTACATACACGGGGGTAGGACACGTACAGGGGTGGGGGTACGACTCGAACGTACAGGGGTGTACATACACGGGGGTACGACACGTACAGGGGTGTACATACACGGGGGTAGGACACGTACAGGGGTGGGGGTACGACTCGAACGTACAGGGGTGTACATACACGGGGGTACGACACGTACAGGGGTGTACATACACGGGGGTAGGACACGTACAGGGGTGGGGGTACGACTCGAACGTACAGGGGTGTACATACACGGGGGTAGGACACGTACAGGGGTGGGGGTACGACTCGAACGTACAGGGGTGTACATACACGGGGGTACGACACGTACAGGGGTGTACATACACGGGGGTAGGACACGTACAGGGGTGGGGGTACGACTCGAACGTACAGGGGTGTACATACACGGGTGGGGGTTCGACACGTACACGGGTGTACATACAGGGGGGGGTGTGTACAATAACGGGGAGTACGACTCGAACATATGGGTGCTGGGGGGAGTGTTGGGCGCGTATGCGGGCACATGTCTCCATGGTTGCAATGGGAGTTCGGTGCGGACGGTGTTTTTACCATACGGTTGTGAGATCGGACGCACGGGTTGGATCGTGATTCCTCGGTCTGACTTCACTTTTCACATTTGTGCGGTAAATCGTCCGAGGACGTGTCGGACACATTTTCCGACCCGAGGACGTGTGGGGAAATATTCCGAATGCGGTTCGTATGGACTTTTTACCATGCGAATCGTGATTGCCAGTTTGTACGGCACTTGTACGATTCGTACGGTAAAAAGACCTGATACGAGTCGTACGGGTAAATTTTTTACTGGATCGTAATTGGCACCTAAGTGTTTTATTATGTATTTAATATGTATGTGTTCATTATTTTTTGTTAAGTGTTCTACTGGTTTAAAAATATACGTATACAATTTTTATATGTTAATAATGGTTTTTTTAAGTTAATTTTGTGTTTTAGTACTGTAGCGGGTTGTGGGTTTATAGGGGAATAGGGTGGGAAGTAATTTAATTATATGAATTTAATTATACATTTTTGGGAATTATAAATTAATTTTAAATAATTTTAGCGTTTAAATTCTGTAGCGGGTTGTGGGTTTATAGGGGAACAGGGTGGGAAGTAATTTAATTATATGAAATTAATTATAAATTATTAGGAATTATAAAATAATTTAAAATAATTTTTGCTTTTAAATTCTGTAGCGGGTTGTGGGTGTATAGGGGAATAGGGTGGGAAGTAATTTAATTGTAATTAAGTAATATTTTTATTTATTTATTGGTATTGATAATTATATTATTGTCAATTAAGTATTAATTGGTAATTAATTATTATTAATTGGTAATTCGTTTTTATTAATTGATTAATTGATAATTAGGTTAACTGTATTATTTTATTATTTGAGTGTTTTGTGTGTTTATAGGGGAATAGTTTTGGAAGTAATTGAAATCTAATTAAGTAATTATTAAATTTGTTGTTGGGTATTGATAATTAATTAATTGGAGATTAATTATTAATTGGTAAATATTTTAAATTATAATAATTTGGTTATGAAAAATAATTTATTGTTGATTAATAATCAATTGGTAATTAAATATGTTTAAATATTATTTATTGATATTTCTAATTAATATACTAATAAGTAATTAATAATTGGTAAATAATGTATACTAATTAATAATTTGTGTATAAAAAATATGTAATTGTTTAATATTTTTTAATTGGTAATTAGTGTTTGATAATTATTTTTTGGTCTAAAAAATGTAATTGTTCAATATTTTTTAATTGGTAATTAATATTCATTAATTATTATTTATTGGTATTTATTAATAATTTATTGCTAATTAAATATTTATTGGTAGTTATGTTTTTAATAAATATCTATTGGTATTTGTAAGAAATTTTAAGTTATTTAATAATTGATTTATTAATTATTTTAAAGAATTATTTTATTTATAAGTATGATATTTTTAACTTCTAAGCTATCCAACACTTGCCCTACTGTTGCACTCTCTGGAGTTAGAATAGTAATTTTTACCCCTACGCAATCCAACACTTTCCCTGCTGTTGCACTCTCTGGAGTTGGAATAGTAATTTTTACCCCTACGCTATCCAACACTTTGCCTACTGTTGCACTCTCTGGAGTTGGAATAGTAATTTTTACCCCTACGCTATCCAACACTTTCCCTGCTGTTGCACTCTCTGGAGTTGGAATAGTAATTTTTACCCCTACGCTATCCAACACTTTCCCTACTGTTGCACTCTCTGGAGTTGGAATAGTAATTTTTACCCCTACGCTATCCAACAGTTTCCTTACTGTTGCACTCTCTGGAGTTGGAATAGTAATTTTGACCCCTACGCTATCCAACACTTTCCCTGCTGTTGCACTCTGTGGAGTTGGAATAGTAATTTTTACACCTACGCTATCCAACACTTTCCCTACTGTTGCAGTCTTTGTAGTTGGAATAGTAATTTTTACCCCTACGCTATCCAACACTTTCTTTACTGTTGCACTCTCGGGAGTTGGAATAGTAATTTTTACCCCTACGCTATCCAACACTTTCCCTACTGTTGCTCTATCTGGAGTTGGAATAGTAATTTTTACCCCTACGCCATCCAACACTTTCCCTACTCTTGCACTCTCTGGAGTTGGAATAGTAATTTTTACCCCTACGCTATCCAACACTTTCCCTACTGTTGCACTCTCTGGAGTTGGAATAGTCATTTTTACCCCTACGCTATCCAACACTTTCCCTACTGTTCCACTCTCTGGAGTGGGAATAGTAATTTTTACCCTTACGCTATCCAACATTTTCCTTTCTGTTGTTTTTTTTGGAGCTGGAGTAGTAGTTTTATTGTCTCTGCTATTTAACATTTTTTTTTATTATTTTAGCTAATGTAGTATATAATTAATTTTAACAATATTAAAATTAAATGTAATAGTTTTAATTTGTTATCCATAATTATTTAATTTTTATTTATGTAATTGTTTCATGTGTGTAATGTTTTTGCAATTGTTAACATTTTTAAATAATGTATAATTTATTAAAATAATTATTAAAACATTATTAAGTAAGTATATATATTATATATTATATGTCTATGTTTAATTAATTTTTTATTAAATTATATTTATTAATTATTAATTTTTAACATTGTGAAAGATATTTAATTATGTTTATTTTATTTATAAGTATTATTATGTTTATTTTACATATTTTTTCTAACCAAAAAAACCCCGATATTTTTAAAAACGATATTTTTGACATCTATATTTTGTTTTCGATATTTTTATACTTACCATGTTGTAGATAGGATGTCGATATTCTTGACATCGATATTAGTGTTGCGATATTTGTGTAGGTCGAATTTCTGACTTTCGAAATTTTGTCAGAGAACCGACGAGCGGAAATGGCCACACCACCCAAGGGTGATTTGGTCTCCCTCTGTCTCCCTTTCTCCCTCCCTCTGTCAGCCTCCTCCCTCTGTCCGTCTCCCTTTCTCCCTCCCTCTGTCAGCCTCCTCCCTCTGTCCGTCTCCCTTTCTCCCTCCCTCTGTCAGCCTCCTCCCTCTGTCCGTCTACCTTTCTCCCTCCCTCTGTCAGCCTCCTCCCTCTGTCCGTCTCCCTCTATCTCCCTTTCTCCCTCCCTCTGTCAGCCTCCTCCCTCTGTCTGTCTCCCTTTCTCCCTCCCTCTGTCAGCCTCCTCCCTCTGTCCGTCTCCCTCTGTCTCCCTTTTTCCCTCCCTCTATCAGCCTCCTCCCTCTGTCCGTCTCCCTCTGTCTCCCTTTCTCCCTCCCTCTATCAGCCTCTTCCCTCTGTCCATCTCCCTTTCTCCCTCCCTCTGTCAGCCTCCTCCCTCTGTCCGTCTCCCCTTCTCCCTCCCTCTGTCAGCCTCCTCCCTCCCTCTGTCTGTCTCCCTGTGTCCACCTCTGTCTCTGTCCCTCTCTCTGCCCCTCTCCCTCCCTCTGTGTGTCACCCTCTGTCACCTCAGCCCAGCTTGCTGGGCACACACAGTTTGCACGTCTTTCAAAGGCCATTGGCTTGTTCATGTGGGTTTGTTTCTTCTCTGCTGGCACCCATTGGGCGGAGTGTCTGAGTCTGCGCTGCTGCTGTGGCGGTGTGTGCTGACACTCTTTCAGTGTGCTGCGTCTTCATTAGCTGTTTTTATGTGCAAATTGTGCCTTCATACCCATGTCGTCCTGCAACGCGGCCACCATTAGCAGGCAAAACAGTACTGTGTGGGGACACACTGTTTGTATGGCTGTGCCCTAAGCCATATGGGCTGAGGGCATTGTTGTGTGCTTCAGAGTTGCTCTATGTTAGTTTTGAGGCCCACCCTCCCGGCATCGGGGACATCCTGTCTTGTGTTGGTGTTTTGTGTGGCCTGTGACTTGGCATGGCCTTGCTTGGGGCATGGGGCATGGAGGCGCTAGTGGCATGTGTGTGTTTTTGGAGTGTGGTTGTGTACGGTGCGGGCTTTGGGGGGGTTGCGTGCATGATTAGTATTTGGGTTGTATTTGGCGTTCCCCCCATGTGAGGTGAGTTGTTTGTGTACTCACCAGGCTCTCGGACTCCTTCTAGTCCGTCTACTCCCACCGGCGGCAGCGTGGCCATCACCTTCTCCTCCCAGGGATGGTAGTGTAGCGGTCTGCGGGACGGACCTCCTCCAGTGATGTTGGCCTGGTTGTGGTCGTCTGTCATTTTGCGGCGGACCGTACTCCGCAGATCGTGCCACCTGGCTTGGCACTCATGCCTGGTCCTTCTGGTGGCCCCAATAGCATTCACGGAACTGACTATCCTCTCCCACATGGCAGATTTTTCGGATATGCTGGTCTGTCTGACCAATGTTCCAAAGAGCTGTGGCTCGACTCTGATGATTTCGTCGACAAGGACCTCCAGCTCCTCCTTTGTGAACTTTGGATTCTTGTTAGTGGGCATGGTGTGGGGTGTGGGTGTGGATGGTTGTGGGGGTGTGGATGGTTGTGGGTGTGTGAGTGTGGTTGTGCAGGTGTGTGTGTGTGAATGTGATGAGGGTGTGTTTGTGATGGTGGTTGTGTGAAGGAGTGCAAGTGTAAGGTGTATTGATGTATGTAGTATGGTGCAGTGTGTTGTCTCTGTGGTCTGGCAGTAGGGGATCTGTTGCAAAGGATCATGGTTTGTGTGTGCTTGGCCTTTTTATTGGTCCATTTGTGGGTGTGGCTGTGTTTGGACTTTGGGTGGGTGTGTTATAAGGAGTGGTAGTGGTTTGGGCCTCTGTTTAGCTGTTTGTCAGTTGCAGGTCAGTGTATAGGATGGATTTGGCCTTGTTGGATATGTTTTGTGGTGTTGTGTGCCTCAAATTGACTCTCCTTGTGTTTTTTTGGTTTGTCCTGGTTCAGTACGAGTGTTTTTTGCGTCTGTACGGTGCGTACATGGGCCATGTTGTTGTACAGTGCTGTCCTTTGCTATGGCTTAGAACGACTCGTACATGCGTGCTGTTGGGTGAGGGTGCTGGTGTGTGGGCCTGGGGTAGGGTGTATACGAACACGGGCAGGGTGTTGGTCCGCACCGTCCATCGGTGGTGGTGTTTCGCACCGTACATACAGGGGGGGCCGGGTGTAGGGTCCGTACATACACGGGTGGGGAGTTGGTACGCTCCATGCATACACGGGTGGGGGTACGGTCCGTACATACACGGGTGGGGGTACGGTCCGTACATACACTGGTGGGGTGGGGGTACGGTCCGTACATACACGGGTGGGGTGGGGGTACGGTCCGTACATACACGGGTGGGGAGTTGGTATGCTCCATGCATACACGGGTGAGGGTACGGTCCGTACATACACGGGTGGGGAGTTGGAATGCTCCATGCATACACGGGTGGGGGTACGGTCCGTACATACAGTGGTGGGGTGGGGGTATGCTCCATGCATACACGGGTGGGGGTACGGTCTGTACATACACTGGTGGGGTGGGGGTACGGTCCGTACATACATGGGTGGGGAGTTGGTATGCTCCATGCATACACGGGTGGGGGTACGGTCCGTACATACACGGGTGGGGGTACGGTCCGTACATACACGGGCGGGGGTACCGTACATACACTGGTGGGGTGGGGGTACGGTCCGTACATACACGGGTGGGGGTACGGTCCGTACATACACTGGTGGGGTGGGGGTACGGTCCGTACATACACGGGTGGGGTGTTGGTACGCTCCATTCATACACGGGTGGGGGTACGGTCCGTACATACACGGGTGGGGGTACGGTCCGTACATACACTGGTGGGCTGTTGGTACACTCCATTCATACACGGGTGGGGTGTGGGTACGGTCCGTACATACACGGGTGGGGTGGGGGTATGGTCCGTACATACACGGGTGGGGTGGGGGTACGGTCCGTAAATACACGGGTGGGGTGTGGGTACGGTCCGTACATACACGGGTGGGGAGTTGGTACGCTCCATGCATACATGGGTGGGGGTACGCTCCATGCATACACTGGTGAGGGTTCGGCGCGTACATCCGCGGCCGGGGGGCGTTTTGCACGTACATGCGGGGTCTGTGGTGGGGTGTTCGGCACGTATGCGGGCACGTGTCTCCATGGTTGCTATGGGAGTTCGGTCCGTACGGTGTTTTTTCCATACAGTTGTGAAATCGAAAGGACGGGAGTGATCGTACTTGCACGGTCGGACTTCATTTTTCCGATTCGTACGGTAAATCGTCCGGGGATGTGTCGGACACAATTTCCGACCCGAGGACGTGTGGGGAAATTTTCCCGATGTGATTTGTATGGAGTTCTTCCCATGCGAATCGTACTTGGCAGTTTGTACGCTACTTGTACAATTCGTACGGAAAAAAATCCGGATTCAATTCGGACGGGGGAAATTTTTCCAGGATCGGAATCGGCCCCTTAGCGGTTACAAAATAATCCCATTAAAAGTAAAATACCTGCTTAAATCAGTGTAAATACATTAAAACAATAAAAAACAACATTATAATCATCTATAAATATAACATTCATTTATATTAATTTAGAAAAAGGAATTTCTAATAAACAATACATTTAAAAATTATATTCATAATAATTATAAATACATTATTATTATTATGATTATAATACAGTAATTTTTTCTTACAACTCTACACACTATAAAAATTTGTATTTTATAATATACATTTTTTTTACTAAACTTACATGTTGAAAAATTTTTTTTTTCATATCATTATAAAATGGAAAAAATAATACTATTAATATTTCCTAGAATAATATTATTAATCATCATTAAAAATACATGCCATAAGAATATACTTTTTGTCATACAGTAATTATGTACATAAAAATATCACAAACTGCTGCTGAAAATAAAATGCAATGATTTATTTTATTTATATATACCCAAAAACCTTATTATATCAATACAATGAGAATATGTTTATTTGCAAACAATGTAAAAAAGTTATAAATGTTATGTGTGATTTTTTGCAATTATCAATACTTCTGTTATAAAATGTGATGATATCAACAAATTTTATTTTCCTTAAAACATTGCAAACGAAATAAATATATGCATATTTGCTGTATCTTTACTAATGTATACTCCATTTTGTAAATAAAAAAATACAATAATCTGTGAACTTTCTTCAACAAAAAGAAAGTTTATTTAAAAATATTAAATGTGTCATTTAATTTCATAATTTATTACTATCAAATGTATAATTTTGCTAATTTAATTGTTTAAAAATATTAATAACCACATTTTTACCAACATTAAGGTGCCGATTCGGATCCTGGAGAAACCGGGTACGAACCGTCGGTCGGAGCGTTTTCTCCGTCCGACTCGTACCCGGGAAATAAACATTACAAACATGCAAGTACGATTCGTATGGAAACACCATTTCCGTACGAATCGTACCAAACACCGACCGACGAAAATATACATACGAATGTGATCCGGGAATGCTCCGACGTGACGTCGGGACGCATTCAGGCTGCGGTTCACGAACCAGGAAGTACGATCCGCATCGACGTCACCCCGCACGGATTATATTTTCCGGCTGCCAAAAACTGCTGGGAAATCAGGACGACGCGCACAAGGAGCACCTGTACGTGACGGACAGCCATGGACCCGAACCTACGTGTCATCCCTGCCCTCATAGCAGTCCACCTGCTCTACAGGCACTGACGCAGACGCCGCAGAAGGTCAGAATAACACCCAGGGGCAAAGGGGGGGCAGGGGCAGGACACATAACCCCCACCCAAGTCACAAATTACACATGCCCTGGACATACCTGACCTGCAGGACCTGGTCACCTCGAGGGGGTGGGGGAGTGTCCAGCAACGCAAGCGTCCGCCACAACGGAAGTGGATGTTGACGCGAACCGGCAACACAACAATACCGGTACGTACCGTACCCAGGCCGTAAGAGCGTGGGTACGGGCCATACCATGCCCACCACTACGTCACCCCAACAATGGCGGTACAGCCCGTACCCACGTACTAAAGGCCTGGGTACGGGCCGTACCAGCATTGTTGGGGTGATGTAGGGGTACGCGTGGTACGACCCGTACCCACGCTCTGAAGGGCTGGGTACAGTGCATACCCCTACGGCACCCCATTGGGGGTCTGCACCGTACCCAGGCCTTCAGAGCGTTGGTACAGGTCGTACCACGCGTACCCCTACATCACCCCAACAATGCTGGTACGGCCCGTACCCAGGCCATTAGAACGTGGGTACGGGCCGTACCGCCATTGTTGGGGTGACGTAGTGGTGGGCGTGGTACGACTCGTACCCACGCTCTTAAGGCCTGGGTACGGTACGTACCCAGGCCTGCAAATCGTGGGTACGGGAATGTACGGAGCGTACCCCCACCCGTGTATGAATGGAGCGTACCCCCACCCGTGTATGAATGTAGCGTACCCACACCCCACCAGTGAATGTACGGAGCGTACCCCCACCCGTGTATGAATGGAGTGTACCCACACCCGTGTATGAATGTAGCGTACCCACACCCCACCAGTGAATGTACGGAGCGTCTCCCCACCCGTGTATGAATGGAGCGTACCCACACCCGTGTATGAATGTAGCGTACCCACACCCCACCAGTGAATGTACGGAGTTTACCCACACCCGTGTATGAATGGAGCGCACCCACACCCCTGTATGAATGGAGCGTACCCACACCCGTGTATATCCCGACCGTACATGCCCAGACACAGGAGGGGTGTGTGCAGAGTCCTCCCAGCAGTGCCCAGACATAGGAGGGGTGTGTGCAGAGTCCTCCCAGCAGTGCCCAGACACAGGAGGGGTGGGTGCAGAGTCCTCCCAGCAGTGCCCAGACGCAGGAGGGGTGTGTGCAGAGTCCTCTCAGCAGTGTCCTGACACAGGAGGGGTGGGTGCAGAGTCCTCCCAGCAGTGCCCAGACACAGGAGGGGTGGGTGCAGAGTCCTCCCAGCAGTGCCCAGACATAGGAGGGGTGTGTGCAGAGTCCTCCCAGCAGTGCCCAGACACAGGAGGGGTGGGTGCAGAGTCCTCCCAGCAGTGCCCAGACATAGGAGGGGTGTGTGCAGAGTCCTCTCAGCAGTGTCCAGACACAGGAGGGGTGGGTGCAGAGTCCTCCCAGCAGTGCCCAGACGCAGGAGGGGTGTGTGCAGAGTCCTCCCAGCAGTGCCCAGACATAGGAGGGGTGTGTGCAGAGTCCTCCCAGCAGTGCCCAGACATAGGAGGGGTGTGTGCAGAGTCCTCCCAGCAGTTCCCAGACATAGGAGGGGTGTGTGCAGAGTCCTCCCAGCAGTGCCCAGACACAGGAGGGGTGGGTGCAGAGTCCTCCCAGCAGTGCCCAGACATAGGAGGGGTGTGTGCAGAGTCCTCCCAGCAGTGCCCAGACATAGGAGGGGTGGGTGCCTATCACTCCCAGCAGTGCCCAGACACAGGAGGGGTGGGTGCAGAGTCCCCCCAGTAGTGCCCAGACACAGGAGGGGTGGGTGCCTATCACTCCCAGCAGTGCCCAGACATAGGAGGGGTGGGTGCAGAGTCCTCCCAGCAGTGCCCAGACATAGGAGGGGTGTGTGCAGAGTCCTCCCAGCAGTGCCCAGACATAGGAGGGGTGGGTGCCTCTCACTCCCAGCAGTGCCCAGACACAGGAGGGGTGGGTGCAGAGTCCCCCCAGCAGTGCCCAGACACAGGAGGGGTGGGTGCCTATCACTCCCAGCAGTGCCCAGACATAGGAGGGGTGGGTGCAGAGTCCCCCCAGCAGTGCCCAGACATAGGAGGGGTGGGTGCCTATCACTCCCATCAGTGCCCAGACACAGGAGGGGTGGGTGCAGAGTCCTCCCAGCGTGCCCAGACGCAGGAGGGGTGTGTGCAGAGTCCTCCCAGCAGTGCCCAGACATAGGAGGGGTGTGTGCAGAGTCCTCCCAGCAGTGCCCAGACATAGGAGGGGTGGGTGCCTATGAATGAATGAATGAATGAAATGAAATTTATAAACGCGCAACTAAGCCCGAAGGCATCAAGGCGCCTAACCAAAGAAAATCATAAAAGGCAAATCCAGAACTAAGGGTAGGCTTCAGCAAATAGCCACGTCTTGAGAGCCCTCCTAAAGGCTTGCTTTGAGGGAAGGGATTTGATCTCAGCCGGCAGAATATTCCACAGCTTTGGAGCCAAAGTTGAAAAAGCTCTGCCACCCCACTTGGCTCTACGAACACGGGGGACTGATAACAAGGATTTATTGGCGGAGCACAGAGTTCTGGAAGGTGTATAAGGGGCCAACAAGGTCCCTTAGGCCTCCAGATCTGTTAGTAGCCAAAGCCCCATAGATCAAACATAGGGACTTAAAAGAAATCCTGGCCTCAATTGGAAGCCAGTGCAGTGTCTTTCTAGCAGCCGAAGCAGAAGCCCGCTTAGGTAGATCCAGTACAAACTTGGCGACGGCATTCTGCACCATTTGAAGTCGCATTAACAGACCCTTGTTGATGCCTAAATATAAGGCATTACAATAGTCAAGTCTTGAGCCTATTAATGCAATTACAATTTGCTTTCTGGCTGGAAGGGACAGATAATGTTTGATCTTCCGCAAGATGTTTAGTAAGCCCCAGCATGTGGAGATAGTCCTCTTTACTTGCTGACCCATCCCCAGGGTAGGGTCAATCATGACTCCTAAGTTCCTGGCCAAGGTAGTGGGTGTCGGACACACGCCCAACGATGTAGGCCACCATTCCGCCGACCAAATGTCCTCCTTTCCTACGAACACCAGAATTTCTGTCTTTTCGCCATTAAGCTTCAATGAATTGCAAATCATCCATTGAGCAACTGCCTCCATACAGTGTCTATCACTCCCAGCAGTGCCCAGACACAGGAGGGGTGGGTGCAGATTCCCCCCAGCAGTGCCCAGACACAGGAGGGGTGGGTGCCTATCACTCCCAGCAGTGCCCAGACACAGGAGGGGTGGGTGCCTATCACTCCCAGCAGTGCCCAGACATAGGAGGCGTGGGTGCAGAGTCCCCCCAGCAGTGCCCAGACATAGGAGGGGAGGGTGCCTATCACTCCCAGCAGTGCCCAGACATAGGAGGGGTGGGTGCCTATCACTCCCAGCAGTGCCCAGACATAGGAGGGGTGGGTGCAGAGTCCCCCCAGCTGTGCCCATGGAAAGAAAGGGGTTGAGTACACACAGATACAATGCCCACAATTGTCAGTCAGGTGCTCAAAGACCCAGCAGAACACGAAACACATGTGTGCGAGGCTGGGAGTACACACATGCATAGTGCGGAAAAGGTAACATGTACACATGAAGTCCTGTCAATATACTCCAGTCACAAGTACAGTGACCCCCAAGGATGCCTCAAATGATGCAGGTGGAGACCTTGCCCAGCATGCATGGCCAAAGTTGAAGGGGTCCGTCACACACCCAGCAAATGTAGACACAGCACTGCACAAATGTCTTCACAACACCCTGCAGGGAAGATGTCAGGGTCCACAGAGGAAGGTACACACCCTGGATCTACCTAAGCAGAAGCCCGCTTAGGTAGATCCAGTACAAACTTGGCGACGGCATTCTGCACCATTTGAAGTCGCATTAACAGACCCTTGTTGATGCCTAAATATAATGCATTACAATAGTCAAGTCTTGAGCCTATTAATGCAATTACAATTTGCTTTCTGGCTTGAAGGGACAGATAATGTTTGATCTTCCGCAAGATGTTTAGTAAGCCCCAACATGTGGAGATAGTCCTCTTTACTTGCTGACCCATCCCCAGGGTAGGGTCAATCATGACTCCTAAGTTCCTGGCCAAGGTAGTGGGTGTCGGACACACGCCCAACGATGTAGGCCACCATTCCGCCGACCAAATGTCCTCCTTTCCTCCGAACACCAGAATTTCTGTCTTTTCGCCATTAAGCTTCAATGAATTGCAAATCATCCATTGAGCAACTGCCTCCATACAGTGTCTATCACTCCCAGCAGTGCCCAGACACAGGAGGGGTGGGTGCAGATTCCCCCCAGCAGTGCCCAGACACAGGAGGGGTGGGTGCCTATCACTCCCAGCAGTGCCCAGACACAGGAGGGGTGGGTGCCTATCACTCCCAGCAGTTCCCAGACATAGGAGGCGTGGGTGCAGAGTCCCCCCAGCAGTGCCCAGACATAGGAGGGGAGGGTGCCTATCACTCCCAGCAGTGCCCAGACATAGGAGGGGTGGGTGCCTATCACTCCCAGCAGTGCCCAGACATAGGAGGGGTGGGTGCAGAGTCCCCCCAGCTGTGCCCATGGAAAGAAAGGGGTTGAGTACACACAGATACAATGCCCACAATTGTCAGTCAGGTGCTCAAAGACCCAGCAGAACACGAAACACATGTGTGCGAGGCTGGGAGTACACACATGCATAGTGCGGAAAAGGTAACATGTACACATGAAGTCCTGTCAATATACTCCAGTCACAAGTACAGTGACCCCCAAGGATGCCACAAATGATGCAGGTGGAGACCTTGCCCAGCATGCATGGCCAAAGTTGAAGGGGTCCGTCACACACCCAGCAAATGTAGACACAGCACTGCACAAATGTCTTCACAACACCCTGCAGGGAAGATGTCAGGGTCCACAGAGGAAGGTACACACCTTGGGACAATGTCACCATGCAGTAACAGCTTACATGAGCAAAGTTTGATAGCAAATACTGTGTGATGGCACACAGATAACAGGGTCCACCCCACGAACAGCAAACTACAACATATCCCAGACACCTAACACATTATCGCCATCCCAAATCATGGAGCAGCACCACCAACAGCAATGCCAGAAAATCAGTAGTGTGCCAAGGAAAATAAAATAGCTTTATTCAGCAATGTTCTAAAATGTATTGTATGAAGAGTTCCATATGCACAAGGCCCATAGGGCAGTCCATAGTTCCAATCCAGGTGGGGACACATTGGGATGAGTGTCCCCTAGCTTGCCTGCACAGTTCAGACTACCTTGTCATCCACAGGGGGGGGGGGGAATCATGTGGGGGGGAAGGACCAGGCACTGCAGGGACAGGAGGGGCAAGGGTAGGTGTTGTGGGTGCAGGGACGGACAACTCCAACACAGGGGGTGGGGCAGCGCCAAAGGTGGATTTGAGCATGGCGCTGCACACTACTGCCAGGTCGCCCAGCGTCTCCCCTGCACCCGAAGGAACCACAGGTCCCAAGGAGGGTGGGGGGGGGTCGCAGGGATGGGTTGCAGTGCTACTGGGGGAGGGTGTGGACAGGGGGGGGACTCAACTCCCCTGCCGGTGTCCTGCCTCCACCGCTTGCGGGGTGGTGCCACACTGGGGCTGATGGACACACTGGGCAGGACTGACCCTGTGTCCGACTCTTGGCCAGGAGAGCTGAGGGGAGTGGATTTGGAGGGTGGTGGTCGTGAGGAATGTGGACTCCCACTCTGGCTGCGTGTCTTCCGTTTCCCCCCTGACAAAGTGGGTGTGCCTACTTCACCCTGTGTGTGCGTGCCAGGAGGTGTGCGCTTTGCCTTCCCTGGTGGTGTGGTGCCTGTGTCTGGTGGTGTGCGTGCATGGAGACGTCTGGGTGTGCTTTGGACAGGCATGGGAGTGGAAAGTGTGGATGGTTCAGGGGTAGGGGGGGCGTAGTGCTGCAGGAGACCCACTGCTGCAGTCAGTGTCGAGTCTATGGACCTCAGCAAGTTGCGTTGGTCAGACTGCGCAGCTGAAATGCCCTCCATGTATTCCACCATCTGGTTGAGCACTCAGCTGTGGCTATGGAAGACATTAAGCATCGCAGTCTGACCAACCTGCAACTGCCGCAGGATGTCCACAGACTCGGCATTGGTGGCAGCAGTGGAGACAGGGGCAGGGGGTGCGGTGCCTGGCAAGAAGGAGACACGTGGTGACCTAGCACGGCGGGAAGGGACACGAGCAAGTGGGAGGCCGGTGATCAGAATGGAGGGGGCGGGTAGTGATGGAGTGCTGGTGTCAGCTGTGGGAGCAGCCTCCGCCCCCTCGGAGAGCTCAGCCTCGGACCTATCTGCGTCATAGTCGGTGGTGGTTTGAGTGGACAGGTCCTCCGCTGCACTCCCGTCGGCCTCCGTGCCACTCGATGTGCCAGCCAACTCAGCACTGCTGGCACTGGTGCTCGCTCCCTCCTCACGGTCCGTGCCAGTGTCTCCCTCGTAGTCCCCCGACGATGCTGTGGGCAAGGTGAAGAGACAGGAGAAATCAGACACCTGTATACATATGTCACATGAGTCAACTCTACATAGGTCACAGTGCATAGCCTGAAAAGCAACAAGAGTAACATCTACAATACAAGGTACATATGTAGTCCCTGCAACACACAGTTTGTTGACCCACCATGCCACTGTTAAAATATGGAGAGCATGACACAATATCAAATAACTTGATATCAAATTGTACAGAGGAGCCAGGCTCTGGGGACAATCTAGCACAGCATCTGCGACACACAGCGTAGCCAAGAAAGGGATGAGCAGGAACCATGTCTATCAACTCTTGGGACATGCTGCAAAGGTAATACTGAAAACCATGGCCAACATGACTGGGGCACTGCACCTTGAGTGTTTGGCCACACAAACATCACACACTGGCCAGACCGAGCAAGGAGACTTCAGGTTTGGACATGTAGGCCTTGCCCGCACCAACCCCCACCCCTACCTGAGACAATGTGATTGAGACAGAGGAAGTACTTACACCTCTTAGTCTGGGATGAAAACACATGGCCTGCAATTAATTCTGATCGCACACAAACTACCCCTGGTGCGCCTGTCCACATATATCACTGACAAACAACCATCATCAGATAGTTGTACCAAGACACACAGGCACTGGCCCCTGTGAGTATGCACCAGCTAAATTAGGTCACCCTGTACAGTGGAGACATGTAGCACAGTATACGTGAATACAAATGAGGCCAGGGTACTATGCCACAGGGCCCAAACTATGCTGAAGACACAGAGAATGTCCACATTGTCTGATGACACACATGATACCTAGGAAAAGGTGCCCAGGGGACTGTAGTGGCCACACTACTCCATGGCCCTGGATGGATATGACTGGAACACAAGCCACCATCCCTGCACTATGCATATCTCACACTCAAGCACATCATGTCAGAGGGCACAACATTCGACATGCAGGCAGTAAGGCAGTACGCATGAAACACACACTCCCATGTCGGGACTCAGCATCAGTGCCAACTAACATGGACCCCACAATGACAGAACTGGCCAGGGCACAGGCAATGTGCAAAAACCTGTCACACACCACCCCCACACATGATGCTGCAAGCATTGGGCACTTGGAGTAACTGCCAGCCTAGATGACCTTGTGCAAGAGTGACTACACACAGACCAGGGAACACATGGCAAGGAGGGGAAGGGAGGAAGAACAGCACCGCTTTACTTTGGGGAACAGGATATGCACTGCACATTTAAACCCTGGCAGTGTATCCATGCAACTGCACACTTCCAAAAGCTGGTCACACACAACAAACACACATGTACCTACCCCCTTCCTGCTGCTGCTTCTCCAGTAAGCGCCTGTCCAAGTCGGGGAAGACCACCGCCAGCACACGCTTATGGATGTGGGTCAGACGCCGGCGCCCGCGGTTTCACAGGTGAGTCCCCCAGCAGGACCCGTGCGATCCTCCGCGTCCAGCACCGGATGTCCTGCCAGCGTTTCCTCACCTGGGCTAGGCACCGCTTCCGACACTCCGTCCTCCTCACGGCACTGACGGCTTGCTTCCAGATCTACCCCATGGCACAGACGCCTACCTGTGAGGATGCAAAAGTGACAATACATCAATCCACCTTATCAATGATACAGAGACACACATATTACAAATTATGCATGTTTGAACCGGCCATAGTATGCAGCCAACTCATTGCACCTTTGTCATAGTGACATCATCCTCCTGGGAATGGGCAAATGCAGTAGGTGCCATTGAAAGTACACAGGTGGCATGAGGGGTGCAACACAATCAATGATGCAGGCTCACACTGAGCATCCCAAGCTACAACAGGAATCTGAACAGTACCCCTAAGCAGTCACATGCCCCAGCCCACTTACGCTACCTCAGCAGAGTACACAGACACACACAGGCACTGAACAATCACCTGGCATTGGCAACTGCCGCTACAAACCTCACTCTGCACATGTGCCACTAGACTGGTGGTGTCACAGATGTGGGGCTGTCTCAGCATGGCAGACATCCAGCACAGCTCCCTGCTCACATCAGATGGGCAGGGTGTATCCATCCCACATGCAGCTGGGGTGCAACACACCACATATGCACATACCCACATGACAGGGGACTCACACACACACACCAATGTCCAGGGGACGACCACATCATTTGGACACTCTCACCACAGGTACACTGAACAGACACACATCTGTGGGTACAGGCACCTGTCACCCTGGGGGGAGCACAGACTCACATCAGGACTGTAGAAACAACATTTCCAGGAGGATTAGGCAGTCCGAAAGCGGCATGCACCATGCAGTGATCGTCACAGTAAGCACCATGCTAGTGCGTTGTGCACACAGGAACTGCAGCATGCTCTGCATGGGAGACATGAGCCCTTCCCCCCCATGGAAACCACTATGAAGAACCCTGCATGTCTGTCACACCTGGACACAATGCCAGAAGTCACAGTCACAAAAAGGGGCACAGTTTAAGCTAGTGGAGTCTGCACTCACCTGCTCCCCTGGTCGACCATACAGCATGGTGTACTGTGGGAGGATCACATGCACCAACACCATATTCTCCTCCATGGTGAATGGCTGGGCCCTCTCCACAGACCTGGACATGGTGCCAGAGGAATCACAAGCAGCAGCAGTGTTGTGGAATGAAAGGATGTGCAGGCAAGTGCTCTCTCAAGGGACCTGGCTGCCTTATATCTTCCTTGCTGGCCTGTTTCATTTACAGGAGTACAGAGTGATTGGCTCAGTCACATTTGCATCCTACGTGTCCTCCAATCATTTTAAAACTACCCCAGTGACAGGCTTTGCATGGTTTTAAAATTGAGCGTGATGTAATGTCAACAACCACATTGCAACAAAGTATATTGTCTCCAACCGACTTCTGCTGGCCACATGATGCAAAATTCAAACCTGAAACTCGGTCTCCATGACAACCAGCATGCATTTAGGCCCCTATACTAGTCCCTCATGTGTCCCCTATGTCAATCCTATGTCACAACACAGGTACGGTGCGTTCCAAAGCCCTAGGGCACCCCAAATGCATTGCAACGGACCGTACACGTGTGTGTATGGTCCCCATCACTATGGGAGTGCTGGCGAATGCGTACGCCATAGTGATACGGACCGTACATGCGTGTGTAGGGTCCCTATCACTATGGTGGTGCTGGCGTATGCGTACGCCATAGTGATACGGACCTACCCTACACACGTGTGTGTACGGTCCGAACTACTATGGCGTACACGTACGCGAGCACCCCCATAGTGATATGGACCGTACACACGCGTGTGTACAGTCCCTATCACTATGGGGGTGCTCGCGTATGTGTACACCATAGTAGTTCGGACCGTACACACGCGTGTGTACGGTCCCTATCACTATGGGGGTGCTCGCATACGTGCACGCCATAGTAGTTCGGACCGTACACACGCGTGTGTACGGTCCCTATCACTATGGGGGTGCTCACGTACGTGTACGCCATAGTAGTTCGGACCGTACACACGCGTGTGTAGGGTCGGTCCGTATCACTATGGCGTACGCATACGCCAGCACCACCATAGTGATAGGGACCCCACACACGCCCTCAGAGCGTATGTACAGTGGGATTCACACCTGACAGTGGTGACAGGCGGCACACAGGAAGGAATTGAGCTGTCATACATGGCCAAGGCTGGACATCAAGGCATTGTCTGTGCAGTACTACATGTGTCGGGCACAGGTGGGTCAGGCTGTGATGTGGCACCATACTCCTGAGGTGTGAAGCTAATTACAGTATGATGAGCTGTGTACACATGTCACGTGTGATGGTGCCCTATGTGCCACACATCCCCTTCACTCCTTTGACATGTGTGCATGTAGTACAGACTTGGTGGGCCATGCGTCACTGGCATGGCACAGTCACCGACACCCGCAAATGTCCCCTGATGCCAGGTACACAGAATGTTACCCCTGACACGTGAATGCCCGCGTTGCACGCTGTAGCTATGTCATGTGTGTGTCATGTGTTCCCATAGGTTTGCTGTAGGTGTTTGGTCAAATGCATCTGCAGTTGCTGCAACCAACATGTGTCTGTGTGTAGATGGGCATGGCACACTGTTACGCTCACCAGCACACATGTGTAATCCGACGTTAGGTGTGTATGTATGCATCAACATGGAGTTCCAAAACAAGGACATATCTGCATACTCTCAATGTATGTGTGATCAGTCTTGACATGTAATCCTTCATGGCAAGGTGTGTGGTCTGTCCTTATTCTATGACATGTGACCTGTGCCTCTAGTGTTCCGCAACCTGTCTGTACAATAAGCATCCTTCTTCTGTACATATTTGGATGTCTGTAACTCCTGTAATGCGTCTGCCTGCTCACTTACACTGGCCCACAGCTAGTTTCATGGCATGGCATATTGAGGTTGAGAATCAACGTTTGTAGCTGGCTCTTGGTAGGAGTGTCACATGCCTGGCATACGTGTCCAGGGCATATTGCACAGACCTGACTCTGTATGTAGCATATGTGTATTGCCTGTTGAGCATGTGCTCTATACATTGACATTGGTGGTGTACTGTACTCACTCTTCGTTGTCCCTTCTAATTCACTGCAGGGCTCCGCCTCTCCCTCGAGCAATTCCGGACTTGGCTGACCTGAGGGAACATGACTGTATACGCCGCTACCGCTTCCCCCAACGTTTGATTGAGGACCTGACGACACGGCTGGCACCACACCTCCAACCGCTACACAGGTATCCTACTGCACTGACACCCAATATGAAGGTGATGGCAGCCCTACATTTCTTGGCCACGGATACCTTTCAACATACCATTGCCCATGTCGGTGGCATGTCCCAAACCATGTTCAGCCGTGTTCTGCATGACTTTTTAGAGGTCATGTTGGAGCACCTGGATGAGTTCATTAAATTCCCAACTCCTGAGCAGTTGACAGCTGTCAAGCGTGAGTTCTATGCCCTGGGAGGGATGCCCCATGTCATTGGGTCCTTAGATGGAACACATGTGGCTTTGGTACCACCACAGGCACAGGAGGTAGCCTTCCGTAACCGCAAGCATTACCACTCCATTAATGCCCTTGCGGTGTGTCTTGCCAACATGGTGATTTCACATGTCTGTGCTCGTTTTCCAGGATCAGCACACAATGCCTACATCATGAGGCGTAGCAGGGTGCCTGAAATGATGCTGCAGCTGCGCAACGAACGAGCATGTATTGTTGGTGGGTATACTCTGGCAGTCCTGTATTTAACGTCATCTTCCTGTCTTACTGCTTCTCCTGACCCACTCTTGTCCATGATGTTTCCATGTAGGGGACGCTGGCTATCCCAACATGCCATGGCTGATCACGCCTCTCCGCAACCCCAGCACGGCTGCCGATCACCGCTACAACAACGCCCATGGGCGGACCAGGCGAGTGATAGAGAGGACGTTTGGCCTCCTGAAGAGCCGATTCCGTTGCCTCCACAAGACCGGTGGCGCACTCCCATATGCACCGTTGAAGGTCTGCAAGATATTCCTCGTGTGCTGCATGCTGCACAACATGGCAGTGGAGAAAGCTGTGCCACTCATCCTGGATCCAGATGAGCAGGACCATCCACCCGTGGAGGATGAAGGGCTTGGTCACGAGGCAAGTGATGTGGAGGAGGAGGAGGCGTTAGAGGACATGCGGAGTCGGCTCATACTGCTTAGTGGTGAGTTCCAGTGTCTGAGTGTGCACGCATTGAGCTGTGTGTGGCAATTGTTGCAATGTGTGTGTCCATCTGCATGTCTTCCAAGTGAGTCAGAGGTGTGTTTGGATGTGTCACTCGAGTGATGGTGCAATAGAAGAATGTTTTTCCAGAGTCATCATTGTCATCTAGCATGTTGACAACCTTATACGTGTCGAGTACATGCACATGCATGCGGATGTGCTTCTTTTGGCTGACTTCTGGTATGTCTTCCATCCACAGGTACTTGCGCATGCTGTCTGCTGGTGGCATTGTTGTGCTCCTGCCATTCCTCATGAACACAGCAACATGTGCTGAATCAGCGTTACATGCACGGACAAGTTCGAAAATCTCCTTCGGGTAAGGTATGCCGCATGGCTTTTTGGAGGTGGTATTTGTTTTGAATGTGTGTGCACTACTCCTGTTCATGTTTGGATACTTTACATACATGTAGAATCACCATGGGGCACATGACATGGAGCAGAATTCACCTGAATTGATGGTCAGACTTGGTGACAGTCATCTGTAATGGGATTGTGGATTGTGATGGAGCCATCAATGTGTGTAACACTGCCCTCGGAAACATACGGGTTGCACCGGGTTGACATGGTGTGTGAATTCCCCATTAGGGGCTCAATGGTGTATAGCAGCCTCTCCGTGAGCAGCAGGGGGTGTTTAGCTGTAACCCGTCACTTGTGTGCCAGTGCCATGGATTTCCAGCATCTGTGGTGGTAAGGGGGGTGCCAGTGTTGGTCCCACGTGTTCATCCACATGACCTGTGTATGTGTTGACAGAGTTGCATTAGCATTCCGACACACATGAGTAATAAAGGTGTCCCTCTGCCTCCAAGGTGCCTCATCTCTGTCAATGGTGGTCTGTTGCCACTGTGCATGCGGCATGTCTGGCATTGTTCTCAGAGATAGTGCATATGAGTCTATGTGTAGAGTAGCAAGATGCAAGCTGTTTGTCAGGGATTAGATTCTGTATTGTGCATGATGTCCATGGCTGTGTAGGTATTGTGGCATGTCAGTCTCCACGACGGCCACTGTGCTGCATGTGAATCCATTGTGTGTGTGTGTGTGTGCCATGTTGAACCAGACATTCCTTCCTTGACATACACCTTTTGCATAGTTCCTTCCTGAGATCCTTGTCTTTGTGTGCTACTTGTGGCATTGTTTCCTTGACATGGCGCATGCTGCTGCAGGCCCTGCAGCAAGGGCACCCAGTGTCCACGCAAACGAGCTGGCGTTCATCATGGATTGCTTGCTGACATGTGCTATGCTGATCAGCAGCATCTGTGCCTCATGCGGCAGCACACTCTGCATTATGCACAAGATCCCCAGTTCCATCCACCTCAAGGCAAGAGGGAGACCATCCCCCAGGTCAACTACGACATCCGTGTCTAATCCTACCCTGCACTCTACGGACATGTGCGTTAGAAATCCCATGATACTTGTCCACATCCAGGGTGCATCTGCACAGCTCTGCTACTACATCTGGTGACCAGGCCACATCAACGTCCAACAGAGATGGGGGGAGTGGATCACTGCCAGCTGCAGGATGACCTTCTCAATCCACGCACACACTCAGGATGCAGCCCACAACCACAACACAACCTTGTGGCACTGTGATCCAACACCCAATTGTGCCATCTCCATGCCTCCAACCTTGGCTGGCCCACCATTCTCCACATCCACCTGACTCAAGCATGCAGGACATGGTTCTACCACGTGTCTACACATACCTGGGACTCCCACCCCAGGACACTCCACATGATCCCTGACCTCTGCGCATGACTGTTGCTCTTCTAAATAGGTCTGTAGGCACAGTTGTGCGGGCACCCCCTCAGCTGGTTGGGCCCATCACGGGTGTGTATGGTGCTCCATGTCTGTCTTGGATGGTACATTGTGACCCATGTGTGTCCTGTGCCAGACTCAGACCCCAGGGTATGGATGTTTGGAGTTACTTATGAAATCAGGCATGGTTTGACTTTACAACACACACATGCAGTGGAATAATGCAAACTGACGGCATCATCTTGTGATTGTGATGATTTTTATTGGTGCTGGGGTACGTGTTTGGGGGGGTGACAAGAGGTGCTTTGCGGGAGTGTAGAATCCAAAGTTCACAGGGGGAGTTGGTATCCTGCCATTGAAAGTCATCAGAGTCTGTGCCACAGTCTTTGTCAACATTGGTCAGACAGTGACCAGCAAGGCCATGTGGCAGAGAATGTCAGTTGCTGCTGTGCTGCTGTTGGGCCAGAGGGCCAGGTGCCAGGCCAGGTGACCTGGGAGATGGTGATGTTCCGCTGACTCTCACGGTCTTTTGCGTGGACGACCCACCTTCCTGCGGGGACCCTCAGAAGCAGGCCTTGACGATGCTAGGGACGCTCCGTCAGATGAATCCTCCTCATCCTCCCTCCCTGTTTCTGGTGCTGGTCTACGCCTGGTGGCACAGGGAGGGTTTGCCAGGCTTTGGGCGATCTGATGGAGTGATTGGCTCCGGTCCCTGTGCACCGCCAGGAGCTCTGCCAGTCTTGCCTCCATCCGTCCATGGTGTTGTAGATGACTGGCATGATGCTCGACCTGCAGGGTCTTCATCTCATTGAGGGTCTCCACTACCTGGTCGATGCCTCTGGAGTCACGCCGGTATGCGTCCAGGATGTTTCTGACGTGTGACATTGCCGGGTCCTGAGCCAACTGGGCAGGTTCGCGCCTCTGCCGTCCTCGACTCCCACCACCCCTGCCCACTTGCGCCTGGCCTGCCGTTGTGGGCACATCGGGTCTCCGGGACCCCTGAGGGATGGCGTTTGCGGTGTCGCCTGCATCCTCCTGGGTGCCCGGAGAACCTTGTCCCTCATGGACAGACTGGCTGTGTTGTTGTGTGCGGGCAGGGCTCCTGGGTGTCTCCTGGGATGTGGCAGGAATGGGGGTGGTGGTAAGCACAGTTGTACCTGACGCAGGTGCTGCAGGTGGTTGGACACCAGAGGGGCCAGGTTGGTCTGGGTCATCCACGGAGTGGTGAGAGTCGTCGCTGCCAGTGGGGTCCTCTTCACGCACAGCCTGGTCCTGTGAGTCTTCCCCCCTAGTGTTGGGGGGAGATCGATGACGTTGACCTGTGTGTGAGAGAGACAGTGTTAATTGTGTTACATGCGACATCCATGTTTAATTCATTTCTGATTTGGCACAGTTCCTCTGGGTGGTTGGATTTGGCTAGCATTCCTCTCACAGTGCACTTGTGCATGGGTATGTCCCTTGGCCACAGCTTTCGACACTTTACCTATGTGTGACACAATCTTAGTTGATGCATCTTTTGGGAACGCAGTCAGCAGTGTAGTGAGCGGGCGTAGCAAGCCATGCAGAGCCGCCTTACGTGTTGCACTGTACGTGGCCAAATGTTGTTTTTTCCATGCTATTTGAGAATGCAGGAAGGTAACTTAACAATTTGTGACAGGGTTCTGACAAACACAGTGGGTGGGTATACTGGGTGTAAGGTTCTGTTTGTGCCTGCAGCACGGATGTACTTGTGCACAGATTGACACATGGCCCAGTGTTTATCAAAGGTTGAAGGGGGGGTTCACGCAGTGCCAAACCTTGTCTACATGCACACAGTCCACCTGCTGACGAGTAGACATGGCCACACCACCCAAGGGTGATTTGGTCTCCCTCTGTCTCCCTTTCTCCCTCCCTCTGTCAGCCTCCTCCCTCTGTCCGTCTCCCTTTCTCCCTCCCTCTGTCTGCCTCCTCCCTCTGTCCGTCTCCCTCTGTCTCCCTTTCTCCCTCCCTCTATCAGCCTCCTCCCTCTGTCCGTCTCCCTCTATCTCCCTTTCTCCCTCCCTCTGTCAGCCTCCTCCCTCTGTCTGTCTCCCTTTCTCCCTCCCTCTGTCAGCCTCCTCCCTCTGTCCGTCTCCCTCTGTCTCCCTTTCTCCCTCCCTCTATCAGCCTCCTCCCTCTGTCCGTCTCCCTCTATCTCCCTTTCTCCCTCCCTCTGTAAGCCTCCTCCCTCTGTCCGTCTCCCTTTCTCCCTCCCTCTGTCAGCCTCCTCCCTCTGTCCGTCTCCCTCTGTCTCCCTTTCTCCCTCCCTCTATCAGCCTCCTCCCTCTGTCCATCTCCCTTTTTCCCTCCCTCTGTCAGCCTCCTCCCTCTGTCCGTCTCCCCTTCTCCCTCCCTCTGTCAGCCTCCTCCCTCCCTCTGTCTGTCTCCCTGTGTCCACCTCTGTCTCTGTCCCTCTCTCTGCCCCTCTCCCTCCCTCTGTGTGTCACCCTCTGTCACCTCAGCCCAGCTTGCTGGGCACACACAGTTTGCACGTCTTTCAAAGGCCATTGGCTTGTTCATGTGGGTTTGTTTCTTCTCTGCCGGCACCCATTGGGCGGAGTATCTGAGTCTGCGCTGCTGCTGTGGCGGTGTGTGCTGACACTCTTTCAGTGTGCTGCGTCTTCATTAGCTGCTTTTATGTGCAAATTGTGCCTTCATACCCATGTCGTCCTGCAACGCGGCCACCATTAGCAGGCAAAACAGTACTGTGTGGGGACACACTGTTTGTATGGCTGTGCCCTAAGCCATATGGGCTGAGGGCATTGTTGTGTGCTTCAGAGTTGCTCTATGTTAGTTTTGAGGCCCACCCTCCCGGCATCGGGGACATCCTGTCTTGTGTTGGTGTTTTGTGTGGCCTGTGACTTGGCATGGCCTTGCTTGGGGCATGGGGCATGGAGGCGCTAGTGGCATGTGTGTGTTTTTGGAGTGTGGTTGTGTACGGTGCGGGCTTTGGGGGGGTTGCGTGCATGATTAGTATTTGGGTTGTATTTGGCGTTCCCCCCATGTGAGGTGAGTTGTTTGTGTACTCACCAGGCTCTCGGACTCCTTCTAGTCCGTCTACTCCCAACGGCGGCAGCGTGGCCATCACCTTCTCCTCCCAGGGATGGTAGTGTACCGGTCTGCGGGACGGACCTCCTCCAGTGATGTTGGCCTGGTTGTGGTCGTCCGACATTTTGCGGCGGACCGTCCTCCGCAGATCGTACCACCTGGCTTGGCACTCATGCCTGGTCCTTCTGGTGGCCACAACAGCATTCACGGAATTGACTATCCTCTCCCACATGGCAGATTTTTCGGATATGCTGGTCCGTCTGACCAATGTTCCAAAGAGCTGTGGCTCGACTCTGATGATTTCGTCGACAAGGACCTCCAGCTCCTCCTTTGTGAACTTTGGATTCTTGTTAGTGGGCATGGTGTGGGGTGTGGGTGTGGATGGTTGTGGGGGTGTGGGTGTGGATGGTTGTGGGTGTGTGAGTGTGGTTGTGCAGGTGTGTGTGTGTGAATGTGATGAGGGTGTGTTTGTGATGGTGGTTGTGTGAAGGAGTGCAAGTGTAAGGTGTATTGATGGTTGAAGTATGGTGCAGTGCGTTGTCTCTGGGGTCTGGCAGCAGTGGATCTGTTGCAAAGGATCATGGTTTGTGCGTTTTGGGCCTTTTTATTGGTCCATTTGTGGGTGTGGCTGTGTTTGAACTTTGGGTGGGTGTGTTATAAGGAGTGGTAGTGGTTTGGGCCTCTGTTTAGCTGTTTGTCAGTTGCAGGTCAGTGTATAGGATGTATTTGGCCTTGTTGGATATGTTTTGTGGTGTTGTGTGCCTCGAATTGACTCTCCTTGTGTTTTTTTGGTTTGTCCTGGTTCAGTAGGAATGTTTTTAGCGTCTGTACGGTGCGTACATGGGCCATGTTGTTGTACAGTGCTGTCCTTTGCTATGGCTTAGTATGACTCGTACATGCGCGATGTTGGGTGAGGGTGCTGGTGTGTGGGCCTGGGGTAGGGTGCGTACGAACACGGGCAGGGTGTTGGTCCGCACCGTCCATCGGTGGTGGTGTTTCGCACCGTACATACGGGGGGCTGGGTGTAGGGTCCGTACATACATGGGTGGGGAGTTGGTACGCTCCATGCATACACGGGTGGGGGTACGGTCCATACATACACGGGTGGGGAGTTGGTACGCTCCATGCATACACGGGTGGGGGTACGGTCCGTACATACACGGGTGGGGATACGGTCTGTACATACACGGGTGGGGGTACGGTCCGTACATACACGGGTGTGGGTACGGTCCGTACATACACTGGTGGGGTGGGGGTACGGTCCGTACATACACGGGTGGGGTGGGGGTACGGTCCGTACATGCACGGGTGGGGGTACGGTCCGTACATACACTGGTGGGGTGTGGGTACGGTCCGTACATACATGGGTGGGGAGTTGGTACACTCCATGCATACACGGGTGGGGGTACGGTCCATACATGGGTGGGGGTACGGTCCGTGCATACACGGGTGGGGGTACGGTCCGTACATACACGGGTGGGGGTACGGTCCGTACATACACTGGTGGGGTGTTAGTACGCTCCATGCATACACGGGTGGGGGTACGGTCCGTACATACATGGGTAGGGTGTTGGTACGCTCCATTCATACACGGGTGGGGTGGGGGTACGGTCCGTACATACACGGGTGGGGAGTTGGTACGCTCCATGCATACACGGGTGGGGGTACGGTCCGTACATACACGGGGGGGTGGGGGTACGGTCCGTACATACACGGGTGGGGAGTTGGTACGCTCCATGCATACATGGGTGGGGGTACGGTCCGTACATACACAGGTGGGGGTACGGTCCGTACATGCACTGGTGGGGTATTGGTACGATCCATTCATACACGGGTGGGGTGTTGGTACGCTCCATTCATACACAGGTGGGGTGTGGGTACGGTCCGTACATACACTGGTGGGGTGGGGGTACGGTCCGTACATACACGGGTGGGGTGGGGGTACGGTCTGTACGTACACAGGTGGGGTGTGGGTACGGTCCGTACATACACGGGTGGGGAGTTGGTACGCTCCATGCATACATGGGTGGGGGTACGCTCCATGCATACACTGGTGGGGGTTCGGCGCGTACATCCGCGGCCGGGGGGCATTTTGCGCGTACATGCGGGGTCTGTGGTGGGGTGTTCGGCGCGTATGCAGGCACGTGTCTCCATGGTTGCTATGGGAGTTCGGTCCGTACGGTGTTTTTTCCATACAGTTGTGAAATCGAAAGGAGGGGAGTGATCGTACTTGCGCGGTCGGACTTCATTTTTTCGATTCGTACGGTAATTCGTCCGGGGATGTGTCGGACACAATTTCCGACCCGAGGACGTGTGGGGAAATGTTCCGGATGTGATTCGTATGGAGTTTTTCCCATGCGATTCGTACTTCGCAGTTTGTACGCTACTTGTACGATTCATACGGAAAAAAATCCGGATCCAATTCGGACGGGGGAAATTTTTCCAGGATCGGAATCGGCCCCTAAATGAAAAAACATACTTCATTGACACAATACATATACATTCTGCACACTAACCCTATACAATTAACTATTCCCAATTCACCTACATTAAAGTCAGGGAATGTGCTGGACACTAACCCTATATAATTTACTATTCCCACTCCAATTAGGTTAAAGTCAGGGAAGGTGCTACACACTAACCCTATATAATTTACTATTCCCACTCCAATTAGGTTAAAGTCGGGGAAGGTGCTACACACTAACCCTATATAATTTACTATTCCCAATGCAGCTACATTAAAGTCAGGGAATGTGCTGGACACTAACCCTATATAATTTACTATTCCCACTCCAATTAGGTTAAAGTCATGGAAGGTGCTACACACTAACCCTATATAATTTACTATTCCCAATACAGCTACATCAAAGTCAGGAAATGTGCTGCACACTAACCCTATACAATTTAGTATTCCCAATTCAGCTACATTAAAGTCAGGGAATGTGTTGGACACTAACCCTATATAATTTACTATTACCACTCCACTTAACATAAAGTCAGAGAAGGTGCTGGACACTAACCCTATATCATTTACTATTCCAACTCCACTTAACATAAAGTCAGGGAAGGTGCTGGACACTAAACCTATATAATTTACTATTCCCACTCCACTTAACCTCTTCGATGCCGATGACGGAACGGTTCCGTCATGCACGCCGGTTGGGCTGTGCTTATGACGGAACCGTTCCGTCATGGCCCCGCCCGCGCTCAAATCTTTCAGCACTGCGCGGGAATCCGCGCAGCGCTGAAGAGGTTAACATAAAGTCAGGGAAGGTGCTGGACACTAACCCTATATAATTTACTATTCCCACTCCACTTAACATAAAGTCAGGGAAGGTGCTGGACACTAACCCTATATAATTTTCTATTCCAACTCCACTTAACATAAAGTCAGGGAAGGTGCTGGAGGTGCCGATTACGATCCGGTAAAAACCGGGTACGAACCGTCGGTCGGAGTGTTTTTTCCGTCCGACTCGTACCCGGTTGTAAAACTTTACAAACATGGAATTACGATTCGCACGGAAACACCATTTCCGTACGAATCGTAAAAAACACCGACCGACGAAAATAAACGTACAAATGCGATCCGGGAAAGCGCCGACGTGACGTCGGGACGCACGCAGCCTGCCATTCACGAACCAGGAACCACGATTCGCACCGACGTTATCCCGCAAGGTGAATATTTTCCGGCTGCCAAAAACTGCCGGGAAATCAGGACGACGCGAACAAGGAGGACCTGTACGCGACGGACAGACAGGACGACGCGAACAAGGAGTACCTGTACGCGACGGACTGACATGGACCCGAAACTACGTGTCATCCCGGCCCTCATAGCAGTCGACCTCCTCTACAGGTTCGGACGCAGACGTCGCAGAAGGTTAGAACAACAAAGGGAGGGGGGGAGGGGGGGGTGGCAGGACCAGGGGCAGGCCACAAAACCCCCACCAAAGTCACACAGCACACATGCCCTGGACATACCTGACCCTCAGGCCCTGGTCACTACGAGGGGGTGGGGGCGTGTCCAGCTAAGCCAGCGACCGCCACAACGGAAGTTCTTGAGGACGCGAACCGGCAAAACAACAATACAGGTACATCCCGTACCCACGCCTTAAGAGCGTGGGTACGAGTCGTACCACGCCCACACCTACGTCACCCCAACAATGGCGGGACGGCTCGTACCCACGTGGCAAAGGCCTGGGTACGGCCCGCACAAGCATTCCACAGCGTGGGTACAGATATGTACGGACCGTACCCCCACCCGCGTATGCATGGAGCGTATCCCCCATGCCAACAGTGTACGAACGGACCGTAACCCCACCCGCGTATGCATGGAGCGTACCCCCACCCCAACAGTGTAAGTACGACCCGTAACCCCACCGGCGTATGCATGGAGCGTACCCCCCACCCCAACAGTGTAAGTACGACCCGTACCCTCACCCGCGGACGTATGGAGCGTACCCCCATGCCAATAGTGTACGTCTGGACCGTAACCCCACCCCGTATGCATGGAGCGTACCCCCACCCCAACCGTGTATGTACGACACGTACCCACACCTCGTATGCATGGAGCGAACCCACACACGTGTATGTTCTAAGCGTACATATTGTGAAATAGGAGGGGTGTGTGCAGAGTCCTCCCAGCAGTGCCCAGAGACAGGAGGGGTGGGTGCAGAGTCCTCCCAGCAGTGCCCAGAGACTGGAGGGGTGTGTGCAGAGTGCTCTCACCAGTTCCCAGAGACCGGAGGGGTGGGTGCCTAACACTCCCAGCAGTGCCCAGAGACAGGAGGGGTGTGTGCAGAGTCCTCCCAGCAGTGCCCAGAGACAGGAGGGGTGGGTTAGAGTCCTCCCAGCAGTGCCCAGACACAGGAGGGGTGGGTGCCTAACACACCCAGCAGTGCCCAGACACAGGAGGGGTGGGTGCAGAGTCCTCCCAGCAGTGCCCAGAGACAGGAGGGGTGTGTGCAGAGTCCTCCCAGCAGTGCCCAGAGACCGGAGGGGTGTGTGCAGAGTCCTCCCAGCAGTGCCCAGACACAGGAGGGGTGTGTGCAGAGTCCTCCCAGCAGTGCCCAGACACAGGAGGGGTGGGTGCCTAACACTCCCAGCAGTGCCCATACACAGGAGGGGTGGGTGCAGAGTCCTCCCAGCAGTGCCCAGAGACAGGAGGGGTGTGTGCAGAGTGCTCCCAGCAGTGCCCAGAGACAGGAGGGGTGGGTGCCTAACACTCCCAGCAGTGCCCAGAGACAGGAGGGGTGTGTGCAGAGTCCTCCCAGTAGTGCCCAGAGACAGGAGGGGTGGGTCAGAGTCCTCCCAGCAGTGCCCAGACACAGGAGGGGTGGGTGCCTAACACACCCAGCAGTGCCCAGACACAGGAGGGGTGGGTGCAGAGTCCTCCCAGCAGTGCCCAGAGACAGGAGGGGTGTGTGCAGAGTCCTCCCAGCAGTGCCCAGAGACAGGAGGGGTGTGTGCAGAGTCCTCCCAGCAGTGCCCAGACACAGGAGGGGTGTGTGTAGAGTCCTCCCAGCAGTGCCCAGACACAGGAGGGGTGGGTGCCTAACACTCCCAGCAGTGCCCATACACAGGAGGGGTGGGTGCAGAGTCCTCCCAGCAGTGCCCAGAGACAGGAGGGGTGTGTGCAGAGTCCTCCCAGAAGTGCCCAGACACAGGAGGGGTGGTTGCAGAGTCCTCCCAGCAGTGCCTAGAGACAGGAGGGGTGTGTGCAGAGTCCTCCCAGCAGTGCCCAGACACAGGAGGGGTGGTTGCAGAGTCCTCCCAGCAGTGCCTAGAGACAGGAGGGGTGTGTGCAGAGTCCTCCCAGCAGTGCCCAGACACAGGAGGGGTGGGTGCCTAACACTCCCAGCAGTGCCCAGACACAGGAGGGGTGGGTGCAGAGTCCTCCCAGCAGTGCCCAGAGACAGGAGGGGTGGGTGCAGAGTCCTCCCAGCAGTGCCCAGACACAGGAGGGGTGGGTGCAGAGTGCTCCCAGCAGTGCCCAGAGACAGGAGGGGTGTGTGCAGAGTCCTCCCAGCAGTGCCCAGACACAGGAGGGGTGTGTGCCTATCACTCCCAGCAGTGCCCAGACACAGGAGGGGTGGGTGCCTAACACTCCCAGCAGTGCCCATGGAACGCAAAGGGTGGAGTAGCCACAGATACCATGCCCACAAATGTCAGTCAGGTGCACAAAGACCCTGCAGTACATGTACCACATGTGTGCGAGGCTGGGAGTATACGCATGCATAGCGCCAAAAAGAAAACATGTCCAAATGAAGTCATGTCAATCGTCCACATACACAAGTAAAATGACGACCAAGGATGCCACGAATGATGCAGGTGGAGACATCGCTCAGCATGCATGTGCAAAGTTGAAGGCTCCGTCACACACCCAGCTAATGTACACACAGCTCAGCGCTAAATATTGGGAACACCCTGCAGGGAAGATGTCAGGGTACACAGAGGAAGGAATACACCTTGGGACAATTTCACCATGCAGCAACTGCTTACATGAACAGAGAAACCTAGCTAACACCGTGTGATGGCACACAGATCCCAGGGTCCCCCCTATGACCAGCACACTACTACATTTCCCACACACCCAACACATGAACACCACCCAAAACCATGTAGCAGCCCCACCAACAGCAATACCAGCAAAGCAGTAGTGTTCCAAGGGAAAAAAATAAATTGCTTTATTCAGCATGATCCAATAAATCTTGTTTGTAGGAGTTCAATATTTACAAAGCCCATAGGGCAGTCCAGAAGTCACAGCTGGATGGGGGACACAGTGGGAAGCGTGTTCCCTAGCTTGCCTGCACAGTTAGATTCCGTCGTCTTCCACAGGGGTGAGGGCATCATGTGGGGGGGAAGAACCAGGCAACGCAGGGACAGGAGGGCGAAGGGTAGGCGTCGTGGGTGCAGGGATGGAGGACTCCACCACAGGGGGTGGGGCAGGGCCAAAGGCGGAGGCCAGGATCTCGCTGCACACCTTAGCAAGGTCCTCCAGGGAATCCCCTGCACCCGAAGGAACCACAGGCCCCAAGGAGGGGGGGGGGTCAGAGGGATGGGTCGCAGCGCCACTGGGGGAGGGCGTAGACAGGGGGGGGACTCAACCACCCTGACCGGGGACTCCCTTGACCGCTTGCGGGGTGGTGTCACTGTGGGGCTCAGGGACAGAGCGGCCATGAAGGAGTCTTTGTGTGATATGTGGCCAGGAGAGCTGAGGGGAGGGAATTTGGAGGGAGTGGATTTGGTGGAATGCGGACTCCCACTCTGGCTGCGTGTCTTACGTTTGCCCCCGACCCAGTGGGTGTGCCTACTTCACCCTGTGTGTGCGTGCCAGGAGGTGTGCGGGTGACCTTCCCTGCTGGTGTGGTGCCTGTGTCCGTCGTGGTGGGTGCATGCTGACGTCTGGGTGTACGTGGGACAGGCATGGGAGTGGGAAGTGTGGATGGGGCAGGGGTAGGGGGTTGGATGAAGCGCTGCAGGAGACCCACTGCTGCAGTCAGTGTTGAGTCTATCGACCTCAGCAAGCTGCGTTAGTCAGCCTGCGATGAGTGAATGCCCTCCAAGTATGCCTCCATGTTGTTGAGGACCTGGCTGTGGCCATGGAGGACATTAAGGATCGCAGCCTGACCAATCTGCAACTGCCGCTGGATGTCCACAGACTCAGCATTGGCGGCAGCAGTGGAGACAGGGGCAGGGGGTGCGGTGCCTGGCAGGAAGGAGACATGTGGTGACCGGGCACGTTGGGAAGGGATACAAGCAAGTGGGAGGCGGCTGATGGCAATGGAGGGGGCGGGGTGCGATGTTGTGCCGCTGTCAGCTGGTGGTGCAGCCTCCGCCCACTCGGAGAGATCATCCTTGGACCCGTCCGCTTCATATTCGGTGGTGCCAGTGGACAGGTCCTCGGCCTCACTCTCCTCCGCCTCAGTACCACTCAATGTGCCAGCCACAATGTCAACGCTGGCACATGTGCTCGGTCCCTCCGCACCGTCTGTGCTCATGTCTCCCTCCGTGTCCCCCGACGATGCTGTGGTCAAGGTGAAGAGACAGCAATTAATCACACACCTGTATACATATGTCACATGAGTCCAATCTACATAGGTTACAGTGCATAGCCTGCAAAGAAAGATCAGTAACATCTACAAAACAAGGTACAGATGTAGGGCATGCAACACACAGTTGGTTCACCCACCATGCCAATGAAAACCCATGGAGAGCATGACACAATAGCAACTGACATGAAATGGAGTTTGACATAGGAGCCAGGCCCTGGGGACAATCCAGCACTGCATCTGCACCACACAGCGTTGCCGACAATAGGGATGAGGAGGGACCATATCCATGAACTTGAGGCACATGCTGCATAGGTAATACTGAAAACATGCCCACCATGACTGGCTCACTGCACCTTCAGTGTATGTCCAGACAAACATCACACTCTGGCCAGACCTAGCAAGGAGAATTCTGGTTTTGACATGTAGGCTTGGCCCGCACCAACCACCCCCTACATGAGACAATTTGTTGAGACACAGGTGGCACTTACATCTCTTAGTCTGGGTGAAATACACAGGGGCTGCAGAAATGCAAGATTGGACGCCAAATACCCAAGGTGCGCCTGTCCAAATAATCATGTACAAATGGGCATCATCAGAGGATTGTAACTAGACACACAGGCACTGGCCACTGTGACTATGAACAAGGAAAATCAGGTCAGGCTGTACAGTGGACACTTGTACTACATTTCACGTCAATATACATGGTGCCAGGGGACAATGGCACAGAGCACAACCTATGCTGTAGACACTGAGAGTGTCCACGTTTTGTGATGACACACATGACACCTAGGAAAATATGCCCCAGGGGACAGTAGTGGCAACACAACTCCATGGTCCTGAATGGGAATGACTGCAACACACCCCAACATCCCTGCACTATGCGTATTGCACACTCATGCACATCATGTCACAGGCCACAACAGAGGACATGCGCGCTGTAAGGCATGACACTTGTGAGACTAACTCCCATGTCTGGACTCTGCATCAGTGCCAACTGACATGGAACCCACATGTACTGAACTGGACAGGGCACAGCCAAGGTCCCCAAACCTGTTACACACCACCCCCACACATGATGCTACAGGCATAGTTCACGTGGAGAAAGCACCAGCCTACATTACCTTGTGAAGGAGTGACTACACACAGACCAGGGAACACATTGCAAGGAGGGGAAGAGAGGCAGGAGAGCACAGCTATACTGTGGCTAACAGGATCTGCACAGCACCTTTAAACCCTGGCAGTGTATCCATGCAACTGTGCACTTACAAATGCTGGTGAAACACAACAAACACACATGTACCTACCCCCTTCCTGCTGCTGCTTCTCCTGTAAGCGCCTCTCCAAGTCTGGAAATACCACCGGCAGCACACGCTTGTGGATGTGGGTCAGTCGGCGGCGCCCGCGGTTCTTATGGCTCTCAGGTGAGTCCCCCAGCAAGACCCGTGCGATCCTCCGCGTCCAGCACCGGATATCCTGCCAGCGTTTCCTCACCTGGGACAGGCGCCGCTTCCGACCATCCGCACTCCTCACGGCGCTGACGGCGGTCAGCCATATCTGCTCCTTGGCAGAGGCGCCTACCTGTGAGGATGAACAAGTGACACTACATCAATACACCTGGCACATGTCACAGAGACACATATTAGAACACATTTGCTGTTTACAACAAGGCATAGTATGCATCCAACGCATTGCACCTTTGTCATAGGGACATGATCCTCTGGGGAAGGGCAAAAGCAGTATGTGCCATTGAAAGTACACAGGTGGAATGAGGGCAACTACACAATCAATGATCCTTGCTCACACTGTGCATCACAAGCTACACCAGGATAATGTGCAGCACCTCTAAGCAGTCACATGCCACAGGCCACTGACGCCACCGCAGCAGAGTACACAGACACACACAGGCACAGGACATTCACCTGCCATTGCCAAATGCAGCGACATACCTCACTCTGCACATGTGCCACTAGACGGGGGGGGCCCACAGGTGTGGGGCTGGCTCTGCACGTCAGACACACAGCACTGCTCCCTGCTCACATCACATGGCCAGGGTATATCCATCCCTCATGCAGCTGGGGTGCTACACTCCACATATGCACCCACCCACATGACAGGGGACTTACACACACACCGATGTCCAGGGTACGAACACATCATGTGGACACTCTCAGCACAGGTACACAGAACTAACACACATCTGTGGGTACAGTCACCTGTCACACTGGGCTGACCACAGAATCACATGAGGACTGTAGAGGCTACATTCCCAGGAGGACAAGACAGGCAGAATGTGGCATGCAATATGCAGTGATTGTCACAGTAAACACCATGCTAGTGAGGAAGGCAGACATGCACCACAGCATGCTCTGGCTGTGAGACATCAGGCATTCCCCCCCCTGGGACCCCCCCTACAGGACATGGCATGTGTGTCACACCTGGACACAATGGCAGAAGTCACAGTCTTAAAAAAGGGACACAGTCTGTGCTAGTGGACTCTGCACCCACCTGATAACCTGGTCGCCCATACAGCAGGGGGTACTGTGGGAGGATCACATCCAGCAAAGCCAGGTTCTCCTCCAGGGTGAATGGCTGTGACCTCTCCACAGCCCTTGACATGGTTCCAGGGAATCAGTAGCAGCAGCTGGGTCGTGGAATACAGAGATGTGCAGGCAAGTGCTCCCTCATGGGACCTGGCTGCCTTATATCTGCCTTGCTGGCCTGTTTCATGCACAGGAGTACAGAGTGATTGGTCACTCACATTTGCATCCTATGTTTCCTCCAATCCCTTCAAACCTAGCAGTCAGTGGGTTCTTATTGTGTTTTTTTCTTGAGCATGATGTCAACTCCACAAACACATTGCAACAAAGTAGATTCATTCCAACTGACTTCTGCTGTGCACCTTCCGGAAAAAATTCAAACTTTAAACTTGGTCTCCATGACAACCAGCATGCATGTAGGCCTTTATACTTGTCCCTCATGTGTCCCCTATGTAATTTGGAGCTTCACACACAGGTACGGTGCGTTCCGGGGCCCTAGGGCATCCCAAATGCATAGCAACGACCCGTACAGGCGTGTGTACGCTCCGTCTCACTATGGGTGTTCTCGCGTATGCGTACTCATGGTGGTACGGACCGTACCCACGCCTGTACGCTCCCTATCACTATGAGTACGCATACGCGAGAACACCCATAGTGGTACGGAGCGTACACACACGTGTACGGGCCGTCTCACTATGGGTGTTCTCGCGTATGCGTACTCATGGTGGTACGGACCGTACCCAAGCCTGTACGCTCACTATCACTATGAGTACACATATGCGAGAACACCCATAGTGGTACGGAGCGTACACACGCGTGTACGGGCCGTCTCACTATGGGTGTTCTCGCGTATGCATACTCATGGTGGTACGGACCGTACCCACGCCTGTACGCTCACTATCACTATGAGTACGCATACGCGAGAACACCCATAGTGGTACGGAGCGTACACACGCGTGTATGGGCCGTCTCACTATGGGTGTTCTCGCGTATGCGTACTCATGGTGGTACGGACCGTACCCACGCCTGTATGCTCACTATCACTATGAGTACGCATACGCGAGAACACCCATAGTGGTACGGAGCGTACACACGCGTGTACGGGCCGTCTCACTATGGGTGTTCTCGCGTATGCGTACTCATGGTGGTACGGACCGTACCCACGCCTGTACACTCACTATCACTATGAGTACGCATACGCGAGAACACCAATAGTGGTACGGAGCGTACACACGCGTGTACGGCCCGTCTCACTATGGGTGTTCTCGCGTATGCGTACCCATGGTGGTACGGAGCGTACACGCGTGCGTACGCTCACTATCCCTAGGGGTACACATACAGCAGCACTCTCATAGTGATACGGGAACGTACACAGGCCCTTTTTGCGAAAGTACGGTGCTTTTCACACTTCACAGTGGTGACAGGCAGCACACAGGAAGGAATAGGGCTGACATACTTGTCCATGGATGGACATCAAGGCATTGTCTGGGCAGTACTATATGTGTGGGGCACAGTTGTGAAAGGCTGTGATGTGGCACATTACTCCTGAGTGGAGAAGGCACCAGATGTATGATGAGATGTGTACACATGTAATGTGTGACGGTGCAATGTGTGCCAGGCATGCCCTTGACTCCTTTGACATGTGTGCATGTCGTACTGCACACTTGGGATGAGCGTCACTGGCATGGCATGGACAACAACACACGCAAGTGTCCCCTGAGGCCCGGTACAGGGGTTACCACACCTGACATGTCACTATCCACGGTGCACGATGTGACTATGTCATGTATGTGTGGGGGGTTCCCATTAGGTTGATGTTGGAGCTCCCTCAAACGCAGCAGCTGTTGCAGCAACCCCCATGTGTCTGTGTGTAGATTGACATGGCACACTGTTCCGCACACCATGGCACATGTGGTATTGGATGTGAGGTGCGTATGTATGCATGGGACACGGAGTAGCGTAACAAGGACATGTCTGCATCCTCTCTATGAATGTGTGGTGAGTCATCACATGCACACCTTCATGGCAAGGTGTGTGGGCTGTCCTAGTGTAATGTCATGTGACCTGTGGCTCTAGTGTTCCGCTACCAGTCTCTGCAATCGACATCCTACTTCTGCTGATGTGTGGATGTATGTCACTCCTGTCTTGCGTCTGGCTGTTCACTTACACTGGGACACAGCTAATCCCATACCATGGCATGTGGAGGTTCACAATCTCCGTGTGTAGCTTGGTCTTGGTAGGGGTGTCACCTGGCAGCCATACGTGTCGAGGGCATGTGGCACATATCTGACTCCGTATGTAGCATATGTGTATTGACAGATTAACATGTGCTCAGTACAAATAAATTGTTGTTGTGGTGCACTCACACTTCCTTGTCACTTCCAAATTACTGCAGAGCGCCGCCTCTTCACCGACCAATTCCGGACTTGGCTGACATGCGGGAGAACGACTGTATCCGGTGCTACCGCTTCCCCCAACGGTTGATTCTGGAGTTGACGGCGAGACTGGCACCACACCTGCAACCGCTGCACAGGTATCCCATGGCACTGACACCCAAGCTGAAGGTAATGGCAGCCCTACATTTTCTTGCCACGGGTACCTTTCAAAATACCATAGCTCATGTTGGTGGCATGTCCCAGAGCATGTTCTGCCGTGTGCTGCATGATTTCTTAGAGGCCATGTTGATTCACCTGGATGACTTCATCCATTTCCCAACCCCTGCAATGTTGACTGGGGTCAAGCGTGGATTCTATGCCCTGGGAGGGATGCCCCATGTCATTGGGTCCGTAGATGGGACACATGTGGCTTTGGTACCACCACAGGCACAGGAGGTAGCGTACAGGAATCGCAAGCACTACCACTCCATCAATGCCCTTGTGGTGTGTCTGTCCAACATGGTGATTTCACATGTCTGTGCTCGTTTTCCAGGATCAGCACACGATGCCTACATCATGAGGCGTAGAAGGATGCCTGAAATGATGACGCAGCTGCGCAACGAACGAGTATGTGTTGTTGGTGGGTACAGTCTGTCTGTCCTGTATCTTGCGTAGACTTCCAGCACGACCGCTTCTCCTGTCCTACTTATGTCCATGTGGTTTCTATGTAGGGGACGCTGGCTATCCCAACATGCCATGGCTGATCACACCTCTCCGCAACTAGGCCAGGGCGGTAAATTCCGTTCCGTTCGCGGAATTTGCGGAATTTGGGCAATTTCGCGTTCTCCGCAGAACGCAAAATTGCCCAAAATTCCGCTTTCCGCTACTTCGCGAAATTTTTGCATGTTCGCGTTCTCAAAATGCGTGTTCGCGAGATATTTCTCCCCGAGCACGCAAACAGTGATTGTGAACAGGAAAAAAGCATCGCCAACAAGCACTTCCGCGTGTTCGCGGAATTTCTGCGTGTTCGCGGAGATTTTTTACCGTTTCGCGGAGAATTGCGTAACGCGATTACGCAAATTCCGCCCACCCCTATCCGCAACCCCATCATGCCGGCCCAGCTCCGCTACAACACCGCCCATGGCCGGACAAGGCGAGTGATAGAGAGGACGTTTGGCCTCCTGAAGAGCCGATTCCGATGCCTCCACAAGACCGGCGGCGCCCTCCCATATGCCCCGGCGAAGGTCTGCAAAATCTTCATGGTCTGCTGCATGCTGCACAACATGGCAGTTGAGAAAGCTGTGCCACTCATCCTGGATCAAGATGATCAGGACCATCCACCCGTGGAGGACGAAGGGCTTGGCAATGGGGCTAGTGATGTGGAGGACGCGGTTCCGCAAGAGGACATCCGGACTCGGCTCATACACGACTTCTTTGCTTAGTGGTGAGTACCAGTGTCTGTGTGTGCACGCATTGGTCCCCGTGTGGCATGTGTTGCGATGTGTGTGTCCATCTGCATGTATGGCACGTGAGTCAGAGGTGTGTGTGGATGTGTCACTGGAGTGATGGTGGCAGTGATGTGTATTTCCCCAGTCATAATTGTGACCTGGCATGTTGTCATCCTTACATGTGTCGAGTACATGCACATGCAAGTGGCTGTGCTTTTTGTGGCTGACTTCTTGTGTCTCTCATATCCCCAGGTACTTGCGCATGCCGTCTGCTGATTGCATTGTTGTGGCACTGCTATTCCTCATGGACACGTCATCGTGTGCTGACTCAGCGTTACACGCACGGACAAGTTTGGAAGTCTCCTTAGGGTAAGGGATGCATCAGGGGTGTATTGGGTGTGGCAGTTGTTTACGATGTGTGCACACTGCCCCTGTCGATGTTTGGTTCCTCTGCAGACATGTCGCATCACCATGGTACACATTACATGCAGCTGGGTACAGATGGTCAGACTTGTTGACAGTCATCAGTTTTGGGATTGTGGAATGTGATGATGGCATCAATGTGTGTTACGCTGCCCTCAGACACATACGGTTTGCCTTGGCTTGACATGCTGTGGGACTTCCACATCAGCGGATCAATGGTGTATGGCAGTCTCTCCGTGAGCAGCAGGGGGTGTTTAGCTGTTAGCCGACACTTGTGTGCCAGTTCCATGGCTATCACGCATTTGGGCTGCAGAAGGGGGGTTCCAGTGTTGGACCCACATGTTACTCCACATTACCCGTTCATGTGTACTCCGAGTTGCCTCTGCAATCCCGAATACATGACTAATAAAGGTGTCCCTATGCCTCCAAGGTGCCTCTTCTCAGTCAATGCTGGTGTGTTGCCACGGTGCATCCAGCATGTCTGGCATGGTTTTCCGTGATAGTGGCTATGTGTCTATGTGTCGAGTAGCAAGATGCAAGCTGTTTGTCTGGGATTAGACTGTGTATTGTGCATGTAGTCAATGACTGTGTGGGTATTGTGACATGTGCCATCCCCATGCATCCCACGTTGGCCAGGCCACCATTCACTGCATCCACCTGACTCAAGCTTGCAGGACATGGTTCTGCCACCTGTCCACACATACCTGGGTGCCCCCCAGGACACTCCACATGATCCCTGACCTCTGCGCATGGCTGTAGCTGTACTCAATATGTCTGCCGGCACGGTTGTGCGGCCACCCCCTCAGCTGGTTGGGCCCATCACGGGTGTGTATGGTGCTCCATGTCTGTCTTGCCTACTACAATGTGACCCATGTGTGTCCTGTGCCAGACTCAGGCCCCAGGGTGTGGATGGTTGAAGTCAAATGAGAACTCAGGCATAGTTAGACTTTACAAGACACATGTAAGGTAATAATGCAATCAGTAGGCATCTTCTCTTTATGGTGTGACTTTTTATTTTGGTTGGGGTGGGGGGGGGTTGACATGAGGGGCTTTCCGGGTGTGTGGAATCCAAAGTTCACTAGGGGAGTTGGTGTCCTTGCCATTTGAAATCCTCAGAGTCCATGCCACAGTCTTTGTCAACATTGGTCAGACAGTGACCAGCAAGTCCATGTGGCAGAGAATGTCTCTTGATGCTGTGCTGCTGTTGCTCCAGTGGGCCAGGTGCCAGGCCAGGTGTCCTGGGAGATGGTGCTGTTGCGCCGACCCTCACGGTCTTTTCCGTGGACGACCCGCCCTCCTGCGGGGACCCTCAGAAGCAGGCCGTGACGATGTTTGGGATGCTCCGTCGGATGTCTCCTCCTCCTCCTCATCCCTCCCTGTGGGTGGTGATGTTCTACGCCTGCTGGCACAGGGAGGGTTGCCCATGTTGTCGGCCATCCGACGGAGTGTACTGTGAATTCCCGTGAACACCGTCACGAGCTCAGCCTGTCTGTCCTCCATCCGCCGTTGGTGTCGTAGTAGACAGGCATGTTGCTCCGCATGTTGCTGGGCCTGCTGGGTCTTGATCTCATCGAGGGTCCCCTTCATCTCATTGAGGGTGGACACAACCTGGCCCATGCCCGTGGTGTCCTGCCGGTATGTGTCCAGGATGTTACGGACATGGGAATATACCGGTTCCCCAGCCAACAGGTCAGGCTCGCGCCTCCGCCGTCCTCCACTCCCACCACCCCGGCCCACTTGCACCTGGCCTGCCCTTGTGGGCACATCGGGTCTCCGGGACCCCTGAGGGGTGGCATGGGCGTGGTCGCCTGCCTCCTCCTGGGTGCCCGGGACACCGTGTCCCTCCTGGCCAGTCTGGCTGCAATGTGGTGTTGGGGCAGGGATCCTGGGTGTCTCCTGGGATGTGGCAGGAGTGGGGGTGGTGTTTGGCCCAGTTGTACCTGACGCTGGTGCTACAGGTGGTTGGACACCAGAGGGGCCAGGTTGGTCGGGGTCGGGTTCGTCCACAGAGTGGTGAGAGTCGTCGCTGCCGGTGGCTCCGTCATCCCGCCGAGCCGGGTCCTGTGAGTCTTCCCTCCCAGTGTTGGGGGGTGATCCACGACGTTGACCTGTGTGTGAGAGAGACAATGTTAATTTTGTTCCATGCAACATCCATGTTTCATTGGTTTCTAAGTTGGCACATTTCCTCTAGGAATTTGGATATGTCTTGCATTCCACTCACAGTGCACTTGTGCATGGGTATATCCCTTGGCCACAGCTTTAGCGACTTTACCTATGTGTGGCACAGTCTTACTTGCTGCGTCAATTGTGACTGCAGTCAGCAGTGGAATGGACAGGTGTGGAGAGCCATGCATTGGCGCCTTCCGTGTTGCACTGTACGTGGGCACATGGAGTGGTTCCACACACTTAGATAATGCAGGTAGCTGTCGTTGTGCTCGTGCGCAGGTTGTGACATGGCCCTGTGTTTAGCCATGGAGAAGAGGGGGGGTTCTGGCACTGGCCACCCTTGTCTACATGCACGCAGTCCACCTGCTGACGAGCAGACATTCCCACACCCCACAAGGCTGATTTGCTCTCCCTGTGTGTCCCTTTCTCGCTCCCTCTCTGTCCCCCTCTCCCTCCCTCTGTGTGTCAGCCTCCTCCCTCTGTCCGTCTCCCTGTGTCTCCCTCCCTCTCTGTCCCCCTCTCCCTCCCTCTGTGTGTCAGCCTCCTCCTTCTGTGCGTCTCCCTGTGTCTCCCTCCCTCTCTTCCCCATCTCCCTCCCTCCGTGTGTCAGCCTCCTCCCTCTGTCCGTCTCCCTCTGTCTCCCTTTCTCCCTCCCTCTGTCAACCTCCTCCCTCTGTCCGTCTCCCTATGTCTCCCTCCCTCTGTCAGCCTCCTCCCTCTGTCCGTCTCCCTCTGTCAACCTCCTCCCTCAGTCCGTCTCCCTCTGTCTCCCTTTCTCCCTCCCTCTGTCACCCTCCTCCCTCCCTCTGTCTGTCTCCCTGTGTCCACCTCTGTCTCCCTCCCTCTCTGTCCCCCTCTCCCTCCCTCTGTGTGTCACCCTCTGTCACCTCAGCCCTGCTTCCTGGGCACAGACTGTTAGCAGATCTTTGAATGGCTCTTGGCTTGTTGATGTGAGTTTGTTTCTGATCTCCAGGCACCCATTGGGTGTGGTGTCTGTGTCTGCGCTGCTGCTGTGGTGGTGTGTGCTGCCACTCTTTCACAGTGTTGGCTGTTCATTAGCTGCTGTCATGTGCAAAAAGTGCCTTCACCCCCATGTCTTAATGCAAGGCGTCCGCCATTTGCTGGCAAGTCTTTCCTGTGTGGGGACACACTGTTTGTCTGGCTGTGACCTAGGCCATATGGGCAGAGGGCATTGTTGTCTGCTTCTGAGTTGCACTATGTGATTTTTGGGGCCCACACTCCCGCCATCCGGGTTACCGTGTCTTGTGTTGGTGTTTTCTGTGGCCTGTGACTTGACATTGTCCAGCTGGGTGCATGGGGCATGGTGGCGCTAGTGGCATGTGCGTGTTCATGGAGTGTGGTTGAGTCATGCGATAGCTTGGGGTGGTTGCGTGCCTGTTTGTGAGTTTGGTTGTGGATGACGTTCCCCCCATGTGAGGTGAGTTGTTTGTGTACTCACCCGGGTCTCGGACTCCTTCTAATCCATCCACTGCCACCACCGGCAGTATGGCCATCACCCTCTCCTCCCAGGGATGGTAGTGTACGGGTCTGCGGGCCGGCCCTCCTCCAGTGACTTTGGCCTGGTTGTGTTAGTCCGTCATTTTGGCTCTGACCCTCCTCCGCAGATCGTACCACCTGGATTGGCATTCATGCCTGGTCCTTCTGGTGTCCGCAACAGCATTCACAGCATCGACGATGGTCTGCCACATGGATGTTTTTTCAGAAATGCTGGTCTGTCTGACCAATGTTCCAAAGAGGTGTGGCTCAACTCTGAGGGTTTCATCGACAAGGACCTCCAACTCTCGGCTAGTGAACTTTGGATTCTTGTTAGTGGGCATGGTGATGGGTGTGGGTGTGGATGGGGGGGGTGTGGATGGTTGTGGGTGTGTGGGTGTGGTTGTGCAGGTGTGTGTGTAAATGTGATGTGGGGGGTGTTTGTGAAGGTGTGTGTGTGAAGGTGTGCAAGTGTAAGGTGTGGTCAAGCTTCTAGTATGGTGCTGTAGGTTGTCTGTGGGGTCTGGCAGCAGTGAGTCTGTTGCCAAGGCTCATGGTTTGTGTGTGTGGGCCCTTTTTATTGGTCCATTGGTGGTTGTGGCTGTGTTTGAACTTTGGGTGGGTGTGTTATAAGGAGTGGTTGTGTTTTGGGCCTCTGTTTTGGATTTTGGCAGTTGCAGGTCAGTGATTGTGTTGTTTTTGAGCTTGTTGGACATGTTTAGTGGCTTTGTGCCATTCGAATGGTGTATTCTTGTGTTGTTTTGCTTTGTCCTGGTTGTGTACGTGCGTTTTTAACGTGTGTACGGTGTGTACTTCGGCCATTTGGTTGTACAGTGCTGTCCTTGTGTCTGGCTTGGTACGACTCGTACATGCGCGATTTTGTGTGAAGGTGCTGGTGTTGGGGCCTGGGGTACGCTCCATACGTCCGCGGGTGAGGGTACGGTTCGTACATACACGGGGGTACGACACGTACACGGGTGGGGGTACGACTCGAACGTACACAGGTGTACATACACGGGTGGGGGTGCGACACGTACACGGGTGTACATACACGGAGGTACGACACGTACACGGGTGTACATACACGGGTGGGGGTACGACACGTACACGGGTGTACATACACGGGTGGGGGTACGACACGTACACGGGTGTACATACACGGGGGGGTTCGACATGTACAGGGGTGTACATACACGGGGGTACGACACGTACACGGGTGTACATACACGGGTGGTGGTACGACACATACACGGGTGTACATACACGGGGGGTACCACACGTACACGGGTGTACATACACGGGTGGGGGTACGACACGTACACGGGTGTACATACACGGGTGGGGGTACGACACGTTGTAGGAGAGTAGGGTCTGCTATCCTATGGTCACCCCAAATTTTTGCTTTTTGCTTCACTGGTTTTTGACATATTGAGGCTGTGGGCCTGCCAATCAGACCCCCAGCCTGCTGTTCTCTCTACTAAATTAAAACTATGCACCGTAGGTGCATAACCAATTGGAAGTGGATCACCCTGTCAGCCCCTGTACCAGTGTACACTAGGTACCCCGGGCATTGGTGTACCCAAGGCCTGCCAAGGGCTGAAGCATGTATTATGCCACCCCAGGCTTGGCCTAACAATTTGACACAACTGGCTGATCACTCAGCTGGGGTAAGTTGGTGTAATCACCTCTTACTTAGGTGTAGTATACCTATACCTAACCTTAAATGGGACACCTGGTAACCTATAAGTCACTCCTATGGCAGGCCTTAACAATCCTGAAGGCAGAGTGCTTGGTTCCATGTGAGATGGTGCTCTGGCATGAGCTGAGCCTGTCTGCAGTGGTCGGAACAACTTCCTTCTACTGTTTCCAGATATTGTCATACCATATACTCTTAAGTGCATTATGAACCTCGCGGTTAAATGCTATCTTTGGTTTGGCTTTATCAAAACATGTCGAGTAAGGTGTCATACGAATTGGAATACTAACCCCTCGCCAATTCTGGCGACGGGGTTAGCATTCCACCCTTCTAGAGGGACACGACATGTACAGTACCTGAAACCCGGGTAAAATCAGACATAGCCTCAGCTCCACAAAATGGATGCTGCCACCACAGACACAAGTCTGCCCTCCTGCTGCTGGGAGTCCTTCCAGCTTGGGAGGTGTGGACAAAGGGTTTCCTGCCAGGGGAGGTGCGTGCACCACCCCAGACAGGATTTTGTGTATTGGTCAGGTAGGGCTTGAAAGAAACCAGACATGCCTGTGGCTCACAAGGAGCCTCGGTGCATATGCCAGTTCAAACCGGTCCTGGGGCACACCAGTCCCGGGCCTGGGGCGAGCTGGACAAAGGATTGGGGGTGTAACCACCCCCCTTCCTGGTCCCACCCATAGGGAGGGACCTAGCAGGTAGTCCGGCCCCTAGAATCCGCTTAAAGGTAGGAGCTGTGTCCTAAGACTTCAGACATCCTGGAATCAACTTAACACTAAGAAGAAGACGGGAACTTCGACGCTCTGCTGCACAGAGGACTGAAGCCAATCTCCCCTGTGGTCAGGGAGTGACCACCTTGCTAACGCAAGCACCATCCAGCGAATCAATGTCTGCTTTGCCGCCGCCTCCTGCCGGAGCCCGAGCCCAGAGACTGACAAGACCTGGACCTCCAGACCTCTCACCGCCCGATCCACAGTCCCTGAAAAGAGGAGACCCGTGGAGGCACCGAGACACGTGGAGCCAGCCATCTTGAAACGACCACGACAAGCTGACAAGCGCAACAACCGAGGCTCCCTCCAAGTTGTGCTTTGGGATCTGAGAAGCCCAACACCCGAGTAACATCTGCACCAAAGGTGAGCCCTCCAGCATCTCCACGATCTGCGTGGGGCCCTTCTGCATTTTGCCACTCGACGCGCCTAACCGGTTGCTGGCCCGCTGGCTAGTAGCCATCTTGGCGACGAACTTTACGAAATACACCACTGGTTGGTTGCTCCAGACTGGCCCTTGCTCCCCTCCAAAGGAGCAGTCCTTCTGACCTTGCTGGTCAGAACCATCAGCTTATTTCATCTCCTACAACACTTGCTTTTGCCAAGGCTTGTTTGCTTCGATCAAGTCGCCGACACCGCCGACAGCGAGAGCCTGCGTGGGACAGCTCATGAACCGACTCCTGGACATCGTCGACCTCCAGGGACCACGTGGCTGCAGAGACAAGCTACACCTTTCTTCCTGTTTGCACCCGACATTGCCTGGTACCCACCTGGTGCCACGCTGGTCACTGGCTAGTGACTGTGAACACTGTCCCCTCTGCTTACAGGTCTTCAACATCTCCGATCCACTCTTGGATCCACTGCACCTCTCCCGGACCGACCGCCTGCAGCATCTTTGTCTTCAAGCTCCACGGAACAGATAGAAGAAACCCGACGCACTTCGAGGCCTATGCACCCGCTTCCTGTGGGTGAGGTAAAGCTGGCACACCTGTGCCCAAGTGTAGTAATACATCTCTAGTGCCTGTGTTCCAAATCTTGAGTTCCTAGTCCATCCGGAAGATCCTCTTTGCAGTAACTTTGTACTTTTTACGCACCCATTGAAACCTATGGGAGCACGCGTGTGACTATTTGCTCTGCACACGCCACCCGTGGACCTCCTGGTCACTAACTGAAGTTAGCTCCTTGTAGGCCCAGCGATTCTAGAGGCCCTAGGCCTTTTCCCTTTTCTGTTCGTGGTACTTATACCACTATTTTAGTATATGGTTTGAGCGGCCACCAGGGCCTATCCATATAAAGTGCAACTTCTGTGTATTCTACTGTAATCTTGTTTGACGATTTGTGCTCCTGTGCTCATAAAGAGACTAGGGGTTACTTTGAGAAATAAATACATATATATTTTGAATATATATCTGTGTGGTGTCCTTTCATTGGTATAAAAGGGGGTTGCATTTGGTAAAACAGCTGGCTTAACACGCTTCACGAGTTTAGCCTCAAAGACTGCTTAGCCTACGCTACCACTAGGGCAGCTAGTCCGAAAAGGTTGACTTACAACCACACCATAAGGGTTGCTTGGCATGGTACAAGGTGATCACTTTAACTAGTGAGCATCATATACCAGGCCAACTTCTCACACACGTACACGGGTGTACATACACGGGGGTTCGACACGTCCAGGGGTGTACATACACGGGGGTACGACACGTACACGGGTGTACATACACGGGTGGTGGTACGACACGTACACGGGTGTACATACACGGGGGGTACGACACGTACACGGGTGTACATACACGGGTGGTGGTACGACACGTACACGGGTGTACATACACGGGTGGGGGTACGACACGTACACGGGTGTACATACACGGGGGGTTCGACACGTACAGGGGTGTACATACACGGGGGTACGACACGTACACGGGTGTACATACACGGGTGGTGGTACGACACGTCCACGGGTGTACATACACGGGTGGGGGTACGACACGTACACGGGTGTACATACACGGGGGGTTCGACACGTACAGGGGTGTACATACACGGGGTGACGACTCGAACGTACACGGGTGTACATACACGGGTGGGGGTACGACACATACACGGGTGTACATACATGGGGGGGTTCGACACGTACAGGGGTGTACATACACGGGGGTGATGACTCGAACGTACACAGGTGTACATACACGGGTGGGGGTACGACACGTACACGGGTGTACATACACGGGTGGGGGTACGACACGTACACGGGTGTACATACATGGGTGGGGGTACGACACGTACACGGGTGTACATACACGGGGGGTTCGACACGTACACGGGTGAACATACACGGGGGTTCGACACGTACACGGGTGTACATACACGGGGGGTTTGACACGTACACGGGTGTACATACACGGGGGGTTCGACACGTACACGGGTGTACATACACGGGGGTTCGACTCGAACGTACGGGGGCTGGGTGGGGGGTTCGACTCGAACGTACAGGGGCTGGGGGGGGTCGGTGCGTACATACGGGGGCTGGGGGGTGTTCGGCGCGTATGCGGGCACATGTCTCCATGGTTGCTATGGGAGTTCGGTGCGGACGGTGTTTTTTCCATACGGTTGTAACATCGGACGCACGGGATGGATCGTAATTCCGCGGTCGGACCTCACTTTTCACATTTGTACGGTAAAGCGTCCGTGGACGTGTCGGACACATTTTCCGACCCGAGGACGTGTGGGGAATAATTCCCAATGCGATTCGTATGGACTTTTTACCATGCGAATCGTAATTGGCAGTTTGTACGGCACTTGTACGATTCGTACGGTAAAAAGACCGGATACGAGTCGTACGGGGAATTTTTTTACCGGATCGTGATCGGCACCGTACCCTATATAATTTACTATTCCCACTCCACTTAACATAAAGTCAGGGAAGGTGCTGGACACTAACCCTATATAATTTACTATTCCCACTTCACTTAACATAAAGTCAGGGAAGGTGCTGGACACTAACCCTATATAATTTACTATTCCCACTCCACTTAACATAAAGTCAGGGAAGGTACTGGACACTAACCCTATATAATTTACTATTCCAACTCCACTTAACATAAAGTCAGGGAAGGTGCTGGACACTAACCCTATATAATTTACTACTCCCACTCCACTTAACATAAAGTAAGGGAAGATGTTGGACACTAACCCTATATAATTTACTATTCCAACTCCACTTAACATAAAGACAGGGAAGGTGCTGGACACTAACCCTATATAATTTACTATTCCCACTCCACTTAACATAAAGACAGGGAAGGTGCTGGAAAATAACCCTATATAATTTACTATTCCAACTTCACTTAGTTTCAAGTCAATGAAGGTGGTGGACACTAACCCTATACAATTTTCTATTCCAACTCCAGTTAACATAAACTCAGAGAAGGTGTTGGACAGTAACCCTGCATAACTTACTATTCCAACTCCACTTAGGTTAAAGTCAAGTAAGGTGCAGGACACTATGGTGCCGATCACGATCCGGCAAAAACCGGGTACGAACCGTCGGACGGAGCATAATCTCCGCCCGACGCGTACCCGGTCGTCAAATTTTACAAACAAGGAATTACGATTCGCACGGGTACACCATTACCGTACGAATCGTAAAAAAGCCCGACCGAACAAAAAACACCTACCAATGCGATCCGGGAAAGCGCCGACCTGACGTCGGGACGCACGCAGCCAGCCATTCACGACCCAGGAATCACGATTCGCACCAACGTCACCCCGCACGGTCAATATTTTGCGGCAGCCAAAAACTGCCGGGAAATCAGGACGACGCGAACAAGGACCACCAGTACGCGACGGACAGACGACGCCGCGAACAAGGAGGACCAGTACGTGACGGACAGACATGGACCCGAACCTACGAGTCATCCCTGCCCTCATAGCAGTCCACCTCCTCTACAGGTTACGACGCAGACGCCGCAGAAGGTCAGAATAACTAAGGGAGGGGGGAAAGTGGGGTGGGGTGGGGGTGGCACGACCAGGGCAGGCCACAAAACAACCACATGAGTGACACACTACACATGGCCTGGACATACCTGACTCCCATGCCCTGGTCACCACGAGGGGGTGGGGGCGTGTCCTGAAAAGCCAGCGACCGCCACAACGGAAGTCCGTCACCACGCGAACCGGCAACACAACCAGACAGGTACGTCCCGTACCCACGCCTGAAGAGCGTGGGTACGAGTCGGACCACGCCCACACACGTCACCCCAACAATGGCGGGACGGATCGCACCCACGTGGCAAAGGCCTGGGTACGGGCCGCACAAACATCACATAGCGTGGGGACGGATATGTACGGACCCTACCCCCACCCCGTATGCAAGGAGCGTACCCCCCAGCCCAACAGTGTAAGTACGACCCGTACCCCCACCCGCGTATGCATGGAGCGTACCCCCCATGCCAACAGTGTAAGTACGACTCGAACCCCCACCCACGAATGCAAGGAGCGTACCCCCCAGCCCAACAGTGTAAGTACGACCCGTACCCCCACCCGCGAATGCAAGGAGCGTACCCCCCTGCCCAACAGTGTAAGTACGACCCGTACCCCCACCCACTAATGCAAGGAGCGTACCCCCCAGCCCAACAGTGTAAGTACGACCCGTACCCCCACCCGCGAATGCAAGGAGCGTACCCCCCATGCCAACAGTGTAAGAACGACCCGTACCCCCACCCGCGGACGTACGGAGCGTACCCCCCATGCCAACAGTGTAAGTACGACTCGAACCCCCACCCACGAATGCAAGGAGCGTACCCCCCAGCCCAACAGTGTAAGTACGACCCGTACCCCCACACGCGTATGCAAGGAGCGTACCCCCCATGCCAACAGTGTAAGAACGACCCGTACCCCCACCCGTGGACGTACGGAGCGTACCCCCAGCCCAACAGTGTAAGTACGACCCGTACCCCCACCCGCGAATGCAAGGAGCGTACCCCCCATGCCAACAGTGTAAGAACGACCCGTACCCCCACCCGCGGACGTACGGAGCGTACCCCCCATGCCAACAGTGTAAGTACGACTCGAACCCCCACCCACGAATGCAAGGAGCGTACCCCCCAGCCCAACAGTGTAAGTACGACCCGTACCCACACCCGCGGACGTACGGAGCGTACCCCCACCACACCAGTGTCAGTAGACTCGTACCCTCACCTCGAATGCATTGTGCGTACCCCCACCGTGTATGTGCCAAGCGCACACATCCAGAAATCGGAGGTGTGTGTGCAGAGTCCACCCAGCAGTGCCCTGAGACAGGAGTGGTGGGTGCAGAGTCCTCCCAGCAGTGCCCAGACACAGGAGGGGTGGGTGTGGAGTCCTCCCAGCAGTGCCCTGAGACAGGAGGGGTGGGTGTGGAGTCCTCCCAGCAGTGCCCTGACACAGGAGGGGTGGGTGCAGAGTCCTCCCAGCAGTGCCCAGACACAGGAGGGGTGGGTGTGGAGTCCTCCCAGCAGTGCCCAGACACAGGAGGGGTGGGTGCAGAGTCCTCCCAGCAGTGCCCAGACACAGGAGGGGTGGGTGTGGAGTCCTCCCAGCAGTGCCCTGAGACTGGAGGGGTGTAACACATGTGTGTGAGGCCAGAATTATCCACATGCATACTGGCTACAAGGGAACATGTCCCCATGAACTCATGTCAACAGACTCCACACACAAGTACAGTGATCACCAAGGATGCCACGATTGTCGCAGGTGGAGACATGGCCCTGCATGCATGGCCAAAGTAGAAGGGCTCCGTCACACACACAGCTCATGTAGACACAGCTCTGCGCTAAACATTGGGAACACCCTGCAGGGAAGAAAGCTGGGTACACAGAGGAAGGAATACACCCTTGGACAAGTGCACCATGCAGGAACTGCCTACATGAACAAAGAAAGTTAGCCAACACCTTGTGATGGCACACAGATCACAGGGTCCCACCAATGAGCAGTACACTACTACATATCCCACACACCCAAACCCTTACACACCACCCAAAACCATGTAGCAGCCCCACCAACACCAATACCAGCATAGCAGTAGTGTGATAATGAAAACAAAATTAAGCTTTATTCAGCAGGAGCACAATGTCCGTGGATCGCAGGCAGTTCAATCTTCACAAAGCCCATAGGGCAGTCAATGATTCTCAGCTGGATGGGGGACACAGTTGGATGCGTGTCCCCTACCTTGCCTGCACAGTCAAATGGCATCGTCTTCCACACTGGTGCGGGCATCGGGGGGGGGGAGCAACAGGCACCGCAGGGACATCAGGGCAAAGGGGCGGCGTTGTGGGTGCAGGGATGGAGGACTCCACCACAGGGGGTGGGTCAGTGCCAAAGGCGGAGGCCAGGATGGCACTACACACCTTTGCAAGGTCCTCCAGGGAGTCCCCTGCACCCGAAGGGACCTCAGGCCCCAAGGAGGGGGGGGGTCAGAGGGATGGGTCGCAGCGCCACCGGGGGAGGGTGGAGACAGGGGGGGAGACTCAACCACCCTGACCGGGGACCTCCGTGACCGCTTGCGTGGTGGTGTAACTGTGGGGCTCAGGGACAGAGCGGCCATGAAGGAGTCCTTGGGGGAGATGTGGCCAGGAGAGCTGAGGGGAGGGGATTTGGAGGGAGTGGACTGGGTGGAATGCGGACTCCCACTATGGCTGCGTGTCACACGTTTGCCCCCCGACCCAGTGGGTGTGCCTACCTCACCCTGTGTGTGCGTGTCAGGAGGAGTGCGGTGGACCTTCCCTGCTGGTGTGGTGCCCGTGTCCGTTGATGTGGGTGCATGCCGACGTCTGGGTGTACGTGTGACAGGCATGGGAGTGGGAAGTGTGGATGGGGCAGGGGTAGGTGGGGGGAGGTCGCGCTGCAGGAGACCCACTGCTGCAGTCAGTATGGAGTCGATGGACCTCAGCAAGTTGCGTTGGTCAGCCTGCGATGAATGAATGCCCTCCAAGAAAGCCTCGATGTTGGTGAGGGTTTTGCCGTGGGCATGGAGGACATTAAGGATCGCAGCCTGACCAACCTGCAGTTGCCGCTGGATGTCCACAGACTCTGCATTGGCGGCAGCAGTGGAGACAGGGGCAGGGGGCGCGGTGCCTGGCAGGAAGGAGACATGCTGTGACCGGGCACGCTGGGAAGGGACACGAGCAAGTGGGAGGCGGCTGGTGGAAACTGAGGGGGCGGTGCGAGGTGTTGTTCCGCTGTCAGCTGCTGGTGCAGCCTCCGCCCACTCGGCGACATCGTCCCCGGACCTGTCAGCTTCGTAGTCTGATGTGCCAGTCGACAGGTCCTCGGCCACACTCTCCTCCGCCTCTGTCCCACTCGATGTGCCAGACCCGATGTCACGGCTGGCACTGGTGCTCGGTCCCTCCGCCTGGTCTGTGTCCATGTCTCCCTCTGTGTCCCCCGACGATGCTGTGGGCAGGGTGGAGAGACAGAAATTATTCAGACACCTGTACACATCTGTCACATGAGTCCAATCTACATAGGTAACATTGCATGGCCTGAAAAGGAAGATCCCTAACATCTACTGAACAGGGTACCGATGTAGGGCATGAAACACACAGTTGGTTGAGCCACCATGCCACTGAAATACCATGGAGAGCATGAGACAATAGCTAAACACAGGAAAAGGAGTCTGACATAGCACCCAGGTCCTGGGGACAATCCAGCACTACATCTGCACCACACAGCGTTGGCTAAAATACCGATGACCAGGGACCATATCCATGAACTTGAGACACATGCTGCATAGGTAATGCTGAAAACATGCACAACATGACTCGGTCACTGCACATTGCGTGTGTGTCCAGGCACATCACACACTGCCCAGACCCAGCAAGTGGTAATCAGGATTTAACACATAGGCATTGCCCGCCCCAACAAGACCCTACACGAGGCAAATTGTGGAGACACAGGTGGCACCAACATCTCATGGTCTGGGTGATACACACAGGGGCAGGCAAAAAGCAAGATTGGACGCCAAACAGCCAAGGTGCGCCTGTACAAATAATGAGGTACCAGTGCCCATCCTCAGATGAGTATAACAAGACACACAGGCACTGGCAACTGTGAGTATGAAGAAGGACAATCAGGTCAGGCTGCACAGTGGACACCTGTACAAATTAGCACGTCTATATACATGGTGACAGGGGACAATGGCACAGAGCACAACTTACGCTGTAGACACTGACAGTGGCCACGTTCATGATGACACATACACCACTGAGGAAAAGGTGCCCCAGGGGACAGTAGTGGGCACGCAACTACATGCTACTGAATGGTAATGACAGCAACACACGTCACCATCCCTGCACTATGTGTATCGCACAGTCATGCACATCATGTCACAGGCCACTACATAGGACATGCGCGCTGTAAGGCATGACACATGAGAGACCAACTCCCATGTCTGGAGTCAGCATCAGTGCCAACTGACATGGAACCCACATGCAGTGAACTTGACAGTGCACAGGCAAGGTCCCACAACCTGTTACACACCACCCCCACACATGATGCTACAGACATTGTTCCCGTGGACAAAGCGCCAGCCTACATTACCCTGTGAAGGAGTGACTACACACAGACCAGGGAACACATTGCAAGGAGGGGAAGGGTGGCAGGGGCACAGCGCTATACTGGGGCAAACAGGATCTGCACAGCACCTTTAAACCCTGCCAGTGGATTCATGCTACTGTGCCCTTACAAATGCCGGTGACACACAACAAACACACATGTACCTACCCCCTTCCGGCTGCTGCATCGCCTGTAAGCGCCTCTCAAGGTCTGGAAAGACCACCGGCAGCACACGCCTGTGGAGGTGGCTCAGACGGCGGCGGCCGCGGTTCTTGTGGCTCTCAGGTGAGTCCCCCAGCAGGAGCCGTGCAATCCTCCGCGTCCAGCACCGGATATCCTGCCAGCGTTTCCTCACCTGGGCCAGGCGCCGCCTCCGACCATCCACACCCCTCACGGCACTGACGGCGGTCAGCCAGATCTGCTCCTTGGCAGTGGCGCCTACCTGTGAGGAGGAACAAGTGACACCACATCAATACACCAGCCACATGTCACAGAGAGACATATGGGTACAAATTAGCTGGTAACAACAAGGCATGTCATGCAGCCAACGCATTGCACCTTTGTCATAGGGACATCATCCCCTGGTGAGGGGAAAAGCACTACGTGCCACAGTGGGTACACAGGTGGAATGATGGCAATGTCACAATCAATGATCTAGGCTCACACTGTGCATCACACCCACCCCTCCTGGCTCAGGGCACTGCTGTGAGGACTCCACACCCACCCCTCCTGTCTCAGGGCAATGCTGGGAGGACTCTGCACCCACCCCTCCTGTCTCAGGGCACTGCTGGGAGACATCAGGCACCCCCCCCCCCTGGGACCCCCCCGACAGTACATGGCATGTGTGTTACACCTGGACGCAATGGCAGAAGTCACAGTCACCACATAGGGACAGTCTGTGGCAGTGGCCTATGCACTCACCTGATAACCTGGTCGCCCATACAGCATGGAGTACTGTGGGAGGATCACATCCAGCAGAGCCATGTTCTCCTCCAGGGTGAATGGCTGTGTCCTCTCCACAGCCCTTGACATGGTTCCAGGGAATCAGTAGCAGCAGCTGGGTCGACGAATGCAAAGATGTGCAGGCAAGTGCTCCCTCATGGGACCTGGCTGCCTTATATGTGCCCTTCTGCCCAGTCTCATGCACAGGAGTACAGAGAGATTGGTCACTCACATTTGCATCCTATGTTTCCTCCAATCCCTTCAAACCTAGCAGTCTGTGGGTTCTCTATCGGTTTCATTCTCCTGCATGATGTCAGCCCCACAAACACATTGCAACAAAGTAGACAAATCCCAACTGACTTCTGCTGTGCACCTTCCAGAACAATTTCGAATTTTGAACTTGGTCTCCATGACAACCAGCATGCATGTAGGCCTTAATACTTGTCCCCTATGTAATTTGGAGCATCACACACAGGTACGGTGCGTGTGGGGGCCCTAGGGCACCCCAAATGCATGGCAACGGCCCGTACATGCATGCCTACGCTCTCCATCACTTTTGGTCTGCACGCGTATGCGTACCCGTAGTGGTACGGACCGTACACTCGCATCTACGCTCACTATCACTATGGGTCTGCACGCGTGTGCGTACCCGTAGTGGTACGGACCGTACACTCGCATCTACGCTCACTATCACTACGGGTACGCATACGCGTGCAGAGCCATAGTGATAGTGAGCGTAGATGCGAGTGTACGGTCCGTACCACTACGGGTACGCATACGCGTGCAGACCCATAGTGATAGTGAGCGTAGATGCGAGTGTACGGTCCGTACCACTACGGGTACGCATACGCGTGCAGAGCCATAGTGATAGTGAGCGTAGATGCGAGTGTACGGTCCGTACCACTACGGGTACGCATACGCGTGCAGACCCATAGTGATAGGGCCGTACACTCGCATCTACGCTCTCTATCACTATGGGTCTGCACGCGTATGCGTACTCGTAGTGGTACGGACCGTACACTCGCATCTACGCTCGCCATCACGATGGGTACACATACGGCAGCACTCCCACAGTGATTTGGGAACATGCACAGGCCCTCTCAGCAGCAGTACGGCGGATTTTACACTTCACTGTGGTGATAGGCGACACACATGTCGGAATAGGGCGGACATACTTGTCCATGGATGGACATACTTGTCCAGGAATGGACACCAAGGCATCGTCTGTGCATTACCACATGTGTGGGGCACAGGTGTCACAGGCTGTGATGTGGAACATGCCTCCTGAGTGGAGAAGGCACCAGATGTATGATGAGATGTGTACATGTGTACTGTGTGAGGGTGCAATGTGTGCCAGGCATGCCCTTGACTCCTTTGACATGTGTGCATGTGGGACTGCGCACTTGGGGTGAGCGTCACTGGCATGGCACGGACACCAACACACGGAAGTGTCCCATGATGCCCGGTACAGGGGTCATGACACATGACTCATCACTACCCACAGTGCACAATGTGACTATGCCATATATGTGTCCGGGATTTACATCGGGTTGATGTTGTAGCACCCTCAAAAGCTGCAGCCGTTGCAGCAACCAACATGTGGCTGTGTGTAGATTGTCATTGCACACTGTTCCCAACACCATGCCACATGTGTTACCGGATGTGAGGTGCACATGTATGCAAGGGACACGGAGTAGCGTGACAAGGCCATGTCAGCAAACTCACAAGGAATGTGTGGGGAGTCATGACATGTGCACCTTCATGGCAAGGTGTGTGGGCTGGACTAGTGTAATGTCATGTGACCTGTGGCTCAAGTGTTCCGCTGCCAGTCTCTGCAATCAGCATCACACTTCTGCTGATGTGTGGGTGTATGTCACTCCTGTCTTGCGTCGGGCAGTGCACTTGCACTGGGACACAGCTATTTTCATGGCGTGGCATGGGGAGGTTCTCAATCACCGTGTGTAGCTGGGTCTTGGAAGGAGTGTCACCTTGCATCCATACGTGTCCTGGGCATGTAGCACATGCCTGACTCCCTATGTGGCATGTGTGTATTGCCAGATTTACATGTGCTCAGTAGACATGAGTTGTTCTCGTAGTGCACTCACTCTTCCTTGTCACTTCCAAATTACTGCAGAGCGCCTCCTGTTGCCCGAAGAATTCCCGACTTGGCCACCATGCAGGAGAATGACACGATCCGGCTCTACCGCTTCACCCAACCGTTGATTCTGGAGCTGACGGCGAGACTGGCACCACACCTGCAACCGCAGCACAGGTATCCTACGGCACTGACACCCCAGCTGAAGGTAATGGCTGCCCTACATTTCCTTGCCACGGGTACCTTCCAATATACCATAGCTCATGTTGGTGGCATGTCCCAGAGCATGTTCAGCGGTGTGCTGCATGATTTCTTGGAGGCCATGTTGATTCACCTGGATGACTTCATCAAGTTCCCAACCCCTGAACAGATGACTGAGGTCAAGCGTGGTTTCTATGCCCTGGGAGGGATGCCCCATGTCATTGGGTCCATAGATGGGACACATGTAGGTTTGGTACCACCACACGCACGGGAGGTGGCGTACCGCAATCGGAAGCACTACCACTCCATCAATGCCCTTGTGGTGTGTCTGTCCAACATGGTGATTTCACATGTCTGTGCTCGTTTTCCAGGATCAGCACACGATGCCTACATCATGAGGCGTAGCGGGATGCCTGATATGATGATGCAGCTGCGCAACGAACGGGCATGTGTTGTTGGTGGGTACAGTCTGTCTGTCCTGTATTCTGTTTGGCCGAGCAGCACTACCGCTTCGCCAGTTCTAACGATATCCATGTGCTTTCCATTTAGGGGACGCTGGCTATCCCAACATGCCTTGGCTGCTGACACCTCTCCGCAACCCCATCACGCCGGCCCAGCTCCGCTACAACACCGCCCATGGCCGGACAAGGCGAGTGATAGAGAGGACGTTTGGCATGCTGAAGAGCCGATTCAGGTGCCTCCACAAGACCGGAGGCGCACTCCCATATGCCCCGGCGAAGGTCTGCAAGATCTTCATGGTCTGCTGCATGCTGCACAACATGGCAGTTGAAAGAGCTGTGCCCCTCATCCTGGATCAAGATGACGAGGACCATCCACCCGTGGAGGACGAAGGGCTTGGCAATGGGGCTAGTGATGTGGAGGATGTGGAGCCGCAAGAGGACATCCGGACTCGGCTCATACGCGACTTCTTTGCTTAGTGGTGAGTACCAGGGTCTGAGTGTGCACGCATTGGTCCCCGTGTGGCATGCGTTGTGATGTGTGTCTCCACCTGCATGTATGGCACGTGGGTCAGAGGTGTGTGTGGGTGTGTCACTGGAGTGATGGTGGCAGTGATGGTAGTATTTCCCCAGGCATAATTGTGACCTAGCATGTTGTCATACATACATGTGTCGAGTAAATGCACATGCAAGTGGCTGTGCTTTTTGTGGCTGACTTCTTGTGTGTCTCTCTTCCCCAGGTACCTGCGCATGCCGTCTTCTGGTTGCATTGTTGTGGCACTGCTATTCATCATGGACATGGCATCGTGGGCTGACTCAGCGTTACAGGCACGGACACGTTTGGAAGTCTCCATGGGGTAAGGGATGCATCTGGGGTGTATTGGGTGTGGCAGTTGTTCACGATGTGTGCACACTGCCCCGGTCGGGGTTTGGGTCCTCTGCAGACATGTGGCATCCCCATGGGACACGACATGCAGCTGGGTACACCTGAATAGATGGGCTGCCTGGTTGTCAGTCATCAGTGATGGGATAGTGTATTGTGATGAAGGCATCAATGTGTGTGACACTGTCCTCGGACACATACGGTTAACATTGTCTTGACATGGCGTGGGACTTCCACATCAGCGGATGTATGGTGTATGGCAGTCTCTCCGTGAGCAGCTGTGGGTATTTAGCTGTTATCCGACACTTGTGTGCCAGTTCCATGGCTATCACGCATTTGTGCTGCAGAAGGGGGGTGCCAGTGTTGGAGCCACATGTTACTCCACATGATGTGTTCATGTGTACTTCAAGTTGCCTCTGCAATCCCAAACACATGACTATTAAAGGTGTCCCTATGCCTCCAAGGTGCCTCTTCTCAGTCAATGCTGGTGTGTTGGCACGGTGCATCCTGCATGTCTGGCATGGTATTCCCTGATTGTGGCTATGTGTCAATGTGTCGAGTGGCAAGATGTGTGTGTGTGCTGAGACTGTGTAATGGGCATGATGTCCATGACTGTGTGGGTATTGTGACATGTGCCATCCCCATGCATCCAACGTTGTCCATGACCCCATTCTCTGCATCCACCGGACTCAGGCTTGCAGGACATGGTTCTGCCACCTGTCTACACGTACCTGGGTGCCCCCCAGGACACGGGCCAGGATCCCTGACCTCTGCGCATGACTTTTGCTGTACTCAATGTGTCTGTCAGCACGGTTGTTCGGCCACCCCCTCAGCTGGTTCTGACCATCACGGGTGTGTATGGTGCTCCATGTCTGTCTTGCCTAGAAAACTGTGACCCATGTGTCCTGTGCCAGACTCAGGCCCCAGGGTGTGGATGGTTGAAGTGAACAGATGACTCAGGCATGTTTAGACTGTACAAGACACATGTTAGGTAATAATGCTACCAGCAGGCATCTACTCTTAATAGTGTGATTTATTATTGGGGGGGGGGGGGCCAAGTGAGGGCCTTTCCGGGATTAGGGAATCCAAAGTTCAGTAGGGGAGTTGGTGTCCTTGCCATTGGAAATCCTCAGAGTCCATGCCACAGTCTTTGTCAACATTGGTCAGCCAGTGACCAGCAGGGCCATGTGGCAGAGAATGTCTCTTGATGCTGTGATGCTGTTGCTCCAGTGGGCCAGGTGCCAGGCCAGGTGTCCTGGGAGATGGTGATGTAGCAGCCACCCTCACGGTCCTTTCCGTGGACGACCCGGCTTCCTGCGGGGACCTCAGCAGCAGGCCGTGACGACGTCTGGGATGCTCCGTCGGATGTTTCCTCCTCCTCCTCATGATCCCTCCCTGTGGGTGGTGATGTTCTCCGCCTTCTGGCACAGGGAGGGTCGGCCATGGTGTCGGCCATCCGACGGAGTTCAGCGTGAATCCCCTGGGACGCCGTCACTTGCTGAGCCTGTCTGTCCTCCATCCTCCGTTGGTGTAGCTGTAGACAGGCTATTAGCTCCGCATGTTGCTGGGCCTGCTGGACCTTGATCCCCTCGAGGACGGACACAACCTGGGCCATGCCCGTGGTGTCCTGCCGGTATGAGTCCAGGATGTTACGGACATGGGAAAATACCGGATCCCCAGCCAACTGGTCAGGCTCGCGCCTCCGCCGTCCTCCACTCCCACCACCCCTGCCCACTTGCGTCTGGCCTGCACTTGTGGGCACATCGGGTCTCCGGGACCCCTGAGGGGTGGCATTGGCGTTGTCGCCTGCCTCCTCCTGGGTGCCCGGGACACCGTGTCCCTCCTGGCGAGCCTGGCTGCATTGTGGTGTTGGGGCAGGGATCCTGGGTGTCTCCTGGGATGTGGCAGGAGTGGGGGTGGTGGTTGGCACGGTTGTACCTGACGCAGGTGCTGCAGGTGGTTGGACACCAGAGGGGCCAGGTCGGTCGGGGTCGTCCGCAGAGTGGTGAGAGTGGTCGCTGCCGGTGGGATCGGTCTCCTGCAGATCCGGGTCCTGTGAGTGTTCCCCCCCAGTGTTGGGGGGTGCAGCACAACGTTGACCTGTGTGTGAGAGAGACAATGTTAATTTTGATCCATGCAACATCCATGTTTCATCCGTTAGAAAGTTGGCACATTTCCTCTTGGAATTAGGATCTGTCTTGCATTCCACTCACAGTGCACTTGTGCATGTGTGTGTCCCTTGGGCACCAATTTGGCCCCTTTAACTATGTGTGGCACAGTCTTACTTGCTGCGTCAAGTGTGACTGCAGTCAGCAGTGGAGTGTGCATGTGTGCCGAGCTATGCATTTGCGCCTTCCTTGTAGCACTGTACATGTGCACATGGAGTGGATCCACACACTCATATGATGCAGGTGGCTGTCCTTGTGCTCGTGTACAGGTTGTAACATGGCCCTGCGTTTTGCCATGATGAAGAGGGGGGGTTCTGGCACTGGCCACCCTTGTCTACATGCACGCAGTCCACCTGCTGACGAGCAGACATTCCCACACACCAAAGGACTGATTTGCTCTCCCTGTGTCTCCCTCCTTCTCTGTCCCCCTCTCCCTCCCTCTCTGTCCCCCTCTCCCTCCCTCTGTGTGTCAGCCTCCTCCCTGTGTCCATCTTCCTGTGTCTCCCTCTCTCTCTGTCCCCCTCTCCCTCCCTCTCTGTCCCCCTCTCCCTCCCTCTGTGTCCCCCTCTCCCTCCCTCCGTGTGTCACCCTCTGTCACCTTGGCCCAGCTTCCTGGGCACACACTGTTAGCAGATCTTTGCGTGGCCCTTGGCCTGTTGATGTGAGTTTGTTTCTGATCTCCAGGCACCCATTTTGTCTGCTGTGTGTCTGTGCGCTGCTGCTGTGGTGGTGTGTGCTGCCACTCTTTCACACTGTTGGCTGTTCATTGGCTGCTGGCATGTGCAAAACAGTGCCTTCACCCCCATGTGTTGATGCAAGGCGTCCGCCATTTGCTGGCAAGTCATTCCTGTGTTGGGACACAGTGTTTGTCTGGCTGTGACCTAGGCCATATGGGCAGAGGGCATTGTTGTCTGCTTTGGAGTCGCACTATGTGATTCTTGGTGCCCAGCCTCCCGCCATCCGGGTTACCGTGTCATGTGTTGTTGTCTTCTGTGGCCTGTGACTTGACATTGTCCAGCTGGGTGCATGGGGCATGGTGGCAGCAGTGGCATGTGCCTGCTCATGGAGTGTGGTTGAGTAATGCGATGGCTTGTGGTGGTTGCGTGCCTGTTATTAATTTTGGTTGTGGTTGCAGTTCCCCCCATGTGAGGTGCGTTGTTTGTGTACTCACCCGGGTCTCGGAGTCCTTCTACTCCTTCAACTGCCTCCACCGGCAGTATGGCCATCACCCTCTCCTCCCAGGGATGGTACTGTACGGCTCTGCGGGAGGGCCCTCCTCCGGTGGCGTTGGCCTGGTCGTGTTCCTCCTGCCTCTTGGCTCTGACCCTCCTCCGCAGATCGTACCACCTGTTCTGGCAATCCTGCTTGGTCCTCCTGGTGTCCGCAACAGCATTCACAGCATCGACGATGGTCTGCCACATGGCTGTTTTGGCTGCCTGGCTGGTGCTTCTGACCAATGTTCCAAAGATCTGTGGCTCGACTCTGAGGATTTGATCAACAAGGACCTCCAACTCTCGGTGACTGAACTTTGGATTCTTGGTAGTGGGCATGGTGAGGGGTGTGGGTGGGGATGGTGTGGGTGTGGGGGGGGGTGTGGATGTTGGGGGGGGGTGTGGATGGTTGTGTGTGTGTGTGAATGTGATGAGAGGGTGTTTGTGAGGGTGGTCGTGTGAAGGTGTGCAAGTGTAAGGTGTGGTGTAGCTTGTAGTCTGGTTCTGTGGTGTCTGGCAGCAGTGAGTCTGTTGCAAAGGCTCATGGTTTGTGTGTGTGGGCCCTTTTTATTGGTCCATGGGTGGGTGTGGCAGTTTTTGAATTTTGGGTGGGTGTGTTATAAGGAGTGGTGGTGTATTGGGCCTCTGTTTGTTTTTGGCAGTTGCAGGTCAGTGATTGTGTTATTTAAGTGGTTGTTGGCCATGTTTAGTGGCTGTGTGCCTTTCGAATGGTGTATTCTTGTGTTGTTTTATTTTGTCCTGGTTGTGTACGTGCGTTTTGAGCGTGTGTACGGTGTGTACATGGGCCATTTGGTTGTACGATTTTGTCCTTGTGTGTGGCTTTGTAAGACTCGTACATGCGGTTGTGATGTTGGGGCATGGGGTGCGCTCCGTACTTAGGAGGTTGTGTTGGGGGTGCGCCAGGAACGTACTGGGGTGGGGGTACGACTGGAACGTACTGGGGTGTGGGTAGACGGTGGTACGACACGTCCAGGGGTGGGGGGTGTACATTGACGGTGGTACAACACGTACTGGGGTGGGGGGGTGTACATTGACGGTGGTACGACACGTACTGGGGTGGGGGTACGACTGGAACGTACTGGGGTGTAGGTTCACGGTGGTACGACACGTCCAGGGGTGGGGGTACGACTGGAACGTACTGGGGTGTGGGTACACGGGGGGTACGACACGTCCAGGGGTGGGGGGTGTACATTGACGGTGGTACGACACGTACTGGGGTGGGGGTACGACTCGAACGTACTGGGGTGTACCTAGACGGGTGGGGGTATACATACACGGGGGGTACGTGTCGGACGTACGGGGGCTGGGGGGAGTGTTGGGCGCGTATGCGGGCACATGTCTCCATGGTTGCTATAGGTGTTCGGTGCGGACGGTGTTTTTTCCATACGGTTGTACGCTCGGACGCACGGGATGGATCGTGATTCCTCGGTCGGACTTGGATTTTCACGTTTGTAAGGTAAATCGTCCGAGGACGTGTCGGACACATTTTCCGACCCGAGGACGTGTGGGGAATGATTCCCAGTGCGGTTCGTATGGACTTTTTACCATGCGAATCGTGATTGCCAGTTCGTACGGCACTTGTACGATTCGTACGGTAAAAAGACCCGATACGAGTCGCACGGGGGAATTTTTTACCGGATCGTGATCGGCACCCAAACCTATATAATTTAATATTACCACTCCAATTATGTTAAAATCAGGGAAGGTACTGCACACTAACCCAATTAAATTTACTATTCCCACTCCAGTAAGATCAAAGTCAGACAAGGAGTTGGACACTTAACCATATCTAATCTAATAAACAAACATCACACTCCTATACCAAACATCTAACTTATAAACTTTAAAAAAAACTATTCTCCTAATATATTTTCTACATCTTACATATGTTCATAAATTGTAATATATTTACATTATATTAATATAATTTAAAGCATAATTAAAAGATGAATCTTTTGATAACACTCCCCGCCCTTTTCAATTATTAAAAAAACATTCCACTCATAAAAAAAAATATCTTTACAATTAAATTGATGATTTATATATAATTAATTTCTAAATTACATTCAAAGTTCTAAATTTTGAAAATATTTAAACCTATAAAAAATGTGTTTCTTCTCTGATTTTAATTTTTATATATTAAAACAACACCCGCAATTATCCTATAAAAACACAACATCCCACCAATGAAACCAAAATATATTTACCAAACTATATTTAGAAATGCACTTATATAATTATAACATCACATTAAATATTTAAAATTTACATTTATTAACTATGATATATATTTAAAAAACAATATATTTTAATTATAATCTTAAAAAACACAACCCAACCCTATCCACTATTAACCCTAATTCCCTATCAATATTGTAAAATATATTTTCCCTAACATGTTCAAATATACAATTATTTAATTATAATTGTTCTTTAAAATTAAAAATTTCACTATATTTACTATTCAATTAATTTTTTTAAATATATAATTTTATACTATAATTTTTAAAAATAACTCCCCACCCTTCTCTCCTAATATCCCCACATCCCACCCCTAAATACAAAATATAATTTCCAAGTAGATTTTCTAATCAAATTTATATATTTTCGAATTTACTTTAAATTTTCACAATTTTAAATTATTGACTATAAAAAATTGAGTAATTAATATATAATTTTATAATAGTATTTAAAATACACTCTGCACCCTTACACCCTAATAACCCAACATCCCACCCATAAAACAAAAATATAATTTCTAAATTATTTTAAAATTTGAAAAGTAATATTTTCAAAATTACATTCAAATTTATAATTTTCTAATTCTTTAATATTTAATTTTACAAAATTATTATCTGATTTTACACTAATATTTTAAAAAATCTCCCCACCCTTATACACTAATAACCCAACATCCCACCCATGAAACAAATATATAATTTCTAAATTATTTACAAAATTTAAAATATATAATTTCGAAATTTCATTAAAATGTATAAATTTCAAATTTTTCAATATTACATTTTTTTACATTATAATCTGATTTTAAACTAATATTTTTAAAACACTCCCCACCCTTATCCCCTAATAACCCAACATCCCGCTCCTAAAACATAAATATAATTTCCACATTATTTTCAAAATTAAAAATAGATACTTTAGAAATGACATTACAATTTAGAATTTTTTTATTATTTTACATTTACAATTTAGAATTTATTATCTGATTTTACACCAATATTTTTAAAACACTCCCCACCCTTGTCCCCTAATAGCCCAACATCCCGCTCCTAAAACATATCATACAATAAATTACTTAACAATATGAATTAAATTTAAAAAAATTATAAAGTAATTTTACATATAATTAAACAATTTAGTCATTCAATATACACTAAATAGACATTTTAAACATTATATATATTATGTTTCGATATTTCTAACTAAACTAATAAATCGATATTATCTACAAACGATATTACTACATCGATATTTCATACTTCGATATTTTACAAAACAAAAAAAAACCGATATTAATTACATCGATATTCTACACTTCGATATTAATGTTATTGCGATATTTTTTCTTCGATTTTATTGTTATTCGATATTTAAAATTCGATATTATGTCTACTTACCATATATAATACCTACTGGCGGTTGCCAGTAGATAGTTATAGTTAGGATCTTCTTTCTATTCAAAAAGTGTTTTTTCTTTTCCCAATAACTTTGGCGCCGGTTGACGAATCTTCGCGAAATTTTCAAAACGTTGGTCAGTTCCTATCCTGAAAGTTTTGGGGGGTCCCAAAACTTGCTTTCTCCATGTTAATTCCCATAGGAAATTTTAGACACGACTACAGCCCGAACTGCTGAACGGAATTACACCAAATTTGGCAAGAAGGTAGCCCTTGGTTCAGAAAGAGACATTCTTTTTAAATTCAATCCAGGAAGTGTTGGCAGCCATCTTGGTGCAATGCTTTCTAGGACTCGCCTAGCAATGCAGCGCATGCGCTGACACTACACAAACACCACTGCACTGCCCTAAACCCTAAAACAATACCCCAGCACGACCCCCTACACTGCCCGAACACCACTGCACTGCCCTAAACCCTGAACGACCACTCCCAGCTTGACCCCTACACTGCCCGAACACCACTGTACTGCCCTAAACCCTGAAACACCACCCCCAGCATGACCCCCTACACTGCCCGAACACCACTGCTCTGCCCTAAACCCTGAAACACCACCCCCCTGCACGACCCTCTACACTGCCCGAACCCCACTGCACTGCCCTAAACCCTGAAACACCACCCCCTGCACGACCCACTACATTGCCCGAACGCCACTGCACTGCCCTAAACCCTGAAACACCACTCCCCGCACGACCCCCTACACTGCCCGAACGCCACTACTCTGCCCTAAACCCCGAAACACCACCCCCAGCACGACCCCCAACTCTGCACAAACACCACTGCTCTACCCTAAACCCTAAAACACCACCCCCAGCACGACCCCTACAATGCCCGAACACCACTGCACTGCCCTAAGCCCTGAAACACCAGCACGACCCCCTACACTGCCCATACGCCACTGCACTGCCCTAAACCCTGAAACACCACCCCTCTGCATGACCACCTACACTGCCCGAACGCCACTGCAAAGCCCTAAACCCTAAAACACCACCACGTCCCCCTACACTGCCGGAACACCACTGCACTGCCCTAAAACACCACCCACAGTACGACCCCCTACACTGCCCGAACACCACTGCACTGCCCTAAACCCTAAAACACCACCCCCAGCACCACCCCCTACACTATCCGAACACTACTGCACTGCCCTAAACCCTAAAACACCACACCCAGCATGACCCTCTACACTACCCAAACACAACTGCACTACCCTAAAACTAAAACACCACCCCCAGCACGACCCCCTACACTACCCAAAATCCAATGCACTGCCCTAAACCCAAAACAAACTACCCCCAGAACGATCCCCTACACTACCCAAACACCACTGCACTGCCCTAATCCCTAAAACACTACCCCAGCACAACTCCCTACACTACCCAAACACAACTGCACTACCCTAAAACACTACCCCCAGCATGACCCCCTACACTACCCAAACACCACTGCACTACCCTAAACCCTAAAACACTACCCCCAGTAGTACCCCTACACTACCCAAACACCACTGCACTACCCTAAACCCTAAAACACTGTAATCTTGTTTGACGATTTGTGCTCCTGTGCTCATAAAGAGACTAGGGGTTACTTTGAGAAATAAATACATATATATTTTGAATATATATCTGTGTGGTGTCCTTTCATTGGTATAAAAGGGGGTTGCATTTGGTAAAACAGCTGGCTTAACACGCTTCACGAGTTTAGCCTCAAAGACTGCTTAGCCTACGCTACCACTAGGGCAGCTAGTCCGAAAAGGTTGACTTACACCCACACCATAAGGGTTGCTTGGCATGGTACAAGGTGATCACTTTAACTAGTGAGCATCATATACCAGGCCAACTTCTCACACACGTACACGGGTGTACATACACGGGGGTTCGACACGTCCAGGGGTGTACATACACGGGGGTACGACACGTACACGGGTGTACATACACGGGTGGTGGTACGACACGTACACGGGTGTACATACACGGGGGGTACGACACGTACACGGGTGTACATACACGGGTGGTGGTACGACACGTACACGGGTGTACATACACGGGTGGGGGTACGACACGTACACGGGTGTACATACACGGGGGGTTCGACACGTACAGGGGTGTACATACACGGGGGTACGACACGTACACGGGTGTACATACACGGGTGGTGGTACGACACGTACACGGGTGTACATACACGGGTGGGGGTACGACACGTACACGGGTGTACATACACGGGGGGTTCGACACGTACAGGGGTGTACATACACGGGGTGACGACTCGAACGTACACGGGTGTACATACACGGGTGGGGGTACGACACATACACGGGTGTACATACATGGGGGGGTTCGACACGTACAGGGGTGTACATACACGGGGGTGATGACTCGAACGTACACAGGTGTACATACACGGGTGGGGGTATGACACGTACACGGGTGTACATACACGGGTGGGGGTACGACACGTACACGGGTGTACATACATGGGTGGGGGTACGACACGTACACGGGTGTACATACACGGGGGGTTCGACACGTACACGGGTGTACATACACGGGGGGTTCGACACGTACACGGGTGTACATACACGGGGGGTTTGACACGTACACGGGTGTACATACACGGGGGGTTCAACACGTACACGGGTGTACATACACGGGGGTTCGACTCGAACGTACGGGGGCTGGGTGGGGGGTTCGACTCGAACGTACAGGGGCTGGGGGGGTCGGTGCGTACATACGGGGGCTGGGGGGGTGTTCGGCGCGTATGCGGGCACATGTCTCCATGGTTGCTATGGGAGTTCGGTGCGGACGGTGTTTTTTCCATACGGTTGTAACATCGGACGCACGGGATGGATCGTAATTCCGCGGTCGGACCTCACTTTTCACATTTGTACGGTAAAGCGTCCGTGGACGTGTCGGACACATTTTCCGACCCGAGGACGTGTGGGGAATAATTCCCAATGCGATTCGTATGGACTTTTTACCATGCGAATCGTAATTGGCAGTTTGTACGGCACTTGTACGATTCGTACGGTAAAAAGACCGGATACGAGTCGTACGGGGAATTTTTTTACCGGATCGTGATCGGCACCGTACCCTATATAATTTACTATTCCCACTCCACTTAACATAAAGTCAGGGAAGGTGCTGGACACTAACCCTATATAATTTACTATTCCCACTTCACTTAACATAAAGTCAGGGAAGGTGCTGGACACTAACCCTATATAATTTACTATTCCCACTCCACTTAACATAAAGTCAGGGAAGGTACTGGACACTAACCCTATATAATTTACTATTCCAACTCCACTTAACATAAAGTCAGGGAAGGTGCTGGACACTAACCCTATATAATTTACTACTCCCACTCCACTTAACATAAAGTAAGGGAAGATGTTGGACACTAACCCTATATAATTTACTATTCCAACTCCACTTAACATAAAGACAGGGAAGGTGCTGGACACTAACCCTATATAATTTACTATTCCCACTCCACTTAACATAAAGACAGGGAAGGTGCTGGAAAATAACCCTATATAATTTACTATTCCAACTTCACTTAGTTTCAAGTCAATGAAGGTGGTGGACACTAACCCTATACAATTTTCTATTCCAACTCCAGTTAACATAAACTCAGAGAAGGTGTTGGACAGTAACCCTGCATAACTTACTATTCCAACTCCACTTAGGTTAAAGTCAAGTAAGGTGCAGGACACTAAACCTATATAATTTAATATTACCACTCCAATTATGTTAAAATCAGGGAAGGTACTGCACACTAACCCAATTAAATTTACTATTCCCACTCCAGTAAGATCAAAGTCAGACAAGGAGTTGGACACTTAACCATATCTAATCTAATAAACAAACATCACACTCCTATACCAAACATCTAACTTATAAACTTTAAAAAAAACTATTCTCCTAATATATTTTCTACATCTTACATATGTTCATAAATTGTAATATATTTACATTATATTAATATAATTTAAAGCATAATTAAAAGATGAATCTTTTGATAACACTCCCCGCCCTTTTCAATTATTAAAAAAACATTCCACTCATAAAAAAAAATATCTTTACAATTAAATTGATGATTTATATATAATTAATTTCTAAATTACATTCAAAGTTCTAAATTTTGAAAATATTTAAACCTATAAAAAATGTGTTTCTTCTCTGATTTTAATTTTTATATATTAAAACAACACCCGCAATTATCCTATAAAAACACAACATCCCACCAATGAAACCAAAATATATTTACCAAACTATATTTAGAAATGCACTTATATAATTATAACATCACATTAAATATTTAAAATTTACATTTATTAACTATGATATATATTTAAAAAACAATATATTTTAATTATAATCTTAAAAAACACAACCCAACCCTATCCACTATTAACCCTAATTCCCTATCAATATTGTAAAATATATTTTCCCTAAAATGTTCAAATATACAATTATTTAATTATAATTGTTCTTTAAAATTAAAAATTTCACTATATTTACTATTCAATTAATTTTTTTAAATATATAATTTTATACTATAATTTTTAAAAATAACTCCCCACCCTTCTCTCCTAATATCCCCACATCCCACCCCTAAATACAAAATATAATTTCCAAGTAGATTTTCTAATCAAATTTATATATTTTCGAATTTACTTTAAATTTTCACAATTTTAAATTATTGACTATAAAAAATTGAGTAATTAATATATAATTTTATAATAGTATTTAAAATACACTCTGCACCCTTACACCCTAATAACCCAACATCCCACCCATAAAACAAAAATATAATTTCTAAATTATTTTAAAATTTGAAAAGTAATATTTTCAAAATTACATTCAAATTTATAATTTTCTAATTCTTTAATATTTAATTTTACAAAATTATTATCTGATTTTACACTAATATTTTAAAAAATCTCCCCACCCTTATACACTAATAACCCAACATCCCACCCATGAAACAAATATATAATTTCTAAATTATTTACAAAATTTAAAATATATAATTTCGAAATTTCATTAAAATGTATAAATTTCAAATTTTTCAATATTACATTTTTTTACATTATAATCTGATTTTAAACTAATATTTTTAAAACACTCCCCACCCTTATCCCCTAATAACCCAACATCCCGCTCCTAAAACATAAATATAATTTCCACATTATTTTCAAAATTAAAAATAGATACTTTAGAAATGACATTACAATTTAGAATTTTTTTATTATTTTACATTTACAATTTAGAATTTATTATCTGATTTTACACCAATATTTTTAAAACACTCCCCACCCTTATCCCCTAATAGCCCAACATCCCGCTCCTAAAACATATCATACAATAAATTACTTAACAATATGAATTAAATTTAAAAAAATTATAAAGTAATTTTACATATAATTAAACAATTTAGTCATTCAATATACACTAAATAGACATTTTAAACATTATATATATTATGTTTCGATATTTCTAACTAAACTAATAAATCGATATTATCTACAAACGATATACCCCCTATACTACCCAAACAACATTGCACAACCTGAAACCCTAAAACACTACCCCAGCAGTACCCCCTACACTACCCAAACACCATTGGACTACCCTAAACCCTAAAACACTACCCCCAGCAGTACCCCCAGCACTACCCAAACACCACTGCACTACTCTAAACCACTACCCCCAGCACGACCCCCTGCACTACCCATACACCATTGCACTACACTAAACCCTAAAACACTACCCCCAGCACGACCCCTACACTACCCAAACACTACTGCACTACCCTAAACCCTAAATCACTCTCTCAGCATGACTCCCTACACTACCAAAACACCACTGCACTACCCTAAACCCTAAAACACTACCCCCAGCACGACCCCCTACACTAACACCACTGCACTGCCCTAAACCCTAAAGCACCACACCCAGCATGACCCCCTACACTGCCCGAACACCACTGCTCTGCCCTAAACCCTGAAACACCAGCCCGACCCCTACACTGCCCGAACACCACTGCACTACCCTAAACCCTAAAACACTACCCCAGTAGTAACCCTACACTACCCAAACACCACTGCACTACCCTAAACCCTAAAACACTGCCCCCAGCAATACCCCCTATACTACCCAAACAACATTGCACGACCTGAAACCCTAAAACACTACCCCAGCAGTACCCCCTACACTACCCAAACACCATTGCACTACCCTAAACCCTAAAACACTACCCCCAGCAGTACCCCCAGCACTACCCAAACACCACTGCACTACCCTAAACCACTACCCCAGCACGACCCCCTACACTACCCATACACCATTGCACTACACTAAACCCTAAAACACTCTCTCAGCATGACTCCCTACACTACCCAAACACCACTGCACTTCCCTAAACCCTAAAGCACCACACCCAGCACGACCCCCTACACTGCCCGAACACGACTGCTCTGCCCTAAACCCTGAAACACCAGCCTGACCCCTACACTGCCCGAACACCACTGCACTGCCCTAAACCCTAAAACACTAGCCCCACCACGACCCCCTACCCTGCCCAAACACCACTGCAATGCCCTAAATCCTGAAACACCAGCACGACCCCATACACTGCCCGAACACCACTGCACTGCCCTAAACCCTGAAACACCACCCCCCTGCATGACCCCCTACACTGCCCGAATGCCACTGCACTGCCCTAAACCCTAAAACACCACCACATCCCCCTACACTGCCCGAACACCACTGCACAGTCCTAAAACACCACCCCAGCACGACCCCCTACACTACCCAAAATCCAATGCACTGCCCTAAAAACAAAAACACTACCCCCAGCACAATCCACTACACTACCCAAACACCACTACACTGCCCTAAACCCTATAACATTACCCCAGCACGACCCCCTAGACTACCCAAAAACCACTGTACTAACCTAAAACACTACCCCAGCATGACCCCCTACACTGCACACACACCACTGTACTACCCTAAGCCCTAACACACTACCCCCGCACAACCCCCTACACTACCCAAACACCACTGCACTAACCTAAACAACTAACCCTAGCACTACCCCTACACTACCAAAACACCACTGCACTACCCTAAACCCTAAATCTACCCCAAGCACGACCCCCTACACTACACAAACATCACTGGACTGCCCTAAACCCTGAAACACTAGCCCCAGCACGACCCCCTACACTGCCTGAACACCACTGCACTGCCCTAAACCCTGAAACACTAGCCCCAGCACAACCCCCTACAGTGCCCGAACACCACTGCACTGCCCTAAACCCTAAATCTACCCCAAGCATGACCCCCTACACCACACAAACATCACTGCACTGCCCTAAACCCTGACACACTAGCCTGAGCCCAACCCCCTACGCTGCCCGAACACCTCTGCAATGCCCTAAACCCTGAAACACTAGCCCCAGCACGCCCCCTACCCTGCCCGAACACCACTGCCCTGCCCTAAACCCTGAAAAACCACCCCCAGCCCGACCCCCTACACTGCCCGAACACCACTGCACTGTCCTAAACCCTGAAACACTACCCCCAGCACGACCCCCTACACTGCTCAAACACCACTGCACTGCCCTAAACCCTGAAACACCACCCCCAGCACTACCCCCTACACTGCCCAAACACCACTGCACTGCCCTAAACCCTGAAACACCACCCCCTGCAAGACCCCCTACACTTCCCGAACAACACTGCACTAAACCCTGAAACACCACCCCCAGCAAGACCCCCCTACACTGCCCGAACACCACTGCACTGCCCTAAATCCTGAAACACCACCCCCTGCATGACCCCCTACACTACCCGAACACCACTGCACTGCCCTAAACCCTAAAACACCAGCACGACCCCTACACTGCCTGAATACCACTGCACTGCCCTAAACCCTGAAAAACCACCCCCAGCCCGACCCTCTACACTGCCCGAACACCACTGCACTGCCCTAAACTCTGAAACACAACCCCAGCACTACCCCCTACAGTGCCTGAACACCACTGCACTGCCCTAACCCCTGAGACACTACCCCCAGCACGACCCCCTACACTGCTCAAACACCACTGCACTGCCCTAAACCCTGAAACACCACCCCCAGCCCGACCCCCTACACTGCCCGCACACCACTGCACTGCCCTAAACTCTGAAACACAACCCCAGCACTACCCCCTACAGTGCCTGAACACCACTGCACTGCCCTAACCCCTGAGACACTACCCCCAGCACGACCCCCTACACTGCTCAAACACCACTGCACTGCCCTAAACCCTGAAACACCACCCCCAGCACGACCCCCTACACTGCCCGAACGCCACTGCAATGCCCTAAACCCTGAAACACCACCCCTCTACACGCCCCCCTACACTGCCCAAACGCCACTGCAATGCCCTAAACCCTCAAACACCACCACGTCCCCCTACACTGCCGGAACACCACTGCACTGCCCTAAACCCTAAAACCCCACCCCCAGCACAAACCCCTACACTATCCGAACCCACTGCACTGCCCTAAACCCTAAAACACCACACCCAGCAAGACACCCTACACTACCCAAACACCACTGCACTACCCTAAACCCTAAAACACCACCCCCAGCACGACCCCCTACACTACCCAAAATCCAATGCACTGCCCTAAACCCAAAACAAACTACCGCAGAACGATCCCCTACACTACCCAAACACCACTGCACTGCCCTAAACCCTAAAACACTACCCCAGCACGACCCCCTACACTACCCAAACACCACTGCACTACCCTAAAACACTACCCCCAGCACGACCCCCTACACTACCCAAACACCACTGCACTACCCAAAACCCTAAAACACTACCCCCAGTAGTACCCCTACACTACCCACACACCACTGCACTACTATAAACCCTAAATCACTGCCCCCAGCAGTACCCCCTACACTACCCAAACACCATTGCACTACCCAAAACCCTAAAACACTACCCCAGCAGTACCCCCTACACTACCCAAACACCATTGCACTACCCTAAACCCTAAAACACTACCCCCAGCAGTACCCCCTACACTACCCAAACACCACTGCACTACCCTAAAACACTACCCCCAGCACGACCCCTACACTAACCAAACACCACTGCACTACCTAAACCCTAAAACCCCACCCCCAGCACGACCCCCTACACTATCCGAACCCACTGCACTGCCCTAAACCCTAAAACACCACACCCAGCAAGACACCCTACACTACCCAAACACCACTGCACTACCCTAAACCCTAAAACACCACCCCCAGTACGACCCCCTACACTACCCAAAATCCAATGCACTGCCCTAAACCCAAAACAAACTACCGCAGAACGATCCCCTACACTACCCAAACACCACTGCACTGCCCTAAACCCTACAACACTACCCCAGCATGACCCCCTACACTACCCAAACACCACTGCACTACCCTAAAACACTACCCCCAGCACAACCCCCTACACTACCCAAACACCACTGCACTACCCAAAACCCTAAAACACTACCCCCAGTAGTACCCCTACACTACCCAAACACCACTGCACTACTATAAACCCTAAAACACTGCCCCCAGCAGTACCCCCATACACTACCCAAACACCATTGCACTACCCAAAACCCTAAAACACTACCACAGCAGTACCCCCTACACTACCCAAACACCATTGCACTACCCTAAACCCTAAAACACTACCCCCAGCAGTACCCCCTACACTACCCAAACACCACTGCACTACCCTAAAACACTACCCCCAGCATGACCCCTACACTAGGCCTGGGCAAAAATTTCGTTCCGTTCGCGGAAATTGCGATAATTTGACATTTTTGCGTTCCGCGGAGAGCGCGAAAATGTCAAAAATTCCGGTTTCCGCAGCTTGGCGATAATTTGTTTCTTGCTTGCGCTGTAAAATGATACATTCTCGCGCGCGCGCGATCGCCTTACCTGAATCCCTGCGTTCGCCGACAAGTTTTCTTGATCCGGTCGCGTTCTCCATGAGATGTTGTATTGTTTTTAGCCATTTGCGCTGTCTCGCGACAGTTCGCGCCCGCAGTGACGTCATGCGTCGCGCGATCACGTCTTTCTTCTCGCGATCATGCACCGCGAGAACAACTCAAAACAAGATGGCCGCGCCCGCAAGCAACCACATGGGTAAGTTGGCGACCCGCAACCATGCAGAAAATCTCGCGAACATGCCGGAAAAAAACTTCCGCATCTTTGCGATATTTCTGCTTGTTTGCGATAATTTTAAACATTCTCGCGATAATTTGCGAAGGTTAATTCCGCAAATTCCGCCCACCCCTACCCTACACTAACCAAACACCACTGCACTACCTAAACCCTAAAACACTCTCCCAGCATGACTCCCTACACTACCCAAACACCACTGCACTACCCTAAAACACTACCCCCAGCACGACCCCCTACACTAACACTACTGCACTGCCCTAAACCCTAAAGCACCACCCCCAGCACGACCCCCCAAACCCTGCCCGAACACCACTCCTCTGCCCTAAACCCTGAAACACCAGCCCGACCCCTACCCTGCCCGAACACCACTGCACTGCCCTAAACCCTAAAACACTAGCCCCACCACGACCCCCTACACTGCCCGAACACCACTGCACTGCCCTAAATCCTGAAACACCAGCACGACCCCCTACACTGCCCGAACACCACTGCACTGCCCTAAACCCTGAAACACCACCCCCCTGCACGACCCCCTAGACTACCCAAACACCACTGTACTACCCTAAAACACTACCCCAGCATGACCCCCTACACTACCCAAACACCACTGCACTACCCTAAGTCCTAACACATTACCCCCGCACAACCCCCTACACTACCCAAACACCACTGCACTAACCTAAACAACTACCCCTAGCACTAGCCCTACACTGCCCAAACACCACTGCACTACCCTAAACCCTAAATCTACCCCAAGCACGACCCCCTACACTGTCTGAACACCACTGCACTGCCCTAAACCCTGAAACACTAGCCCCAGCACGACCCCCTACAGTGCCCGAACACCACTGCACTGCCCTAAACCCTGAAACACCACCCCCAGCCCGACCCCCTACAGTGCCCGAACACCACTGCACTGCCCTAAACCCTGAAACACCACCCCAGCACAACACCCTACACTACCCAAACACCAATGCACTAACCTAAACCACTACCCCTAGCACTACCCCTACACTACTCAAACACCACTGCACTACCCTAAACCCTAAAACACGACTCCCTATACTACACAAACACCACTGCACTACCCTAAAACACTACCCCAGCACGACCCCCTACACTACCCAAACACCTCTGCACTACCCTAAACCCTAAAACACTACCCCCTACACTATGCACATACCACTGCACTACCCTAAACCCTAAAACACTACCCCCAGCAGTACCCTCTACACTACCCAAACCCCACTGCCCTACCCTAAACCCTAAAAGACTACCTCCAACAGTACCCCTACTCTACCCCAACACCACTACTATAAACCCCAAAATACTACCACCAGCAGTACCTCTACACTACCCAAACACCACTGCACTTCCCTAAACCACAACCCCCAGCACAACCCCCTACACTACCCAAACACCACTGCACAACCCTAAACCCTAGAACACTACCCCCAACTGGACCCCCTACACTACCTAAACACCACTGCACTACTCTAAACCCTGAAAAACTCCCCCAGCATGACCCCCTACACTACCCAAATACCACTGCACTACACTAAACCCTAAAACACTTCCCCAGCACGACTACCTATACTACCCAAACACAACTGCACTACCCTAAACCCTAAATCTACCCCAGCACGACTCCCTACACTACCCAAACACCACTGCACTACCCTAAAGCCTAAAATACGACCCCCAGCACGACCGCATACACTAACACCACTGCACTGCCCTAAACCCAACAACACAACCTCCTACACTACACAAACACCACTGCACTACCCTAAACCCTAAATCTACCCCAAGCAGGACCCCCTACACTACAGAAAAATCACTGCACTGCCCTAAACCCTGAAACACCAGCCCCAGCACGACCCCCTACACTGCCTGAACACCACTGCACTGCCCTAAACCCTGAAACACTAGCCCCAGCACGACCCGCTACACTGCCCGAACACCACTGCACTGCCCTAAACACTGAAACGCTACCCCCAGCCTGACCCCCAACACTGCACGAACATCACTGCACTGCCCTAAACCCTGTAACACCACCACAGCACGACCACCTATACTGCATGAACACCACTGCACATCCCTAAATCCTAAAACACTACCCCCAGCACAACCCCCTACACTACCCAAAGACCACTGCACTACCCTAAACCCTAAAACACTCCCCCAGCACGACTCCCTAAACTACAAAAACACCACTGCACTACCCTAAACCCTAAACCACTCCCCCAGCACGACTCCCTACACTACCCAAACACAACTGCACTACCCTAAACCCTAAATCTACCCCCAGCATGACCCCCTACACTAACACCACTGCACTGCCCTAAACCCTAAAACACTAACCCCAGCACGACCCACTACACTACACAAACACCACTGCACTACCCTAAACCCTGAAACACTTGCCCCAGCATGACCCCTCCACTGCCCGAACACCAGTGCACTGCCCTCAACCCTGCAACACCAGCCCCAGCACAAACCCCTACACTGCCCGAACACCATTGCACTACCCTAAACCCTAAAACACTACCCCTACACTACACAAACACCACTGCACTACCCTAAACCCTAAAACACTACCCCCAGCACACCTGATACACTACCCAAACACCACTGCACTACCCTAAACCCTAAAACACTACCCCCAGCAGCACCCTCTATACTACCCTAACACCACTGCACTACCCTAAACCCTAAAACACTGCCCCAGCAGTACCCCCTACACTACCCAAACACCACTACTCTAAACCCTAAAATACTACCCCCAGCAGTATCCCTTCACTACCCAAACACCACTGCACTACCCTAAACAACTACCCCCAGCATGACCCCCTACACTACCCAAACACCACTGCACTACCCAAAACCCTAAAACACTCCCGCAGCACGACTCCCTAAACTACAAAAACACCACTGCACTACCCTAAACCCTAAACCACTCCCCCAGCACGACTCCCTACACTACCCAAACACAACGGCACTACCCTAAATCTACCCCCAGCATGACCCCTACACTATCCAACTTCCACTGCACTACCCTAAACCCTAAAACACTACCCAAGCACGACCCCCTACACTACACAAACACCACTGCACTACCCTAAAACCCAAATCTAGTCCAAGCACGACCTCCTACACTACACAAAAATCACTGCACTGCCCTAAACCCTGAAATACTAGCCTAAGCACGACCCCCTACACTGCCTGAACACCACTGCACTGCCCTAAACCCTGAAATACTAGCCCCAGCATGACCCCATACACTTCCGAACATGACTGCACTGCCCTAAAGACTGAAACACCACCCCCAGCCCGACCCCCTACACTGCCCGAACACCACTGCAATGCCCTAAACCCTGAAACACCAGCACCAGCACGACCCCCTACACTGCCTGAACACCACTGTACTGCCCTAAACCCTGAAACACTAGCCCCAGCACGACCCGCTACACTGCCCGAACACCACTGCACTGCCCTAAACACTGAAACGCCACCCCCAGCCCGATCCCCTACACTGCACAAACATAACTGCACTGCCCTAAACCCTGAAACACCACCCCAGCATGACCACCTATACTGTCTGAACACCACTGCACTGCCCTTAACCCTAAACCTACCCCAAGCACAACCCCCTACACTACACAAACATCACTGCAGTGCCCTAAACACTGGAACACTAACCCCAGCATGACCCCCTACACTGCCCGAACACCACTGCACTGCCCTCAACCCTGCAACACCAGCCCCAGCACAAACCCCTACACTGCCCGAACACCACTGCACTACCCTAAACCCTAAAACACTACCCCCTACACTAAACAAACACCACTGCACTACCCTAAACCCTAAAACACTACCCCAGCACGCCCCCTACACTACCCAAACACCACTGCACTACCCTAAACCCTAAAACACTACCCCCAGGAGCACCCTATACACTACCCAAACACCACTGCACTACCCTAAACCACTACCTCCAGCATGACCCCCTACACTACCCAAACACCACTGCACTACCCTAAACCCTAAAACACTACCCCCAGCACGACCCCCTACCTACCTAAACACCACTGCACTACTCAAAACCCTAAAAGACTCCCCCAGCACGACTCCTTAAACTACAAAAACACCACTGCACTACCCTAAACCCTAAACCACTCCCCCAGCACGACTCCCTACACTACCCAAACACAACTGCACTACCCTAAACCCTAAATCTACCCCCAGCATGACCCCCTACACTAACACCACTGCACTGCCCTAAACCCTAAAACACCACCCCTAGCACGACCCCCTACACTGCCCAAACACCACTGCACTGCCCTACATGCTAAAATATCAGCACGACCCCTACACTGCCTGAACACCACTGCACTGCCCTAAACCCTAAAACACCACCCCTAGCACGACCCCCTTGACTGCCCAAACACCACTGCACTGCCCTACACCCTAAAACACCACTCCCAGCACAACCCCCTACACTGCTCGAACACAACTGCACTACCCTAAACCCTAAACCACTACCCTCAGCACGACCCCCTACACTACCCAAACACCACTGCACTAACCTAAACCACTACCCCTAGCACTACCCCTACACTACTCAAACACCACTGCACTACCCTAAACCCTAAAACACGACTCCCTATACTACACAAACACCACTGCACTACCCTAAAACACTACCCCAGCACGACCCCCTACACTACCCAAACACCTCTGCACTACCCTAAACCCTAAAACACTACCCCCTACACTATGCACATACCACTGCACTACCCTAAACCCTAAAACACTACCCCCAGCAGTACCCTCTACACTACCCAAACCCCGCTGCCCTACCCTAAACCCTAAAAGACTACCTCCAACAGTACCCCTACTCTACCCAAACACCACTACTATAAACCCCAAAATACTACCACCAGCAGTACCTCTACACTACCCAAACACCACTGCACTTCCCTAAACCACAACCCCCAGCACAACCCCCTACACTACCCAAACACCACTGCACAACCCTAAACCCTAGAACACTACCCCCAACTGGACCCCCTACACTACCTAAACACCACTGCACTACTCTAAACCCTGAAAAACTCCCCCAGCATGACCCCCTACACTACCCAAACACCACTGCACTACACTAAACCCTAAAACACTCCCCCAGCACGACTACCTATACTACCCAAACACAACTGCACTACCCTAAACCCTAAATCTACCCCAGCACGACTCCCTACACTACCCAAACACCACTGCACTACCCTAAAGCCTAAAATACGACCCCCAGCACGACCCCATACACTAACACCACTGCACTGCCCTAAACCCAACAACACAACCTCCTACACTACACAAACACCTCTGCACTACCCTAAACCCTAAATCTACCCCAAGCAGTACCCCCTACACTACAGAAAAATCACTGCACTGCCCTAAACCCTGAAACACCAGCCCCAGCACGACCCCCTACACTGCCTGAACACCACTGCACTGCCTTAAACCCTGAAACACTAGCCCCAGCACGACCCGCTACACTGCCCGAACACCACTGCACTGCCCTAAACACTGAAACGCTACCCCCAGCCCGACCCCCAACACTGCACGAACATCACTGCACTGCCCTAAACCCTGTAACATCACCCCAGCACGACCACCTATACTGCCTGAACACCACTGCACTGCCCTTAACCCTGAAACACTAGCCCCAGCATGACCCCCTACACTGCCCGAAAACCACTGCACTGCACTCAACCCTGAAACACTAGCCCCAGCACGACCCCCTACGCTGCCCGAACACCACTGCACAGCCCTAAATCCTAAAACACTACCCCCAGCACAACCCCCTACACTACCCAAAGACCACTGCACTACCCTAAACCCTGAAACACTTGCCCCAGCATGACCCCCTACACTGCCCGAACACCAGTGCACTGCCCTCAACCCTGCAACACCAGCCCCAGCACAAACCCCTACACTGCCCGAACACCATTGCACTACCCTAAACCCTAAAACACTACCCCTACACTACACAAACACCACTGCACTACCCTAAACCCTAAAACACTACCCCCAGCACACCTGATACACTACCCAAACACCACTGCACTACCCTAAACCCTAAAAGACTACCCCCAGCAGCACCCTCTATACTACCCTAACACCACTGCACAACCCTAAACCCTAGAACACTACCCCCAACTGGACCCCCTACACTACCTAAACACCACTGCACTACTCTAAACCCTGAAAAACTCCCCCAGCATGACCCCCTACACTACCCAAACACCACTGCACTACACTAAACCCTAAAACACTCCCCCAGCACGACTACCTATACTACCCAAACACAACTGCACTACCCTAAACCCTAAATCTACCCCAGCACGACTCCCTACACTACCCAAACACCACTGCACTACCCTAAAGCCTAAAATACGACCCCCAGCACGACCCCATACACTAACACCACTGCACTGCCCTAAACCCAACAACACAACCTCCTACACTACACAAACACCACTGCACTACCCTAAACCCTAAATCTACCCCAAGCAGGACCCCCTACACTACAGAAAAATCACTGCACTGCCCTAAACCCTGAAACACTTGCCCCAGCATGACCCCCTACACTGCCCGAACACCAGTGCACTGCCCTTAACCCTGCAACACCAGCCCCAGCACAAACCCCTACACTGCCCGAACACCATTGCACTACCCTAAACCCTAAAACACTACCCCTACACTACACAAACACCACTGCACTACCCTAAACCCTAAATCTACCCCAAGCAGGACCCCCTACACTACAGAAAAATCACTGCACTGCCCTAAACCCTGAAACACTAGCCCCAGCATGACCCCCTACACTGCCCGAAAACCACTGCACTGCACTCAACCCTGAAACACTAGCCCCAGCACGACCCCCTACGCTGCCCGAACACCACTGCACAGCCCTAAATCCTAAAACACTACCCCCAGCACAACCCCCTACACTACCCAAAGACCACTGCACTACCCTAAACCCTGAAACACTTGCCCCAGCATGACCCCCTACACTGCCCGAACACCAGTGCACTGCCCTTAACCCTGCAACACCAGCCCCAGCACAAACCCCTACACTGCCCGAACACCATTGCACTACCCTAAACCCTAAAACACTACCCCTACACTACACAAACACCACTGCACTACCCTAAACCCTAAAACACTACCCCCAGCACACCTGATACACTACCCAAACACCACTGCACTACACTAAACCCTAAAAGACTACCCCCAGCAGCACCCTCTATACTACCCTAACACCACTGCACTACCCTAAACCCTAAAACACTGCCCCAGCAGTACCCCCTACACTACCCAAACACCACTACTCTAAACCCTAAAATACTACCCCCAGCAGTATCCCTACACTACCCAAACACCACTGCACTACCCTAAACAACTACCCCCAGCATGACCCCCTACACTACCCAAACACCACTGCACTACCCAAAACCCTAAAACACTCCCGCAGCACGACTCCCTAAACTACAAAAACACCACTGCACTACCCTAAACCCTAAACCACTCCCCCAGCACGACTCCCTACACTACCCAAACACAACTGCACTACCCTAAATCTACCCCCAGCATGACCCCCTACACTATCCAACTTCCACTGCACTACCCTAAACCCTAAAACACTACCCAAGCACGACCCCCTACACTACACAAACACCACTGCACTACCCTAAAACCCAAATCTAGTCCAAGCACGACCTCCTACACTACACAAAAATCACTGCACTGCCCTAAACCCTGAAACACTAGCCTAAGCACGACCCCCTACACTGCCTGAACACCACTGCACTGCCCTAAACCCTGAAACACTAGCCCCAGCATGACCCCATACACTTCCCGAACATGACTGCACTGCCCTAAAGACTGAAACACCACCCCCAGCCCGACCACCTACACTGCCCGAACACCACTGCAATGCCCTAAACCCTGAAACACCACCCCAGCGCGACCCCCTACACTGACCGACCACCACTGCACTGCCCTAAACCCTAAATCTACCCCAAGCACGAACCCCTACACTACACAAACATCACTGCACAGCCCTAAACCCTGAAACACTAGCCCCAGCACAACCCCCTACACTGCCCAAACACCACTGCACTACCCTAAAGCCTAAAAAACAACCCCCAGCACGACCCCATACACTAACACCACTGCACTGCCCTAAACCCTACAACACAACCCCCTACACTACACAAACACCACTGCACTACCCTAAACCCTAAATCGACCCCAAGCAGGACCCCCTACACTACAACAAAATCACTGCACTGCCCTAAACCCTGAAACACCAGCCCCAGCACGACCCCCTACACTGCCTGAACACCACAGTACTGCCCTAAACCCTGAAACACTAGCCCCAGCACGACCCCCTACACTGCCCGAACGCCACTGCAATGCCCTAAACCCTGAAACACCACCCCTCTACACGCCCCCCTACACTGCCCAAACGCCACTGCAATGCCCTAAACCCTCAAACACCACCACGTCCCCCTACACTGCCTGAACACCACTGCACTGCCCTAAACACTGAAACGCCACCCCCAGCCCGATCCCCTACACTGCACAAACATCACTGCACTGCCCTAAACCCTGAAACACCACCCCAGCATGACCACCTATACTGTCTGAACACCACTGCACTGCCCTTAACCCTAAACCTACCCCAAGCACAACCCCCTACACTACACAAACATCACTGCAGTGCCCTAAACACTGAAACACTAGCCCCAGCATGACCCCCTACACTGCCCGAACACCACTGCACTGCCCTCAACCCTGCAACACCAGCCCCAGCACAAACCCCTACACTGCCCGAACACCACTGCACTACCCTAAACCCTAAAACACTACCCCCTACACTACACAAACACCACTGCACTACCCTAAACCCTAAAACACTACCCCAGCACGCCCCTACACTACCCAAACACCACTGCACTACCCTAAACCCTAAAACACTACCCCCAGGAGCACCCTCTACACTACTCAAACACCACTGCACTACCCTAAACCACTACCCCCAGCATGACCCCCTACACTACCCAAACACCACTGCACTACCCTAAACCCTAAAACACTACCCCCAGCACGACCCCCTACCTACCTAAACACCACTGCACTACCCAAAACCCTAAAACACTACCCCAGCACGACTTCCTAAACTACAAAAACACCACTGCACTACCCTAAACCCTAAACCACTCCCCCAGCACGACTCCCTACACTACCCAAACACAACTGCACTACCCTAAACCCTAAATCTACCCCCAGCATGACCCCCTACACTAACACCACTGCACTGCCCTAAACCCTAAAACACTAACCCCAGCACGACCCCCTACACTACACAAACACCACTGCACTACCCTAAACCCCAAATCTACCCCAAGCACGACTTCCTACACTACACAAAAATCACTGCACTGCCCTAAACCCTGAAACACTTGCCCAAGCACGACCCCCTACACTGCCTGAACACCACTGCACTGCCCTAAACCCTGAAACACAAGCCCCAGCATGACCCCCTACACTGCCCGAACACCACTGCACTGCCCTAAAGCCTGAAACACCACCCCCAGCCCGACCCCGTACACTGCCCGGACACCACTGCACTGCCCTAAACCCTGAAACACCACACAAGCACGACCCCCTACACTGCCCGACCACCACTGCTTTCCCCTAAACCCTAAATCTACCCCAAGCACGAACCCCTACACTACACACACATCACTGCACAGCCCTAAACCCTGAAACACTAGCCCCAGCACAAACCCCTACACTGCCCGAACACCACTGCACTGCCCTAAACCCTTTAACACTAGCCCCAGCACAACCCCTACACTGTTCGAACAGCACTGCCCTAAACCCTGAAACACCACCCCCAGGCCAACCCCCTACACTGCCCGAACACAACTGCACTACCCTAAACCCTAAACCACTACCCTCAGCACGACCCCCACCACTACCCAAACACCACTGCACTAACTAACCTAAACCTCTACCCATAGCACTACCCCCTACACTAGCCAAACACCACTGCACTACCCTAAACCCTAAAACATGACTCCCTATACTACACAAACACCACTGCACTACCCTAAGACACTACCCCAGCACGACCCCCTACACTACCCAAACAACACTGCACTACCCTAAACCCTAAAACACTACCCCCTACACTACGCACACACCACGACTCTAAACCCTAAAATACTACCCCCAGCAGTACCTCTACACTACCCAAACACCACTGCACTACCCTAAACCACAACACCCAGCATGACCCCCTACACTACCCAAACACCACTGCACTACCCTAAACTCTAAAACACTCCCCCAGCACGACTCCCTACACCACCCAAACACAACTGCTCTACCCTAAACCCTAAATCTACCCTCAGCACGACTCCCTACACTACCCAAACACAACTGCACTACCCTAAATCTACCCCCAGCATGACCCCCTACACTACCCAACTACCACTGCACTACCCTAAACCCTAAAACACTACCCCAGCATGACCCCCTACACTACACAAATACCACTGCACTACCCTAAACCCCAAATCTAGTCCAAGCACGACCTCCTACACTACACAAAAATCACTGCACTGCCCTAAACCCTGAAACACTAGCCTAAGCACGACCCCCTACACTGCCTGAACACCACTGCACTGCCCTAAACCCTGAAACACTAGCCCCAGCATGACCCCATACGCTTCCCGAACATGACTGCACTGCCCTAAAGACTGAAACACCACCCCCAGCCCGACCCCCTACACTGCCCGAACACCACTGCACTGCCCTAAACCCTGAAACACCACCCCAGCACGACCCCCTACACTGACCGACCACCACTGCACTGCCCTAAACCCTAAATCTACCCCAAGCACGAACCCCTACACTACACAAACATCACTGCACAGCCCTAAACCCTGAAACACGAGCCCCAGCACAACCCCCTACACTGCCCAAACACCACTGCACTACCCTAAAGACTAAAAAACAACCCCCAGCACGACCCCATACACTAACACCACTGCACTGCCCTAAACCCTACAACACAACCCCCTACACTACACAAACACCACTGCACTACTCTAAACCCTAAATCGACCCCAAGCAGGACCCCCTACACTACAGAAAAATCACTGCACTGCCCTAAACCCTGAAACACCAGCCCCAGCACGACCCCCTACACTGCCTGAACAACACTGTACTGCCCTAAACCCTGAAACACTAGCCCCAGCACGACCCGCTACACTGCCTGAACACCACTGCACTGCCCTAAACACTGAAACGCCACCCCCAGCCCGATCCCCTACACTGCACGAATATCACTGCACTGCCCTAAACCCTGAAACACCACCCCAGCATGACCACCTATACTGTCTGAACACCACTGCACTGCCCTTAACCCTAAACCTACCCCAAGCACAACCCCCTACACTACACAAACATCACTGCAGTGCCCTAAACACTGAAACACTAGCCCCAGCATGACCCCCTACACTGCCCGAACACCACTGCACTGCCCTCAACCCTGCAACACCAGCCCCAGCACAAACCCCTACACTGCCCGAACACCACTGCACTACCCTAAACCCTAAAACACTACCCCCTACACTACACAAACACCACTGCACTACCCTAAACCCTAAAACACTACCCCCAGCACCCCCCCTACACTACCCAAACACCACTGCACTACCCTAAACCCTAAAACACTACCCCCAGCAGCACCCTCTACACTACCCAAACACCACTGCACTACCCTAAACCACTACCCCCAGCATGACCCCCTACACTACCCAAACACCACTGCACTATCCTAAACCCTAAAGCACTACCCCCAGCATGACCCCCTACCTACCTAAACACCACTGCACTACCCAAAACCCTAAAACACTCCCCCAGCACGACTCCCTAAACTACAAAAACACCACTGCACTACCCTAAACCCTAAACCACTCCCCCAGCATGACTCCCTACACTACCCAAACACAACTGCACTACCCTAAACCCTAAATCTACCCCCAGCATGACCCCCTACACTAACACCACTGCACTGCCCTAAACCCTAAAACACTAACCCCAGCACGACCCCCTACACTACACAAACACCACTGCACTACCCTAAACTCCAAATCTACCCCAAGCACGACTTCCTACACTACACAAAGATCACTGCACTGCCCTAAACCCTGAAACACTAGCCCAAGCACGACCCCCTACACTGCCTGAACTCCACTGCACTGCCCTAAACCCTGAAACACGAGCCCCAGCACAACCCCCTACACTGCCCAAACACCACTGCACTACCCTAAAGACTAAAAAACAACCCCCAGCACGACCCCATACACTAACACCACTGCACTGCCCTAAACCCTACAACACAACCCCCTACACTACACAAACACCACTGCACTACTCTAAACCCTAAATCGACCCCAAGCAGGACCCCCTACACTACAGAAAAATCACTGCACTGCCCTAAACCCTGAAACACCAGCCCCAGCACGACCCCCTACACTGCCTGAACACCACTGTACTGCCCTAAACCCTGAAACACTAGCCCCAGCACGACCCGCTACACTGCCTGAACACCACTGCACTGCCCTAAACACTGAAACGCCACCCCCAGCCCGATCCCCTACACTGCACGAATATCACTGCACTGCCCTAAACCCTGAAACACCACCCCAGCATGACCACCTATACTGTCTGAACACCACTGCACTGCCCTTAACCCTAAACCTACCCCAAGCACAACCCCCTACACTACACAAACATCACTGCAGTGCCCTAAACACTGAAACACTAGCCCCAGCATGACCCCCTACACTGCCCGAACACCACTGCACTGCCCTCAACCCTGCAACACCAGCCCCAGCACAAACCCCTACACTGCCCGAACACCACTGCACTACCCTAAACCCTAAAACACTACCCCCTACACTACACAAACACCACTGCACTACCCTAAACCCTAAAACACTACCCCCAGCACCCCCCCTACACTACCCAAACACCACTGCACTACCCTAAACCCTAAAACACTACCCCCAGCGGCACCCTCTACACTACCCAAACACCACTGCACTACCCTAAACCACTACCCCCAGCATGACCCCCTACACTACCCAAACACCACTGCACTATCCTAAACCCTAAAGCACTACCCCCAGCATGACCCCCTACCTACCTAAACACCACTGCACTACCCAAAACCCTAAAACACTCCCCCAGCACGACTCCCTAAACTACAAAAACACCACTGCACTACCCTAAACCCTAAACCACTCCCCCAGCACGACTCCCTACACTACCCAAACACAACTGCACTACCCTAAACCCTAAATCTACCCCCAGCATGACCCCCTACACTAACACCACTGCACTGCCCTAAACCCTAAAACACTAACCCCAGCACGACCCCCTACACTACACAAACACCACTGCACTACCCTAAACTCCAAATCTACCCCAAGCACGACTTCCTACACTACACAAAGATCACTGCACTGCCCTAAACCCTGAAACACTAGCCCAAGCACGACCCCCTACACTGCCTGAACTCCACTGCACTGCCCTAAACCCTGAAACACAAGCCCCAGCATGACCCCCTACACTGCCCGAACACCACTGCACTGCCCTAAAGCCTGAAACACCACCCCCAGCCCGACCCCGTACACTGCCCGGACACCACTGCACTGCCCTAAACCCTGAAACACCACCCAAGCACGACCTCCTACACTGCCCGACCACCACTGCTTTCCCCTAAACCCTAAATCTACCCCAAGCACAAACCCCTACACTACACACACATCACTGCACAGCCCTAAACCCTGAAACACTAGCCCCAGCACAAACCCCTACACTGCCCGAACACCACTGCACTGCCCTAAACCCTTTAACACTAGCCCCAGCACAACCCCTACACTGCTCGAACAGCACTGCCCTAAACCCTGAAACACTACCCCCAGGCCGACCCCCTACACTGCCCGAACACAACTGCACTACCCTAAACCCTAAACCACTACCCTCAGCACGACCCCCTACACTACCCAAACACCACTGCACTAACTAACCTAAACCACTACCCATAGCACTACCCCCTACACTAGCCAAACACCACTGCACTACCCTAAACCCTAAAACATGACTCCCTATACTACACAAACACCACTGCACTACCCTAAACCCTAAAACACTTCCCCCTACACTACGCACACACCACGACTCTAAACCCTAAAATACTACCCCCAGCAGTACCTCTACACTACCCAAACACCACTGCACTACCCTAAACCACAACACCCAGCATGACCCCCTACACTACCCAAACACCACTGCACTACCCTAAACTCTAAAACACTCCCCCAGAACGACTCCCAACACTACCCAAACACAACTGCACTACCCTAAACCCTAAATCTACCCTCAGCACGACTCCCTACACTACCCAACTACCACTGCACTACCCAAAACCCTAAAACACTACCCCAGCACGACCCACTACACAAACACCACTGCACTACCCTAAACCCCAAATCTACCCCAAGCACGACTTCCTACACTACACAAAAATCACTGCACTGCCCTAAACCCTGAAACACAAGCCCCAGCATGACCCCCTACACTGCCCGAACACCACTGCACTGCCCTAAAGCCTGAAACACCACCCCCAGCCCGACCCCGTACACTGCCCGGACACCACTGCACTGCCCTAAACCCTGAAACACCACCCAAGCACGACCTCCTACACTGCCCGACCACCACTGCTTTCCCCTAAACCCTAAATCTACCCCAAGCACGAACCCCTACACTACACACACATCACTGCACAGCCCTAAACCCTGAAACACTAGCCCCAGCACAAACCCCTACACTTCCCGAACACCACTGCACTGCCCTAAACCCTTTAACACTAGCCCCAGCACAACCCCTACACTGCTCGAACAGCACTGCCCTAAACCCTGAAACACTACCCCCAGGCCGACCCCCTACACTGCCCGAACACAACTGCACTACCCTAAACCCTAAACCACTACCCTCAGCACGACCCCCTACACTACCCAAACACCACTGCACTAACTAACCTAAACCACTACCCATAGCACTACCCCTACACTAGCCAAACACCACTGCACTACCCTAAACCCTAAAACATGACTCCCTATACTACACAAACACCACTGCACTACCCTAAGACACTACCCCAGCACGACCCCCTACACTACCAAAACAACACTGCACTACCCTAAACCCTAAAACACTACCCCCTACACTACGCACACACCACGACTCTAAACCCTAAAATACTACCCCCAGCAGTACCTCTACACTACCCAAACACCACTGCACTACCCTAAACCACAACACCCAGCATGACCCCCTACACTACCCAAACACCACTGCACTACCCTAAACTCTAAAACACTCCCCCAGAACGACTCCCTACACTACCCAAACACAACTGCACTACCCTAAACCCTAAATCTACCCTCAGCACGACTCCCTACACTACCCAAACACCACTGCACTACCTTAAAGCCTAAAACACGACCCCCAGCACAACCCCATACACTAACACCACTGCACTGCCCTAAACCCTAAAACACAACCCCCTACACTAAACAAACACCACTGCACTACCCTAAACCCTAAATCTAACCCAAGCAGCCCTCCCTACTCTACACAGAAATCACTGCACTGCCCTAATCCCTGAAACACCAGCCCCAGCACGACCCCCTACACTGCCTGAACACCACTGCACTGCCCTAAACCCTGAAACACTAGCCCCAGCACGACCCGCTACACTGCCCGAACACCACTGCACTGCCCTAAACCCTGAAACGCCACCCCCAGCCCGACCCCCTAAACTGCACGAACATCACTGCACTGCCCTAAACCCTGAAACACCACCCCAGAACGACCACCTATACTGCCTGAACACCACTGCACTGCCCTTAACCCTAAACCTACCCCAAGCACGACCCCCTACACTACACAAACATCACTGCACTGCCCTAAACTCTGAAACACTAGCCCCAGCATGACCCCGTACACTGCCCGAACACCACTGCACTGCCCTCAACCCTGAAACACTAGCCCCAGCACAAACCCCGACACTGCCCGAACACCACTGCACTACCCTAAACCATAAAACACTATCCCCTACACTACACAAACACCACTGCACTACCTTAAACCCTAAAACACTACCCCCAGCACGCCCCCTACACTACCCAAACACCACTGCACTACCCTAAACCCTAAAACACTACCCCCAGCAGCACCCTCTACACTACCCAAACACCACTGCACTTCCCTAAACCACTACCCCCAGCATGACCCCCTACACTACCCAAACACCACTGCACTACCCTAAACCCTACAACACTACCCCCAGCACGACTCCCTACTCTACAAAAACACCACTGCACTACCCTAAACCACTCCCCCAGCACGACTCCCTACACTACCCAAACACAACTGCACTACCCTAAACCCTAAATCTACCCCCAGCATGACCCCCTACACTACCCAACTACAACTGCACTACCTAAACCCTAAAACACTACCCCAGCACGACCCCTACACTAACACCACTGCACTGCCCTAAACCCTAAAACACTACTCCAGCACGACCCCTACAATAACACCACTGCACTGCCCTAAACCCTAAAACACTACCCCAAGCACGACCTCCTACACTACACAAAAATCACTGCACTGCCCTAAACCCTGAAACAATAGCCCAAGCACGACCCCCTACACTGCCTGAACACCACTGCACTCCCCTAAACCCTGAAACTCTAGACCCAGCAAGACCCCCTACACTGCCCGAACACCACTGCACTGCCCTAAAGCCTGAAACACCACCCCCAGCCCGACCCCCTACACTGCCCGATCACCACTGCACTGCCCTAAACCCTGAAAAACCACCCCAGCACGACCCCCTACACTGCCCGACCACCACTGCACTGCCCTAAACCCTAAATCTACCCCAAGCACAAACCCCCACACTACACAAACATCACTGCACAGCCCTAAACCCTGATACACTAGCCCCAGCACAACCCCCTTCACTGCCCGAACACCCCTGCACTGCGCTCAACCCTTTAACACTAGCCCCAGCACAGCCCCTACACTGCTTGAACACCACTGCCCTGCCCTAAACCCTGAAACACCACCCCCAGCCTGTCCCCCTAAACTGCCCAAACACCACTGCACTGCCCTAAACCCTGAAAAACTAGCCCCAGCACGACCACTTATACTGCCCGGACACCACTGCACTGCCCTAAATCCTAAAACACTACCCCCAGCACGACCCCCTACACTACCCAAAGACCAATGCACTACCCTAAACCCTAAAACACGACCCCCTACACAACACAAACGCCGCTGTACTACCTTAAACCCTAAAACACTACCCCCGGCACACCCCCTACACTACCCAAACAACACTGCACTACCCTAAACCCTAAAACACTACCCCCAAGCAGTACCCCCTACACTACCCAAACACCACTTCACTACCCTAAACCCTAAAACACTACCCCCAGCAGTACTCCCTACACCACCCAAACACCATTGCACTACCCTAAACCCTAAAACACTACCCCAACAGTACCCCCTACTCTACCCAAACACAACTGCACTACCCTAAACCCTAAACCACTACCCCCAGCAAAACGCTCTGCACTACCCAAACACCACTGCACTACCCTAAGCCCTAAAACACAATCCCCAGCACAACCCCCTAAACTACCCAAACACCACTGCACTACCCTAAACCCTAAATCTACCCCCAGCATGACCCCCTACACTACCCAACTACCACTGCACTACCCAAAACCCTAAAACACTACCCCAGCACGACCCCCTACCCTAACACCACTGCACTGCCCTAAACCCTAAAACACTACCCACAGCACAACCCCCTACACTACACAAACATCACTGCACTACCCTAAACCCTAAATCTACCCCAAGCACGACCTCCTACACTACACAAAAATCGCTGCACTGCCCTAAACCCTGAAACACTAGCCCAAGCACGACCCCCTACACTGCCCGAACACCACTGCACTGCCCTAAAGCCTGAAACACCACCCCAGCCCGACCCCCTACACTGCCCAAACACCACTGCACTGCCCTAAACCCTGAAACACCATCCCAGCATGACCCCCTACACTGCCCGACCACCATTGCACTACCCTAAACCCTAAATCTACCCCAAGCACGAACCCCTACACTACACAAACATCACTGCACTGCCCTAAACCCTGAAACACTAGCCCCAGCACAACCCCCTACACTGCCCGAACACCTCTGCACTACCCTCAACCCTTTAACACTAGCCCCAGCACAACCCCTACACTGCCCAAACACCACTGCACTGCCCTAAACCCTGAAACACCACCCCCAGCCCAACCCCATACACTGCCCGAACACCACTGCACTGCCCTAAACCCTGAAACACTAGCCCCAGCACGACCCCCTACACTGCCCAAACACCACTGCACTGCCCTCAATCCTAAAACACTACCCCCAGCACAACCCCCTACACTACCCAAAGACCACTGCACTACCCTAAACCCTAAAACACTACCCCCGCATGACCCCCTACACTACCCAAAGACCACTGCAGTACCCTAAACCCTAAAACACGACGCCCTACACTACACAAACACCGCTGCACTACCCTAAACCCTAAAAAACTACCCCTACACTACAAACACCACTACACTACCCTAAACCCTAAAACACTACCCCCAGCAGTACCCCCTACACTACCCAAACACCATTGCACTACCCTAAACCCTATAACACTACCCCCAGCAGTACCCCCTACACTACCCAAACACCATTGCACTACCCTAAACCCTAAAACACTACCCCAGCAGTACCCCCTATACTACCCAAACACCACTGCACTGGCCTAAACCCTGAAACACCATCCCAGCATGACCCCCTACACTGCCCGACCACCACTGCACTGCCCTAAACCCTAAATCTACCCCAAGCACGAACCCCTACACTACACAAACATCACTGCACTGCCCTAAACCCTGAAACACTAGCCCCAGCACAACCCCCTACACTGCCCGAACACCACTGCACTACTCTCAACCCTTTAACACTAGCCCCAGCACAACCCCTACACTTCCCAAACACCACTGCACTGCCCTAAACCCTGAAACACCACCCCCAGCCCAACCCCATACACTGCCCGAACACCACTGCACTGCCCTAAACCCTGAAACACTAGCCCCAGCACGACCCCCTACACTGCCCGAACACCACTGCACTGCCCTCAATCCTAAAACACTACCCCCAGCACACCCCCCTACACTTCCCAAAGACAACTGCACTACCCTAAACCCTAAAACACTACCCCCGCGCGACCCCCTACACTACCCAAAGACCACTGCAGTACCCTAAACCCTAAAACACGACCCCCTACACTACACAAACACCGCTGCACTACCCTAAACCCTAAAACACTACCCCTACACTACAAACACCACTGCACTACCCTAAACCCTAAAACACTACCCCCAGCAGTACCCCCTACACTACCCAAACACCACTGCACTACCGTAAACCCTAAAACACGACCCCCAGCAGTACCCCCTACACTACCCAAACACCATTGCACTACCCTAAAACCTAAAACACTACCCCAGCAGTACCCCCTATACTACCCAAACACCACTGCACTACCCTAAATGCTAAACCACTACCCCCAGCACAACGCTCTGCACTACCCAAACACCACTGCACTACCCTAAACCCTAAAACACTATCCCCAGCACAACCCCCTAAACTACCCAAACACCACTGCACTACCTTAAACCCTAAAACATTCCCCCCAGCATGACTCCCTACACTACCCAAACACAACTGCACTACCCTAAACCCTAAATCTACCCCCAGCACAACCCTCTACACTACCCAAACACCACCGCCCTACCCTAATCCCTAAAAGACTGCCCCCAGCAGTACCCCTACACTACCCAAACACCACGACTCTAAACCCTAAAATACTACCCCCAGCAGTACCTCTACACTACCCAAACACCACTGCACTACCCTAAACCACAACCCCCAGCACAACCCCCTACACTACCCAAACACCACTGCACTACACTAAACCCTAAAACGCTACCCCAGCACAACCCAAACACCACTGCACTACCCTAAACTCTAAAACACTCCCACAGCACTACTCCCTACACTACCCAAACACAACTGCACTACCCTAAACCCTAAATCTACCCTCAGCACGACTCCCTACACTACCCAAACACCACTGCACTACCTTAAAGCCTAAAACACGACCCCCAGCACAACCCCATACACTAACACCACTGCACTTCCCTAAATCCTAAAACACAACCCCCTACACTACACAAACACCACTGCACTACCCTAAACCCTAAATCTACCCCAAGCAGGACTCCCTACACTACACAAAAATCACTGCACTGCCCTAATCCCTGAAACACCAGCCCCAGCACGACCCCCTACACTGCCTGAACACCACTTCACTGCCCTAAACCCTGAAACACTAGCCCCAGCATGACCCGCTACACTGCCCGAACACCACTGCACTGCCTAAAACCTTGAAACTCCACCCCCAGGCCGACCCCCTAAACTGCCCGAACATCACTGCACTGCCCTAAACCCTGAAACACCACCCCAGCACGACCACCTATACTGCCTGAACACCACTGCACTGCCCTTAACCCTAAACCTACCCCAAGCACGACCCCCCTACACTACACAAACATCACTGCACTGCCCTAAACCCTGAAACACTAGCCCCAGCATGACCCCGTACACTGCCCGAACACCACTGCACTGCCCTCAACCCTGAAACACTAGCCCCAGCACCAACCCCAACACTGCCCGAACACCACTGCACTACCCTAAACCCTAAAACACTACCCCCAGCAGCACCCTCTACACTACCCAAACACCACTGCACTACCCTAAACCACTACCCCCAGCATGACCCCCTACACTACCCAAACACCACTGCACTATCCTAAACCCTAAAACACTACCCCCAGCACGACCCCCTACCTACCTAAATACCACTGCACTACCCAAAACCCTAAAACACTCCCCCAGCACGACTCCCTAAACTACAAAAACACCACTGCACTACCCTAAACCCTAAACCACTCCCCCAGCACGACTCCCTACACTACCCAAACACAACTGCACTACCCTAAACCCTAAATCTACCCCCAGCATGACCCCCTACACTAACACCACTGCACTGCCCTAAACCCTAAAACACTTACCCCAGCACGACCCCCTACACTACACAAACACCACTGCACTACCCTAAACCCCAAATCTACCCCAAGCACGACTTCCTACACTACACAAAAATCACTGCACTGCCCTAAAGCCTGAAACACCACCCCCAGCCCGACCCCGTACACTGCCCGGATACCACTGCACTGCCCTAAACCCTGAAACACCACCCAAGCACGACCTCCTACACTGCCCGACCACCACTGCTTTCCCCTAAACCCTAAATCTACCCCAAGCACGAACCCCTACAATACACACACATCACTGCACAGCCCTAAACCCTGAAACACTAGCCCCAGCACAAACCCCTGCACTGCCCGAACACCACTGCACTGCCCTAAACCCTTTAACACTAGCCCCAGCACAACCCCTACACTGCTCGAACAGCACTGCCCTAAACCCTGAAACACTACCCCCAGGCCGACCCCCTACACTGCCCGAACACAACTGCACTACCCTAAACCCTAAACCACTACCCTCAGCATGACCCCCTACACTACCCAAACACCACTGCACTAACTAACCTAAACCACTACCCATAGCACTACCCCCTACACTAGCCAAACACCACTGCACTACCCTAAACCCTAAAACATGACTCCCTATGCTACACAAACACCACTGCACTACCCTAAGACACTACCCCAGCACGACCCCCTACACTACCCAAACAACACTGCACTACCCTAAACCCTAAAACACTACCCCCTACACTACGCACACACCACGACTCTAAACCCTAAAATACTACCCCCAGCAGTACCTCTACACTACCCAAACACCACTGCACTACCCTAAACCACAACACCCAGCATGACCCCCTACACTACCCAAACACCACTGCACTACCCTAAACTCTAAAACACTCCCCCAGAACGACTCCCTACACTACCCAAACACAACTGCACTACCCTAAACCCTAAATCTACCCTCAGCACGACTCCCTACACTACCCAAACACCACTGCACTACCTTAAAGCCTAAAACACGACCCACAGCACAACCCCATACACTAACACCACTGCACTGCCCTAAACCCTAAAACACAACCCCCTACACTAAACAAACACCACTGCACTACCCTAAACCCTAAATCTAACCCAAGCAGGACTCCCTACACTACACAGAAATCACTGCACTGCCCTAATCCCTGAAACACCAGCCCCAGCACGACCCCCTACACTGCCTGAACACCACTGCACTGCCCTAAACCCTGAAACACTAGCCCCAGCATGACCCGCTACACTGCCCGAACACCACTGCACTGCCCTAAACCCTGAAACGCCACCCCCAGCCCGACCCCCTAAACTGCACGAACATCACTGCACTGCCCTAACCCCTGAAACACCACCCCAGCACGACCACCTATACTGCCTGAACACCACTGCACTGCCCTTAACCCTAAACCTACCCCAAGCACGACCCCCTACACTACACAAACATCACTGCACTGCCCTAAACTCTGAAACACTAGCCCCAGCATGACCCCGTACACTGCCCGAACACCACTGCACTGCCCTCAACCCTGAAACACTAGCCCCAGCACAAACCCCGACACTGCCCGAACACCACTGCACTACCCTAAACCATAAAACACTATCCCCTACACTACACAAACACCACTGCACTACCCTAAACCCTAAAACACTACCCCCAGCACGCCCCCTACACTACCCAAACACCACTGCACTACCCTAAACCCTAAAACACTACCCCCAGCAGCACCCTCTACACTACCCAAACACCACTGCACTTCCTTAAACCACTACCCCCAGCATGACTCCCTACACTACCCAAACACCACTGCACTACCCTAAACCCTACAACACTACCCCCAGCACGACTCCCTACTCTACAAAAACACCACTGCACTACCCTAAACCACTCCCCCAGCACGACTCCCTACACTACCCAAACACAACTGCACTACCCTAAACCCTAAATCTACCCCCAGCATGACCCCCTACACTACCCAACTACCACTGCACTACCTAAACCCTAAAACACTACCCCAGCACGACCCCTACACTAACACCACTGCACTGCCCTAAACCCTAAAACACTACCCCAGCACGACCCCTACACTAACACCACTGCACTGCCCTAAAACACTACCCCAAGCACGACCTCCCACACTACACAAAAATCACTGCACTGCCCTAAACCCTGAAACAATAGCCCAAGCACGACCCCCTACACTGCCTGAACACCACTGCACTCCCCTAAACCCTGAAACTCTAGACCCAGCAAGACCCCCTACACCGCCCGAACACCACTGCACTGCCCTAAAGCCTGAAACACCACCCCCAGCCCGACCCCCTACACTGCCCGATCACCACTGCACTGCCCTAAACCCTGAAAAACCACCCCAGCTCGACCCCCTACACTGCCCGACCACCACTGCACTGCCCTAAACCCTAAATCTACCCCAAGCACAAACCCCTACACTACACAAACATCACTGCACAGCCCTAAACCCTGAAACACTAGCCCCAGCACAGCCCATACACTGCTCGAACACCACTGCCCTGCCCTAAACCCTGAAACACCACCCCCAGCCTGTCCCCCTACACTGCCCAAACACCACTGCACTGCCCTAAACCCTGAAAAACTAGCCCCAGCACGACCCCTTATACTGCCCGGACACCACTGCACTGCCCTAAATCCTAAAACACTACCCCCAGCACGACCCCCTACACTACCCAAAGACCAATGCACTACCCTAAACCCTAAAACACGACCCCCTACACTACACAAACGCCGCTGTACTACCTTAAACCCTAAAACACTACCCCCGGAACACCCCCTACACTACCCAAACAACACTGCACTACCCTAAACCCTAAAACACTACCCCCAAGCAGTACCCCCTACACTACCCAAACACCACTTCACTACCCTAAACCCTAAAACACTACCCCCAGCAGTACTCCCTACACCACCCAAACACCATTGCACTACCCTAAACCCTAAAACACTACCCCAACAGTACCCCCTACACTACCCAAACAACTGCACTACCCTAAACCCTAAACCACTACCCCCAGAAAAACGCTCTGCACTACCCAAACACCACTGCACTACCCTAAGCCCTAAAACACTATCCCCAGCACAACCCCCTAAACTACCCAAACACCACTGCACTACCCTAAACCCTAAATCTACCCCCAGCATGACCCCCTACACTACCCAACTACCACTGCACTACCCAAAACCCTAAAACACTACCCCAGCACGACCCACTACACAAACACCACTGCACTACCCTAAACCCCAAATCTACCCCAAGCACGACTTCCTACACTACACAAAAATCACTGCACTGCCCTAAACCCTGAAACACAAGCCCCAGCATGACCCCCTACACTGCCCGAACACCACTGCACTGCCCTAAAGCCTGAAACACCACCCCCAGCCCGACCCCGTACACTGCCCGGATACCACTGCACTGCCCTAAACCCTGAAACACCACCCAAGCACGACCTCCTACACTGCCCGACCACCACTGCTTTCCCCTAAACCCTAAATCTACCCCAAGCACGAACCCCTACACTACACACACATCACTGCACAGCCCTAAACCCTGAAACACTAGCCCCAGCACAAACCCCTACACTGCCCGAACACCACTGCACTGCCCTAAACCCTTTAACACTAGCCCCAGCACAACCCCTACACTGCTCGAACAGCACTGCCCTAAACCCTGAAACACTACCCCCAGGCCGACCCCCTACACTGCCCGAACACAACTGCACTACCCTAAACCCTAAACCACTACCCTCAGCACGACCCCCTACACTACCCAAACACCACTGCACTAACTAACCTAAACCACTACCCATAGCACTACCCCCTACACTAGCCAAACACCACTGCACTACCCTAAACCCTAAAACATGACTCCCTATACTACACAAACACCACTGCACTACCCTAAGACACTACCCCAGCACGACCCCCTACACTACCCAAACAACACTGCACTACCCTAAACCCTAAAACACTACCCCCTACACTACGCACACACCACGACTCTAAACCCTAAAATACTACCCCCAGCAGTACCTCTACACTACCCAAACACCACTGCACTACCCTAAACCACAACACCCAGAATGACCCCCTACACTACCTAAACACCACTGCACTACCCTAAACTCTAAAACACTCCCCCAGAACGACTCCCTACACTACCCAAACACAACTGCACTACCCTAAACCCTAAATCTACCCTCAGCACGACTCCCTACACTACCCAAACACCACTGCACTACCTTAAAGCCTAAAACACGACCCCCAGCACAACCCCATACACTAACACCACTGCACTGCCCTAAACCCTAAAACACAACCCCCTACACTAAACAAACACCACTGCACTACCCTAAACCCTAAATCTAACCCAAGCAGGACTCCCTACACTACACAGAAATCACTGCACTGCCCTAATCCCTGAAACACCAGCCCCAGCACGACCCCCTACACTGCCTGAACACCACTGCACTGCCCTAAACCCTGAAACACTAGCCCCAGCACGACCCGCTACACTGCCCGAACACCACTGCACTGCCCTAAACCCTGAAACGCCACCCCCAGCCCGACCCCCTAAACTGCACGAACATCACTGCACTGCCCTAAACCCTGAAACACCACCCCAGCACGACCACCTATACTGCCTGAACACCACTGCACTGCCCTTAACCCTAAACCTACCCCAAGCACGACCCCCTACACTACACAAACATCACTGCACTGCCCTAAACTCTGAAACACTAGCCCCAGCATGACCCCGTACACTGCCCGAACACCACTGCACTGCCCTCAACCCTGAAACACTAGCCCCAGCACAAACCCCGACACTGCCCGAACACCACTGCACTACCCTAAACCATAAAACACTATCCCCTACACTACACAAACACCACTGCACTACCCTAAACCCTAAAACACTACCCCCAGCACGCCCCCTACACTACCCAAACACCACTGCACTACCCTAAACCCTAAAACACTACCCCCAGCAGCACCCTCTACACTACTCAAACACCACTGCACTTCCCTAAACCACTACCCCCAGCATGACCCCCTACACTACCCAAACACCACTGCACTACCCTAAACCCTACAACACTACCCCCAGCACGACTCCCTACTCTACAAAAACACCACTGCACTACCCTAAACCACTCCCCCAGCACGACTCCCTACACTACCCAAACACAACTGCACTACCCTAAACCCTAAATCTACCCCCAGCATGACCCCCTACACTACCCAACTACCACTGCACTACCTAAACCCTAAAACACTACCCCAGCACGACCCCTACACTAACACCACTGCACTGCCCTAAACCCTAAAACACTACCCCAGCACAACCCCTACACTAACACCACTGCACTGCCCTAAACCCTAAAACACTACCCCAAGCACGTCCTCCTACACTACACAAAAATCACTGCACTGCCCTAAACCCTGAAACAATAGCCCAAGCACGACCCCCTACACTGCCTGAACACCACTGCACTCCCCTAAACCCTGAAACTCTAGACCCAGCAAGACCCCCTACACTGCCCGAACACCACTGCACTGCCCTAAAGCCTGAAACACCACCCCCAGCCCGACCCCCTACACTGCCCGATCTCCACTGCACTGCCCTAAACCCTGAAAAACCACCCCAGCACGACCCCCTACACTGCCCGACCACCACTGCACTGCCCTAAACCCTAAATCTACCCCAAGCACAAACCCCTACACTACACAAACATCACTGCACAGCCCTAAACCCTGAAACACTAGCCCCAGCACAACCCCCTTCACTGCCCGAACACCCCTGCACTGCTCTCAACCCTTTAACACTAGCCCCAGCACAGCCCCTACACTGCTCGAACACCACTGCCCTGCCCTAAACCCTGAAACACCACCCCCAGCCTGTCCCCCTACACTGCCCAAACACCACTGCACTGCCCTAAACCCTGAAAAACTAGCCCCAGCACGACCCCTTATACTGCCCGGACACCACTGCACTGCCCTAAATCCTAAAACACTACCCCCAGCACGACTCCCTACTCTACAAAAACACCACTGCACTACCCTAAACCACTCCCCCAGCACGACTCCCTACACTACCCAAACACAACTGCACTACCCTAAACCCTAAATCTACCCCCAGCATGACCCCCTACACTACCCAACTACCACTGCACTACCTAAACCCTAAAACACTACCCCAGCACGACCCCTACACTAACACCACTGCACTGCCCTAAACCCTAAAACACTACCCCAGCACGACCCCTACACTAACACCACTGCACTGCCCTAAACCCTAAAACACTACCCCAAGCACGACCTCCTACACTACACAAAAATCACTGCACTGCCCTAAACCCTGAAACAATAGCCCAAGCACGACCCCCTACACTGCCTGAACACCACTGCACTCCCCTAAACCCTGAAACTCTAGACCCAGCAAGACCCCCTACACTGCCCGAACACCACTGCACTGCCCTAAAGCCTGAAACACCACCCCCAGCCCGACCCCCTACACTGCCCGATCACCACTGCACTGCCCTAAACCCTGAAAAACCACCCCAGCAAGACCCCCTACACTGCCCGACCACCACTGCACTGCCCTAAACCCTAAATCTACCCCAAGCACAAACCCCTACACTACACAAACATCACTGCACAGCCCTAAACCCTGAAACACTAGCCCCAGCACAACCCCCTTCACTGCCCGAACACCCCTGCACTGCTCTCAACCCTTTAACACTAGCCCCAGCACAGCCCCTACACTGCTCGAACACCACTGCCCTGCCCTAAACCCTGAAACACCACCCCCAGCCTGTCCCCCTACACTGCCCAAACACCACTGCACTGCCCTAAACCCTGAAAAACTAGCCCCAGCACGACCCCTTATACTGCCCGGACACCACTGCACTGCCCTAAATCCTAAAACACTACCCCCAGCACGACCCCCTACACTACCCAAAGACCAATGCACTACCCTAAACCCTAAAACACGACCCCCTACACTACACAAATGCCGCTGTACTACCTTAAACCCTAAAACACTACCCCCGGCACACCCCCTACACTACCCAAACATCACTGCACTACCCTAAACCCTAAAACACTACCCCCAAGCAGTACCCCCTACACTACCCAAACACCACTTCACTACCCTAAACCCTAAAACACTACCCCCAGCAGTACTCCCTACACCACCCAAACACCATTGCACTACCCTAAACCCTAAAACACTACCCCAACAGTACCCCCTACACTACCCAAACACAACTGCACTACCCTAAACCCTAAACCACTACCCCCAGCAAAACGCTCTGCACTACCCAAACACCACTGCACTACCCTAAGCCCTAAAACACTATCCCCAGCACAACCCCCTAAACTACCCAAACACCACTGCACTACCCTAAATCCTAAATCTACCCCCAGCATGACCCCCTACACTACCCAACTACCACTGCACTACCCAAAACCCTAAAACACTACCCCAGCACGACCCCCTACACTAACACCACTGCACTGCCCTAAACCCTAAAACACTACCCCCAGCACAACCCCCTACACTACACAAACATCACTGCACTACCCTAAACCCTAAATCTACCCCAAGCACGACCTCCTACACTACACAATAATCGCTGCACTGCCCTAAACCCTGAAACACTAGCCCAAGCACGACCCCCTACACTGCCCGAACACCACTGCACTGCCCTAAAGCCTGAAACACCACCCCAGCCCAACCCCCTACACTGCCCGAACACCACTGCACTGCCCTAAACCCTGAAACACCATGCCAGCATGACCCCCTACACTGCCCGACCACCACTGCACTGCCCTAAACCCTAAATCTACCCCAAGCACGAACTCCTACACTACACAAACATCACTGCACTGCCCTAAACCCTGAAACACTAGCCCCAGCACAACCCCCTACACTGCCCGAACACCTCTGCACTACCCTCAACCCTTTAACACTAGCCCCAGCACAACCCCTACACAGCCCAAACACCACTGCACTGCCCTAAACCCTGAAACACCACCCCCAGCCCAACCCCATACAGTGCCCGAACACCACTGCACTGCCCTAAACCCTGAAACACTAGCCCCAGCACGACCCCCTACACTGCCCAAACACCACTGCACTGCCCTCAATCCTAAAACACTACCCCCAGCACAACCCCCTACACTACCCAAAGACCACTGCACTACCCTAAACCCTAAAACACTACCCCCGCATGACCCCCTACACTACCCAAAGACCACTGCAGTACCCTAAACCCTAAAACACGACCCCCTACACTACACAAACACCGCTGCACTACCCTAAACCCTAAAAAACTACCCCTACACTACAAACACCACTACACTACCCTAAACCCTAAAACACTACCCCCAGCAGTACCCCCTACACTACCCAAACACCATTGCACTACCCTAAACCCTATAACACTACCCCCAGCAGTACCCCGTACACTACCCAAACACCATTGCACTACCCTAAACCCTAAAACACTACCCCAGCAGTACCCCCTATACTACCCAAACACCACTGCACTGGCCTAAACCCTGAAACAACATCCCAGCATGACCCCCTACACTGCCCGACCACCACTGCACTGCCCTAAACCCTAAATCTACCCCAAGCACGAACCCCTACACTACACAAACATCACTGCACTGCCCTAAACCCTGAAACACTAGCCCCAGCACAACCCCCTACAGTGCCCGAACACCACTGCACTACTCTCAACCCTTTAACACTAGCCCCACCACAACCCCTACACTTCCCAAACACCACTGCACTGCCCTAAACCCTGAAACACCACCCCCAGCCCAACCCCATACACTGCCCGAACACCACTGCACTGCCCTAAACCCTGAAACACTAGCCCCAGCACGACCCCCTACACTGCCCGAACACCACTGCACTGCCCTCAATCCTAAAACACTACCCCCAGCACACCCCCCTACACTTCCCAAAGACAACTGCACTACCCTAAACCCTAAAACACTACCCCCGCGCGACCCCCTACACTACCCAAAGACCACTGCAGTACCCTAAACCCTAAAACACGACCCCCTACACTACACAGACACCGCTGCACTACCCTAAACCCTAAAACACTACCCCTACACTACAAACACCACTGCACTACCCTAAACCCTAAAACACTACCCCCAGCAGTACCCCCTACACTACCCAAACACCACTGCACTACCGTAAACCCTAAAACACGACCCCCAGCAGTACCCCCTACACTACCCAAACACCATTGCACTACCCTAAAACCTAAAACACTACCCCAGCAGTACCCCCTATACTACCCAAACACCACTGCACTACCCTAAACGCTAAACCACTACCCCCATCACAACGCTCTGCACTACCCAAACACCACTGCACTACCCTAACCCCTAAAACACTATCCCCAGCACAACCCCCTAAACTACCCAAACACCACTGCACTACCTTAAACCCTAAAACATTCCCCCCAGCATGACTCCCTACACTACCCAAACACAACTGCACTACCCTAAACCCTAAATCTACCCCCAGCACAACCCTCTACACTACCCAAACACCACTGCCCTACCCTAAACCCTAAAAGACTGCCCCCAGCAGTACCCCTACACTACCCAAACACCACGACTCTAAACCCTAAAATACTACCCCCAGCAGTACCTCTACACTACCCAAACACCACTGCACTACCCTAAACCACAACCCCCAGCACAACCCCCTACACTACCCAAACACCACTGCACTACACTAAACCCTAAAACGCTACCCCCAGCACAACCCAAACACTACCCAAACACAACTGCACTACCATAAACCCTAAATCTACCCTCAGCACGACTCCCTACACTACCCAAACACCACTGCACTACCTTAAAGCCTAAAACACGACCCCCAGCACAACCCCATACACTAACACCACTGCACTTCCCTAAATCCTAAAACACAACCCCCTATACTACACAAACACCACTGCACTACCCTAAACCCTAAATCTACCCCAAGCAGGACTCCCTACACTACACAAAAATCACTGCACTGCCCTAATCCCTGAAACACCAGCCCCAGCACGACCCCCTACACTGCCTGAACACCACTTCACTGCCCTAAACCCTGAAACACTAGCCCCAGCACGACCCGCTACACTGCCCGAACACCACTGCACTGCCTAAAACCCTGAAACTCCACCCCCAGGCCGACCCCCTAAACTGCCCGAACATCACTGCACTGCCCTAAACCCTGAAACACCACCCCAGCACGACCACCTATACTGCCTGAACACCACTGCACTGCCCTTAACCCTAAACCTACCCCAAGCACGACCCCCCTACACTACCCAAACACCACTGCCCTACCCTAAACCCTAAAAGACTGCCCCCAGCAGTACCCCTACACTACCCAAACACCACGACTCTAAACCCTAAAATACTACCCCCAGCAGTACCTCTACACTACCCAAACACCACTGCACTACCCTAAACCACAACCCCCAGCACAACCCCCTACACTACCCAAACACCACTGCACTACACTAAACCCTAAAACGCTACCCCCAGCACAACCCAAACACCACTGCACTACCCTAAACTCTAAAACACTCCCACAGCACTACTCCCTATACTACCTAAACACAACTGCACTACCCTAAACCCTAAATCTACCCTCAGCACGACTCCCTACACTACCCAAACACCACTGCACTACCTTAAAGCCTAAAACACGACCCCCAGCACAACCCCATACACTAACACCACTGCACTTCCCTAAATCCTAAAACACAACCCCCTACACTACACAAACACCACTGCACTACCCTAAACCCTAAATCTACCCCAAGCAGGACTCCCTACACTACACAAAAATCACTGCACTGCCCTAATCCCTGAAACACCAGCCCCAGCACGACCCCCTACACTGCCTGAACACCACTTCACTGCCCTAAACCCTGAAACACTAGCCCCAGCACGACCCGCTACACTGCCCGAACACCACTGCACTGCCTAAAACCCTGAAACTCCACCCCCAGGCCGACCCCCTAAACTGCCCGAACATCACTGCACTGCCCTAAACCCTGAAACACCACCCCAGCACGACCACGTATACTGCCTGAACACCACTGCACTGCCCTTAACCCTAAACCTACCCCAAGCACGACCCCCCTACACTACACAAACATCACTGCACTGCCCTAAACCCTGAAACACTAGCCCCAGCATGACCCCGTACACTGCCCGAACACCACTGCACTGCCCTCAACCCTGAAACACTAGCCCCAGCACAAACCCCAACACTGCCCGAACACCACTGCACTACCCTAAACCCTAAAACACTATCCCCTACACTACACAAACACCACTGCACTACCCTAAACCCTAAAACACTGCCCCAGCAGTACCCCCTACACTACCCAAACACAACTACTCGAAAGCCTAAAATACTACCCCAGCACGACCCCTACACTAACACCACTGCACTGCCCTAAACCCTAAAACACTACCTCCAGCATGTCCCCCTACACTACACAAACACCACTGCACAACCCTTAACCCCAAATCTACCCCAAGCACGATCTCCTACACTACATAAAAATCACTGCACTGCCCTAAACCCTGAAACACTAGCACGAGCACGACCCTCTACACTGCCTGAACACCACTACACTCCCCTAAACCCTGAAACACTATCCCCAGCAAGACCCCCTACACTGCCCGATCACCACTGCACTGCCCTAAACCCTGAATCACCACCCCAGCATGACCCCCTACACTACCCGACCACCACTGCACTGCCCTAAACCCTAAATCTACCCCAAGCACGAACCCCTACACTACACAAACATCACTGCACAGCCCTAAACCCTGAAACACCAGCCCCAGCACAACCCCCTACACTGCCCGAACACCACTGCACTGCTCTCAACCCTTTAACACTAGCCCCAGCACAACCCCTACACTGCTCGAACACCACTGCCCTGCCCTAAACCCTGAAACACCACCCCCAGCCTGACCCCCTACACTGCCCGAACACCACTGCACTGCCCTAAACCCTGAAACACTAGCCCCAGTTCGACCCCTTATACTGCCCGGACACCACTGCACTGCCCTAAATCCTAAAACACTACCCCCAGCACGACCCCCTACACTACCCAAAGACCAATGCACTACCCTAAACGCTAAAACACGACCCCCTACACTACACAAACGCCGCTGTACTACCTTAAACCCTAAAACACTACCCCCGGCACGCCCCTACACTACCCAAACACCACTGCACTACCCTAAACCCTAAAACACTACCCCGAGCAGTACCCCCTACACTACCCAAACACCATTGCACTACCCTAAACCCTAAAACACTACCCCAGCAGTACCCCCTACACTACCCAAACACCACTGCACTACCCTAAACCACAACCCCCAGCACAATGCTCTGCACTACCCAAACACCACTGCACTACCCTAAACCCTAAAACACTACCCCCAGCACAACCCCCTAAACTACCCAAACAACACTGCACTACCCTAAACACTAAAACACTCCCCCAGCATGACTCCCTACACTACCCAAACACAACTGCACTACCCTAAACCCTAAATCTACCCCCAGCATGACCCCCTATACTACCCAGACACCACTGCACTACCCTAAACCCTAAATCACTACCCCCAGCATGACCCCTACACTAACACCACTGCACTGCCCTAAACCCTAAAACACTACCCCCAGCATGACCCCTTACACTACACAAACACCACTGCACTACCCTAAACACTAAATCTACGCCATGCATGAACCCCTACACTACACAAACATCACTGCACTGCCCTAAACCCTGAAACACTAGCACCAGCACGACCCCCTACACTGCCTGAGGACCAGTGCAGTGCCCTAAACCCTGAAACACCACCCCAGACCGACCCCCTACACTGCCCGAAAACCACTGCACTGCCCTAAACCCTGAAACACTAGCCACAGCACGACCCCCTACACTGCCTGAACACGAGTGCACTGCCTTAAATCCTATAACACTACCCCCAGCACGACCCCCAACACTACCCAAAGACCACTGCACTACCCTAAACCCTAAAACACTACCCCGCACGACCCCCTACACTACCCAAAGACCACTGCACTGCCCTATACCCTAAAACACGACCCCCTACACTACACAAACACCGCTGCACAACCCTAAACCCTAAAACACTACCCCCAGCAGTACCCCCTATACTACACAAACACCATTGCAGTACCCTAAACCCTATAACACTACCCCCAGCAGTACCCCCTACACTACCCAAACACCACTGCACTACCATAAACCCTAAAACACTACCCCCAGCAGTACCCCCTACACTACAAAAACACCATTGCAGTACCCTAAACCCTAAAACACTAACCCCAGCAGTACCCCCTACACTACCCAAACACCACTGCACTACCCTAAACTCTAAACCACTACCCCCAGCACAATGCTCTACACTACCCAAACACCACTGCACTACCCTAAACCCTAAAACCCTACCCCCAGCACAACCCCCTACACTACCCAAACACCACTGCACTACCCTGAACCCTAAAACACTCCCCCCAGCATGACTCCCACACTACCCAAACACAACTGCACTACCCTAAATCCTAAATCTACCCCCAGCACGACCCCCTACACTACCCAAACACCACTGCACTACCCTAAACCCTAAAACACTACCCCCAGCACAACCCCCTACACTAACACCACTGCACTGCCCTAAACCCTAAAGCACTACCCCAGCACGACCCCCTACACTACACAAACACCACTGCACTACCCTAAACCCTAAATCTACGCCATGCCCCAACCCCTACACTACACAAACATCACTGCATTGCCCTAAACCGTGAAACACTAGCCCCAGCACAACCCCCTACACTGCCTGAAGACCAATGCACTGCCCTCAACCCTGAAACACTAGCCCCAGCATGACCCTCTACACTGCCCGAACACCACTGCACTGCCCTAAACCCTGAAACAGCACCCCAGCACAACCCCCTACACTGCCCAAACACCACTGCACTGCCCTAAACCCTAAATCTACCCCAAGCACAACCCCCTACTCTACACAAACATCACTACACTGCCCTAAACCCTGAAACAGTAGCCCCAGCACAACCCCCTACATTGCCCGAACACCACTGCACTGCCCTAAACCCTGAAAGACTAGCCCCAGCACGACCCTCTAAACTGCCCGAACACCACTGCACTGCCCTAAACCCTGAAACACCACCCCCAGCCCGACCCCCTACACTGCCCGAACGCCACTGCACTGACGTAAACTCTGAAACACCACCCTAGCATGGCCACTACACTGCCTGAACACCACTGCACTGCCCTAAACTGTGAAACACTACCCCCAGCACGACCCCTATACTGCTCAAACACCACTGCACTGCCCTAAACCCTGAAACACCACCCCAGCACGACCCCCTACACTGCCCAAACACCACTGCACTAAACCCTGAAACAAGACGCCCTGCAAGACCCCCCTACACTGCCCGAACACCACGGCACTGCCCTAAACCCTGAAACACCAACCCCCTGCACGACCCCCTACACTACCCGAACACCACTGCACTGCCCTAAACCCTAAAACACCAGCACGACCCCTACACTGCCCGAACACACTGCACTGCCCTAAACCCTAAAACACCACCCCCAGAACGCCCCCTACACTGCCCGAACACCACTGCTCTGCCCTAAACCCTGAAACACCACCCCCTGCAAGACCCCCTACAATGCCCAAACACCACTGCACTAAATCCTGAAACACCACCCCCTGCAAGACCCCCTTACACTGCCCGAACACCACTGCACTGCCCTAAACCCTGAAACACCACCCCAGCACGACCCCCTACACTGCCTGAACACCACTGCACTACCCTAAACCCTAAATCTACGCCATGCATGAACCCCTACACTACACAAACATCACTGCATTGCCCTAAACCGTGAAACACTAGCCCCAGCACAACCCCCTACACTGCCCGAACGCCACTGCACTGACGTAAACTCTGAAACACCACCCTAGCATGGCCACTACACTGCCTGAACACCACTGCACTGCCCTAAACTGTGAAACACTACCCCCAGCACGACTCCTATACTGCTCAAACACCACTGCACTGCCCTAAACCCTGAAACATCACCCCAGCACGACCCCCTACACTGCCCAAACACCACTGCACTAAACCCTGAAACACCACGCCCTGCAAGACCCCCCTACACTGCCCGAACACCACTGCACTGCCCTAAACCCTGAAACACCAACCCCCTGCATGACCCCCTACACTACCCGAACACCACTGCACTGCCCTAAACCCTAAAACACCAGCACGACCCCTACACTGCCCGAACACACTGCACTGCCCTAAACCCTAAAACACAACCCCCAGAACGTCCCCCTACACTGCCCGAACACCACTGCACTGCCCTAAACCCTGAAACACCAGCCCGACCCCTACACTGCCCGAACACCACTGCTCTGCCCTAAACCCTGAAACACCACCCCCTGCAAGACCCCCTACACTGCCCAAACACCACTGCACTAAATCCTGAAACACCACCCCCTGCAAGACCCCCCTACACTGCCCGAACACCACTGCACTGCCCTAAAGCCTGAAACACCACCCCAGCACGACCCCCTACACTGCCTGAACACCACTGCACTGCCCTAAACCCTAAATCTACCCCAAGAAGGACCCCCTACACTACAGAAAAATCACTGCACTGCCCTAAACCCTGAAACACCAGCCCCAGCACGACCCCCTACACTGCCTGAACACCACTGCACTGCCCTAAACCCTGAAACACTAGCCCCAGCACGACCCGCTACACTGCCCGAACACCACTGCACTGCCCTAAACACTGAAACGCTACCCCCAGCCCGACCCCCACCACTGCACGAACATCACTGCACTGCCCTAAACCCTGTAACACCACCCCAGCACAACCACCTATACTGCCTGAACACCACTGCACTGCCATTAACCCTGAAACACTAGCCCCAGCATGACCCCCTACACTGCCCGAAAACCACTCCACTGCCCTCAACCCTGAAACACTAGCCCCAGCATGACGCCCTACACTGCCCGAATACCACTGCACTGACCTAAACCCTGAAACACCTCCCCCAGCCCGACCCCCTACACAGCCCGAACACCACTGCACTGTCCTAAACCCTGAAACACTAGCCCCAGCACGACCCCCTACGCTTCCCGAACACCACTGCACAGCCCTAAATCCTAAAACACTACCCCCAGCACAACCCCCTACACTACCCAAAGACCACTGCACTACCCTAAACCCTGAAACACTTGCCCCAGCATGACCCCCTACACTGCCCGAACACCAGTGCACTGCCCTCAACCCTGCAACACCAGCCCCAGCACAAACCCCTACACTGCCCGAACACCACTGCACTACCCTAAACCCTAAAACACTACCCCCTACACTACACAAACACCAATGCACTACCCTAAACCCTAAAACACTACCCCCAGCACACCCGATACACTACCCAAACACCACTGCACTACCCTAAACCCTAAAACACTACCCCCAGCAGCACCCTCTATACTACCCTAACACCACTACACTACCCTAAACCCTAAAACACTGTCCCAGCAGTACCCCCTACACTACCCAAACACCACTACTCTAAACCCTAAAATACTACCCCCAGCAGTATCCCTACACTACCCAAACACCACTGCACTACCCTAAACAACTACCCCCAGCATGACCCCCTACACTACCCAAACACCACTGCACTACCCAAAACCCTAAAACACTCCCGCAGCACGACTCCCTAAACTACAAAAACACCACTGCACTACCCTACACCCTAAACCACTCCCCCAGCACGACTCCCTACACTACCCAAACACAACTGCACTACCCTAAACCCTAAATCTACCCCCAGCATGACCCCCTACACTACCCAACTACCACTGCACTACCCTAAACCCTAAAACACTACCCCAGCACGACCCCCTACACTACACAAACACCACTGCACTACCATAAACCCCAAATCTAGTCCAAGCACGACCTCCTACACTACACAAAAATCACTGCACTGCCCTAAACCCTGAAACACTAGCCTAAGCACGACCCCCTACACTGCCTGAACACCACTGCACTGCCCTAAACCCTGAAACACTAGCCCCAGCATGACCCCATACGCTTCCCGAACACGACTGCACTGCCCTAAAGACTGAAACACCACCCCCAGCCCGACCCCCTACACTGCCCGAACACCACTGCACTGCCCTAAACCCTGAAACACCACCCCAGCACGACCCCCTACACTGACCAACCACCACTGCACTGCCCTAAACCCTAAATCTACCCCAAGCACGAAACCCTACTCTACACAAACATCACTGCACAGCCCTAAACCCTGAAAAACTAGCCCCAGCACAACCCCCTACACTGCCCAAACACCACTGCACTACCCTAAAGCCTAAAACACAACCCCCAGCACGACCCCATACACCAACACCACTGCACTGCCCTAAACCCTACAACACAACCCCCTACACTACACAAACACCACTGCACTACCCTAAACCCTAAATCGACCCCAAGCAGGACCCCCTACACTACAGAAAAATCACTGCACTGCCCTAAACCCTGAAACACCAGCCCCAGCACGACCCCCTACACTGCCTGAACACCACTGCACTGCCCTAAACCCTGAAACACTAGCCCCAGCACGACCCGCTACACTGCCTGAACACCACTGCACTGCCCTAAACACTGAAACGCCACCCCCAGCCCGATCCCCTACACTGCACGAACATCACTGCACTGCCCTAAACCCTTAAACACCACCCCAGCACGACCACCTATACTGTCTGAACACCACTGCACTGCCCTTAACCCTAAACCTACCCCAAGCACAACCCCCTACACTACACAAACATCACTGCAGTGCCCTAAACACTGAAACACTAGCCCCAGCATGACCCCCTACACTGCCCGAACACCACTGCACTGCCCTCAACCCTGCAACACCAGCCCCAGCACAAACCCCTACACTGCCCGAACACCACTGCACTACCCTAAACCCTAAAACACTACCCCCTACACTACACAAACACCACTGCACTACTCTAAACCCTAAAACACTACCCCCAGCACGCCCCCTACACTACCCAAACACCACTGCACTACCCTAAACCCTAAAACACTACCCCCAGCAGCACCCTCTACACTACCCAAACACCACTGCACTACCCTAAACCACTACCCCCAGCATGACCCCCTACACTACCCAAACACCACTGCACTACCCTAAACCCTAAAACACTACCCCCAGCACGACCCCCTACCTACCTAAACAACACTGCACTACCCAAAACCCTAAAACACTCCCCCAGCACGACTCCCTAAACTACAAAAACACCACTGCACTACCCTAAACCCTAAACCACTCCCCCAGCACGACTCCCTACACTACCCAAACACAACTGCACTACCCTAAACCCTAAATCTACTCCCAGCATGACCCCCTACACTAACACCACTGCACTGCCCTAAACCCTAAAACACTAACCCCAGCACGACCCCCTACACTACACAAACACCACTGCACTACCCTAAACCCCAAATCTACCCCAAGCACGACTTCCTACACTACACAAAAATCACTGCACTGCCCTAAACCCTGAAACACTAGCCCAAGCACGACCCCCTACACTGCCTGAACACCACTGCACTGGCCTAAACCCTGAAACACAAGCCCCAGCATGACCCCCTACACTGCCCGAACACCACTGCACTGCCCTAAAGCCTGAAACACCACCCCCAGCCCGACCCCGTACACTGCCCGGACACCACTGCACTGCCCTAAACCCTGAAACACCACCCAAGCACGACCCCCTACACTGCCCAACCACCACTGCACTGCCCTAAACCCTAAATCTACCCCAAGCACGAACCCCTACACTACACACACATCACTGCACAGCCCTAAACCCTGAAACACTAGCCCCAGCACAAACCCCTACACTGCCCGAACACCACTGCACTGCCCTAAACCCTTTAACACTAGCCCGAGTACAACCCCTACACTGCTCGAACAGCACTGCCCTAAACCCTGAAACACCACCCCCAGGCCGACCCCCTACACTGCCCGAACACAACTGCACTACCCTAAACCACTACCCTCAGCACGACCCCCTACTCTACCCAAACACCACTGCACTAACTAACCTAAACCACTACCCATAGCACTACCCCCTACACTAGCCAAACACCACTGCACTACCCTAAACCCTAAAACATGACTCCCTATACTACACAAACACCACTGCACTACCCTAAGACACTACCCCAGCACGACCCCTACACTACCCAAACACCACTGCACTACCCTAAACCCTAAAACACTCCCCCAGCACAACTCCCTACACTACCCAAACACAACTGCACTACCCTAAACCCTAAACCTCTACACTACGCACACACCACGACTCTAAACCCTAAAATACTACCCCCAGCAGTACCTCTACACTACCCAAACACCACTGCACTACCCTAAACCACAACACCCAGCATGACCCCCTACACTACCCAAACACCACTGCACTACCCTAAACTCTAAAACACTCCCCCAGCACAACTCCCTACACTACCCAAACACAACTGCACTACCCTAAACCCTAAATCTACCCTCAGCACGACTCCCTACACTACCCAAACACCACTGCACTACCTTAAAGCCTAAAACACGACCCCCAGCACAACCCCATACACTAACACCACTGCACTGCCCTAAACCCTAAAACACAACCCCCTACACTAAACAAACACCACTGCACTACCCTAAACCCTAAATCTAACCCAAGCAGGACTCCCTACACTGCACAAAAATCACAGCACTGCCCTAATCCCTGAAACACCAGCCCCAGCACGACCCCCTACACTGCCTGAACACCACTGCACTGCCCTAAACCCTGAAACACTAGCCCCAGCACGACCCGCTACACTGCCCGAACACCACTGCACTGCCCTAAACGCCACCCCCAGCCCGACCCCCTAAACTGCACGAACATCAATGCACTGCCCTAAACCCTGAAACACCACCCCAGCACGACCACCTATACTGCCTGAACACCACTGCACTGCCCTTAACCCTAAACCTACCCCAAGCACGACCCCCTACACTACACAAACATCACTGCACTGCCCTAAACCCTGAAACACTAGCCCCAGCATGACCCCGTACACTGCCCGAACACCACTGCACTGCCCTCAACCCTGAAACACTAGCCCCAGCACAAACCCCGACACTGCCCGAACACCACTGCACTACCCTAAACCCTAAAACACTATCCCCTACACTACACAAACACCACTGCACTACCCTAAACCATAAAACACTACCCCCAGCACGCCCCCACACTACCCAAACACCACTGCACTACCCTAAACCCTAAAACACTACCCCCAGCAGCACCCTCTACACTACCCAAACACCACTGAACTACCCTAAACCCTAAAACACTGCCCCAGCAGTACCCCCTACACTACCCAAACACCACTACTCGAAACCCTAAAATACTACCCCCAGCAGAATCCCTACACTACCCAAACACCACTGCACTTCCCTAAACCACTACCCCCAGCATGACCCCCTACACTACCCAAACACCACTGCACTACCCTAAACCCCACAACACTACCCCCAGCACGACTCCCTACTCTACAAAAACACCACTGCACTACCCTAAACCACTCCCCCAGCACGACTCCCTACACTACCCAAACACAACTGCACTACCCTAAACCCTAAATCTACCCCCAGCATGACCCCCTACACTACCCAACTACCACTGCACTACCTAAACCCTAAAACACTACCCCAGCATGACCCCTACACTAACACCACTGCACTGCCCTAAACCCTAAAACACTACCCCAGCACGACCCCTACACTAACACCACTGCACTGCCCTAAACCCTAAAACACTACCCCAAGCACGACCTCCTACACTACACAAAAATCACTGCACTGCCCTAAACCCTGAAACAATAGCCCAAGCACGACCCCCTACATTGCCTGAACACCACTGCACTCCCCTAAACCCTGAAACTCTAGACCCAGCAAGACCCCCTACACTGCCCGAACACCACTGCACTGCCCTAAAGCCTGAAACACCACCCCCAGTCCGACCCCCTACACTGCCCGATCACCACTGCACTGCCCTAAACCCTGAAAAACCACCCCAGCACGACCCCCTACACTGCCCGACCACCACTGCACTGCCCTAAACCCTAAATCTACCCCAAGCACAAACCCCTACACTACACAAACATCACTGCACAGCCCTAAACCCTGAAACACTAGCCCCAGCACAACCCCCTTCACTGCCCGAACACCCCTGCACTGCTCTCAACCCTTTAACACTAGCCCCAGCACAGCCCATACACTGCTCGAACACCACTGCCCTGCCCTAAACCCTGAAACACCACCCCCAGCCTGTCCCCCTACACTGCCCAAACACCACTGCACTGCCCTAAACCCTGAAAAACTAGCCCCAGCACGACCCCTTATACTGCCCGGACACCACTGCACTGCCCTAAATCCTAAAACACTACCCCCAGCACGACCCCCTACACTACCCAAAGAACAATGCACTACCCTAAACCCTAAAACACGACCCCCTACACTACACAAACGCCGCTGTACTACCTTAAACCCTAAAACACTACCCCCGGCACACCCCCTACACTACCCAAACAACACTGCACTACCCTAAACCCTAAAACACTACCCCCAAGCAGTACCCCCTACACTACCCAAACACCACTTCACTACCCTAAACCCTAAAACACTACCCCCAGCAGTACTCCCTACACCACCCAAACACCATTGCACTACCCTAAACCCTAAAACACTACCCCAACAGTACCCCCTACACTACCCAAACACAACTGCACTACCCTAAACCCTAAACCACTACCCCCAGAAAAACGCTCTGCACTACCCAAACACCACTGCACTACCCTAAGCCCTAAAACACTATCCCCAGCACAACCCCCTAAACTACCCAAACACCACTGCACTACCCTAAACCCTAAATCTACCCCCAGCATGACCCCCTACACTACCCAACTACCACTGCAGTACCCAAAACCCTAAAACACTACCCCAGCACGACCCACTACACAAACACCACTGCACTACCCTAAACCCCAAATCTACCCCAAGCACGACTTCCTACACTACACAAAAATCACTGCACTGCCCTAAACCCTGAAACACAAGCCCCAGCATGACCCCCTACACTGCCCGAACACCACTGCACTGCCCTAAAGCCTGAAACACCACTCCCAGCCCGACCCCGTACACTGCATGGACACCACTGCACTGCCCTAAACCCTGAAACACCACCCAAGCACGACCTCCTACACTGCCCGACCACCACTGCTTTCCCCTAAACCCTAAATCTACCCCAAGCACGAACCCCTACACTACACACACATCACTGCACAGCCCTAAACCCTGAAACACTAGCCCCAGCACAAACCCCTACACTGCCCGAACACCACTGCACTGCCCTAAACCCTTTAACACTAGCCCCAGCACAACCCCTACACTGCTCGAACAGCACTGCCCTAAACCCTGAAACACTACCCCCAGGCCGACCCCCTACACTGCCCGAACACAACTGCACTACCCTAAACCCTAAACCACTACCCTCAGCACGACCCCCTACACTACCCAAACACCACTGCACTAACTAACCTAAACCACTACCCATAGCACTACCCCTACACTAGCCAAACACCACTGCACTACCCTAAACCCTAAAACATGACTCCCTATACTACACAAACACCACTGCACTACCCTAAGACACTACCCCAGCACGACCCCCTACACTACCCAAACAACACTGCACTACCCTAAACCCTAAAACACTACCCCCTACACTACGCACACACCACGACTCTAAACCCTAAAATACTACCCCCAGCAGTACCTCTACACTACCCAAACACCACTGCACTACCCTAAACCACAACACCCAGCATGACCCCCTACACTACCCAAACACCACTGCACTACCCTAAACTCTAAAACACTCCCCCAGAACGACTCCCTACACTACCCAAACACAACTGCACTACCCTAAACCCTAAATCTACCCTCAGCACGACTCCCTACACTACCCAAACACCACTGCACTACCTTAAAGCCTAAAACACGACCCCCAGCACAACCCCATACACTAACACCACTGCACTGCCCTAAACCCTAAAACACAACCCCCTACACTAAACACACACCACTGCACTACCCTAAACCCTAAATCTAACCTAAGCAGGACTCCCTACTCTACACAGAAATCACTGCACTGCCCTAATCCCTGAAACACCAGCCCCAGCACGACCCCCTACACTGCCTGAACACCACTGCACTGCCCTAAACCCTGAAACACTAGCCCCAGCACGACCCGCTACACTGCCCGAACACCACTGCACTGCCCTAAACCCTGAAACGCCACCCCCAGCCCGACCCCCTAAACTGCACGAACATCACTGCACTGCCCTAAACCCTGAAACACCACCCCAGCACGACCACCTATACTGCCTGAACACCACTGCACTGCCCTTAACCCTAAACCTACCCCAAGCACGACCCCCTACACTACACAAACATCACTGCACTGCCCTAAACTCTGAAACACTAGCCCCAGCATGACCCCGTACACTGCCCGAACACCACTGCACTGCCCTCAACCCTGAAACACTAGCCCCAGCACAAACCCCGACACTGCCCGAACACCACTGCACTACCCTAAACCATAAAACACTATCCCCTACACTACACAAACACCACTGCACTACCCTAAACCCTAAAACACTACCCCCAGCACGCCCCCAACACTACCCAAACACCACTGCACTACCCTAAACCCTACAACACTACCCCCAGCACGCCCCCTACACTACCCAAACACCACTGCACTACCCTAAACCCTAAAACACTACCCCCAGCAGCACCCTCTACACTACCCAAACACCACTGCACTTCCCTAAACCACTACCCCCAGCATGACCCCCTACACTACCCAAACACCACTGCACTACCCTAAACCCTACAACACTACCCCCAGCACGACTCCCTACTCTACAAAAACACCACTGCACTACCCTAAACCACTCCCCCAGCACGACTCCCTACACTACCCAAACACAACTGCACTACCCTAAACCCAAAATCTACCCCCAGCATGACCCCCTACACTACCCAACTACCACTGCACTACCTAAACCCTAAAACACTACCCCAGCACGACCCCTACACTAACACCACTGCACTGCCCTAAACCCTAAAACACTACCCCAGCACGACCCCTACACTAACACCACTGCACTGCCCTAAACCCTAAAACACTACCCCAAGCACGACCTCCTACACTACACAAAAATCACTGCACTGCCCTAAACCCTGAAACATTAGCCCAAGCACGACCCCCTACACTGCCTGAACACCACTGCACTCCCCTAAACCCTGAAACTCTAGACCCAGCAAGACCCCCTACACTGCCCGAACACCACTGCACTGCCCTAAATCCTGAAACACCACAACCCAGCCCGACCCCCTACACTGCCCGATCACCACTGCACTGCCCTAAACCCTGAAAAACCACCCCAGCACGACCCCCTACACTGCCCGACCACCACTGCACTGCCCTAAACCCTAAATCTACCCCAAGCACAAACCCCTACTCTACACAAACATCACTGCACAGCCCTAAACCCTGAAACACTAGCCCCAGCACAACCCCCTTCACTGCCCGAACACCCCTGCACTGCTCTCAACCCTTTAACACTAGCCCCAGCACAGCCCCTACACTGCTTGAATACCACTGCCCTGCCCTAAACCCTGAAACACCACCCCCAGCCTGTCCCCCTACACTGCCCAAACACCACTGCACTGCCCTAAACCCTGAAAAACTAGCCCCAGCACGACCACTTATACTGCCCGGACACCACTGCACTGCCCTAAATCATAAAACACTACCCCCAGCACGACCCCCTACACTACCCAAAGACCAATGCACTACCCTAAACCCTAAAACACGACCCCCTACACAACACAAACGCCGCTGTACTACCTTAAACCCTAAAACACTACCCCCGGCACACCCCCTACACTACCCAAACAACACTGCACTACCCTAAACCCTAAAACACTACCCCCAAGCAGTACCCCCTACACTACCCAAACACCACTTCACTACCCTAAACCCTAAAACACTACCCCCAGCAGTACTCCCTACACCACCCAAACACCATTGCACTACCCTAAACCCTAAAACACTACCCCAACAGTACCCCCTACACTACCCAAACACAACTGCACTACCCTAAACCCTAAACCACTACCCCCAGCAAAACGCTCTGCACTACCCAAACACCACTGCACTACCCTAAGCCCTAAAACACTATCCCCAGCACAACCCCCTAAACTACCCAAACACCACTGCACTACCCTAAACCCTAAATCTACCCCCAGCATGACCCCCTACACTACCCAACTACCACTGCACTACCCAAAACCCTAAAACACTACCCCAGCACGACCTCCTACACTAACACCACTGCACTGCCCTAAACCCTAAAACACTACCCCCAGCACAACCCCCTACACTACACAAACATCACTGCACTACCCTAAACCCTAAATCTACCCCAAGCACGACCTCCTACACTACACAAAAATCGCTGCACTGCCCTAAACCCTGAAACACTAGCCCAAGCACGACCCACTACACTGCCCAAACACCACTGCACTGCCCTAAAGCCTGAAACACCACCCCAGCCCGACCCCCTACACTGCCCGAACACCACTGCACTGCCCTAAACCCTGAAACACCATCCCAGCATGACCCCCTACACTGCCCGACCACCACTGCACTACCCTAAACCCTAAATCTACCCCAAGCACGAACCCCTACACTACACAAACATCACTGCACTGCCCTAAACCCTGAAACACTAGCCCCAGCAAAACCCCCTACACTGCCCGAACACCTCTGCACTACCCTCAACCCTTTAACACTAGCCCCAGCACAACCCCTACACTGCCCAAACACCACTGCACTGCCCTAAACCCTGAAACACCACCCCCAGCCCAACCCCATACACTGCCCGAACACCACTGCACTGCCCTAAACCCTGAAACACTAGCCCCAGCACGACCCCCTACACTGCCCAAACACCACTGCACTGCCCTCAATCCTAAAACACTACCCCCAGCACAACCCCCTACACTACCCAAAGACCACTGCACTACCCTAAACCCTAAAACACTACCCCCGCATGACCCCCTACACTACCCAAAGACCACTGCAGTACCCTAAACCCTAAAACACGACCCCCTACACTACACAAACACCGCTGCACTACCCTAAACCCTAAAAAACTACCCCTACACTACAAACACCACTACACTACCCTAAACCCTAAAACACTACCCCCAGCAGTACCCCCTACACTACCCAAACACCATTGCACTACCCTAAACCCTATAACACTACCCCCAGCAGTACCCCCTACACTACCCAAACACCATTGCACTACCCTAAACCCTAAAACACTACCCCAGCAGTACCCCCTATACTACCCAAACACCACTGCACTGGCCTAAACCCTGAAACACCATCCCAGCATGACCCCCTACACTGCCCGACCACCACTGCACTGCCCTAAACCCTAAATCTACCCCAAGCACGAACCCCTACACTACACAAACATCACTGCACTGCCCTAAACCCTGAAACACTAGCCCCAGCACAACCCCCTACACTGCCCGAACACCACTGCACTACTCTCAACCCTTTAACACTAGCCCCAGCACAACCCCTACACTTCCCAAACACCACTGCACTGCCCTAAACCCTGAAACACCACCCCCAGCCCAACCCCATACACTGCCCGAACACCACTGCACTGCCCTAAACCCTGAAACACTAGCCCCAGCACGACCCCCTACACTGCCCGAACACCACTGCACTGCCCTCAATCCTAAAACACTACCCCCAGCACACCCCCCTACACTTCCCAAAGACAACTGCACTACCCTAAACCCTAAAACACTACCCCCGCGCGACCCCCTACACTACCCAAAGACCACTGCAGTACCCTAAACCCTAAAACACGACCCCCTACACTACACAAACACCGCTGCACTACCCTAAACCCTAAAACACTACCCCTACACTACAAACACCACTGCACTACCCTAAACCCTAAAACACTACCCCCAGCAGTACCCCCTACACTACCCAAACACCACTGCACTACCGTAAACCCTAAAACACGACCCCCAGCAGTACCCCTTACACTACCCAAACACCATTGCACTACCCTAAAACCTAAAACACTACCCCAGCAGTACCCCCTATACTACCCAAACACCACTGCACTACCCTAAACGCTAAACCACTACCCCCAGCACAACGCTCTGCACTACCCAAACACCACTGCACTACCCTAAACCCTAAAACACTATCCCCAGCACAACCCCCTAAACTACCCAAACACCACTGCACTACCTTAAACCCTAAAACATTCCCCCCAGCATGACTCCCTACACTACCCAAACACAACTGCACTACCCTAAACCCTAAATCTACCCCCAGCACAACCCTCTACACTACCCAAACACCACTGCCCTACCCTAAACCCTAAAAGACTGCCCCCAGCAGTACCCCTACACTACCCAAACACCACGACTCTAAACCCTAAAATACTACCCCCAGCAGTACCTCTACACTACCCAAACACCACTGCTCTACCCTAAACCACAACCCCCAGCACAACCCCCTACACTACCCAAACACCACTGCACTACACTAAACCCTACAACGCTACCCCAGCACAACCCAAACACCACTGCACTACCCTAAACTCTAAAACACTCCCACAGCACTACTCCCTACACTACCCAAACACAACTGCACTACCCTAAACCCTAAATCTACCCTCAGCACGACTCCCTACACTACCCAAACACCACTGCACTACCTTAAAGCCTAAAACACGACCCCCAGCACAACCCCATACACTAACACCACTGCACTTCCCTAAATCCTAAAACACAACCCCCTACACTACACAAACACCACTGCACTACCCTAAACCCTAAATCTACCCCAAGCAGGACTCCCTACACTACACAAAAATCACTGCACTGCCCTAATCCCTGAAACACCAGCCCCAGCGCGACCCCCTACACTGCCTGAACACCACTTCACTGCCCTAAACCCTGAAACACTAGCCCCAGCACGACCCGCTACACTGCCCGAACACCACTGCACTGCCTAAAACCCTGAAACTCCACCCCCAGGCCGACCCCCTAAACTGCCCGAACATCACTGCACTGCCCTAAACCCTGAAACACCACCCCAGCACGACCACCTATACTGCCTGAACACCACTGCACTGCCCTTAACCCTAAACCTACCCCAACCACGACCCCCCTACACTACACAAACATCACTGCACTGCCCTAAACCCTGAAACACTAGCCCCAGCATGACCCCGTACACTGCCCGAACACCACTGCACTGCCCTCAACCCTGAAACACTAGCCCCAGCACAAACCCCAACACTGCCCGAACACCACTGCACTACCCTAAACCCTAAAACACTACCCCCAGCAGCACCCTCTACACTACCCAAACACCACTGCACTACCCTAAACCACTACCCCCAGCATGACCCCCTACACTACCCAAACACCACTGCACTATCCTAAACCCTAAAACACTACCCCCAGCACGACCCCCTACCTACCTAAACACCACTCCACTACCCAAAACCCTAAAACACTCCCCCAGCACGACTCCCTAAACTACAAAAACACCACTGCACTACCCTAAACCCTAAACCACTCCCCCAGCACGACTCCCTACACTACCCAACACAACTGCACTACCCTAAACCCTAAATCTACCCCCAGCATGACCCCCTACACTAACACCACTGCACTGCCCTAAACCCTAAAACACTAACCCCAGCACGACCCCCTACACTACACAAACACCACTGCACTACCCTAAACCCCAAATCTACCCCAAGCACGACTTCCTACACTACACAAAAATCACTGCACTGCCCTAAACCCTGAAACACTAGCCCAAGCACGACCCCCTACACTGCCTGAACACCACTGCACTGCCCTAAACCCTGAAACACAAGTCCCAGCATGACCCCCTACACTGCCCGAACACCACTGCACTGCCCTAAAGCCTGAAACACCACCCCCAGCCCGACCCCGTACACTGCCCGGACACCACTGCACTGTCCTAAACCCTGAAACACCACCCAAGCACGACCTCCTACACTGCCCGACCACCACTGCTTTCCCCTAAACCCTAAATCTACCCGAAGCACGAACCCCTACACTACACACACATCACTGCACAGCCCTAAACCCTGAAACACTAGCCCCAGCACAAACCCCTACACTGCCCGAACACCACTGCACTGCCCTAAACCCTTTAACACTAGCCCCAGCACAACCCCTACACTGCTCGAACAGCACTGCCCTAAACCCTGAAACACTACCCCCAGGCCGACCCCCTACACTGCCCGAACACAACTGCACTACCCTAAACCCTAAACCACTACCCTCAGCACGACCCCCTACACTACCCAAACACCACTGCACTAACTAACCTAAACCACTACCCATAGCACTACCCCCTACACTAGCCAAACACCACTGCACTACCCTAAACCCTAAAACATGACTCCCTATACTACACAAACACCACTGCACTACCCTAAGACACTACCCCAGCACGACCCCCTACACTACCCAAACAACACTGCACTACCCTAAACCCTAAAACACTACCCCCTACACTACGCACACACCACGACTCTAAACCCTAAAATACTACCCCCAGCAGTACCTCTACACTACCCAAACACCACTGCAATACCCTAAACCACAACACCCAGCATGACCCCCTACACTACCTAAACACCACTGCACTACCCTAAACTCTAAAACACTCCCCCAGAACGACTCCCTACACTACCCAAACACAACTGCACTACCCTAAACCCTAAATCTACCCTCAGCACGACTCCCTACACTACCCAAACACCACTGCACTACCTTAAAGCCTAAAACACGACCCCCAGCACAACCCCATACACTAACACCACTGCACTGCCCTAAACCCTAAAACACAACCCCCTACACTAAACAAACACCACTGCACTACCCTAAACCCTAAATCTAACCCAAGCAGGACTCCCTACACTACACAGAAATCACTGCACTGCCCTAATCCCTGAAACACCAGCCCCAGCACGACCCCCTACACTGCCTGAACACCACTGCACTGCCCTAAACCCTGAAACACTAGCCCCAGCACGACCCGCTACACTGCCCGAACACCACTGCACTGCCCTAAACGCCACCCCCAGCCCGACCCCCTAAACTGCACGAACATCAATGCACTGCCCTAAACCCTGAAACACCACCCCAGCACGACCACCTATACTGCCTGAACACCACTGCACTGCCCTTAACCCTAAACCTACCCCAAGCACGACCCCCTACACTACACAAACATCACTGCACTGCCCTAAACTCTGAAACACTAGCCCCAGCATGACCCCGTACACTGCCCGAACACCACTGCACTGCCCTCAACCCTGAAACACTAGCCCCAGCACAAACCCCGACACTGCCCGAACACCACTGCACTACCCTAAACCATAAAACACTATCCCCTACACTACACAAACACCACCGCACTACCCTAAACCCTAAAACACTACCCCCAGCACGCCCCCTACACTACCCAAACACCACTGCACTACCCTAAACCCTAAAACACTACCCCCAGCAGCACCCTCTACACTACCCAAACACCACTGCACTTCCCTAAACCACTACCCCCAGCATGACCCCCTACACTACCCAAACACCACTGCACTACCCTAAACCCTACAACACTACCCCCAGCACGACTCCCTACTCTACAAAAACACCACTGCACTACCCTAAACCACTCCCCCAGCACGACTCCCTACACTACCCAAACACAACTGCACTACCCTAAACCCTAAATCTACCCCCAGCATGACCCCCTACACTACCCAACTACCACTGCACTACCTAAACCCTAAAACACTACCCCAGCACGACCCCTACACTAACACCACTGCACTGCCCTAAACCCTAAAACACTACCCCAGCACGACCCCTACACTAACACCACTGCACTGCCCTAAAACCTAAAACACTACCCCAAGCACGACCTCCTACACTACACAAAAATCACTGCACTGCCCTAAACCCTGAAACAATAGCCCAAGCACGACCCCCTACACTGCCTGAACACCACTGCACTCCCCTAAACCCTGAAACTCTAGACCCAGCAAGACCCCCTACACTGCCCGAACACCACTGCACTGCCCTAAAGCCTGAAACACCACCCCCAGCCCGACCCCCTACACTGCCCGATCACCACTGCACTGCCCTAAACCCTGAAAAACCACCCCAGCACGACCCCCTACACTGCCCGACCACCACTGCACTGCCCTAAGCCCTAAATCTACCCCAAGCACAAACCCCTACACTACACAAACATCACTGCACAGCCCTAAACCCTGAAACACTAGCCCCAGCACAACCCCCTTCACTGCCCGAACACCCCTGCACTGCTCTCAACCCTTTAACACTAGCCCCAGCACAGCCCCTACACTGCTCGAACACCACTGCCCTGCCCTAAACCCTGAAACACCACCCCCAGCCTGTCCCCCTACACTGCCCAAACACCACTGCACTGCCCTAAACCCTGAAAAACTAGCCCCAGCACGACCCCTTATACTGCCCGGACACCACTGCACTGCCCTAAATCCTAAAACACTACCCCCAGCACGACCCCCTACACTACCCAAAGACCAATGCACTACCCTAAACCCTAAAACACTACCCCCAAGCAGTACCCCCTACACTACCCAAACACCACTTCACTACCCTAAACCCTAAAACACTACCCCCAGCAGTACTCCCTACACCACCCAAACACCATTGCACTACCCTAAACCCTAAAACACTACCCCAACAGTACCCCCTACACTACCCAAACACAACTGCACTACCCTAAACCCTAAACCACTACCCCCAGCAAAACGCTCTGCACTACCCAAACACCACTGCACTACCCTAAGCCCTAAAACACTATCCCCAGCACAACCCCCTAAACTACCCAAACACCACTGCACTACCCTAAGCCCTAAATCTACCCCCAGCATGACCCCCTACACTACCCAACTACCACTGCACTACCTAAAACACTACCCCAGCACGACCCCCTACACTAACACCACTGCACTGCCCTAAACCCTAAAACACTACCCCCAGCACAACCCCCTACACTACACAAACATCACTGCACTACCCTAAACCCTAAATCTACCCCAAGCACGACCTCCTACACTACACAAAAATCGCTGCACTGCCCTAAACCCTGAAACACTAGCCCAAGCACGACCCCCTACACTGCCCGAACACCACTGCACTGCCCTAAAGCCTGAAACACCACCCCAGCCCGACCCCCTACACTGCCCGAACACCACTGCACTGCCCTAAACCCTGAAACACCATCCCAGCATGACCCCCTACACTGCCAGACCACCACTGCACTGCCCTAAACCCTAAATCTACCCCAAGCACGAACTCCTACACTACACAAACATCACTGCACTGCCCTAAACCCTGGAACACTAGCCCCAGCACAACCCCCTACACTGCCCGAACACCTCTGCACTACCCTCAACCCTTTAACACTAGCCCCAGCACAACCCCTACACTGCCCAAACACCACTGCACTGCCCTAAACCCTGAAACACCACCCCCAGCCCAACCCCATACACTGCCCGAACACCACTGCACTGCCCTAAACCCTGAAACACTAGCCCCAGCACGACCCCCTACACTGCCCAAACACCACTGCACTGCCCTCAATCCTAAAACACTACCCCCGGCACAACCCCCTACACTACCCAAAGACCACTGCACTACCCTAAACCCTAAAACACTACCCCCGCATGACCCCCTACACTACCCAAAGACCACTGCAGTACCCTAAACCCTAAAACACGAACCCCTACACTACACAAACACCGCTGCACTACCCTAAACCCTAAAAAACTACCCCTACACTACAAACACCACTACACTACCCTAAACCCTAAAACACTACCCCCAGCAGTACCCCCTACACTACCCAAACACCATTGCACTACTCTAAACCCTATAACACTACCCCCAGCAGTACCCCCTACACTACCCAAACACCATTGCACTACCCTAAACCCTAAAACACTACCCCAGCAGTACCCCCTATACTACCCAAACACCACTGCACTGGCCTAAACCCTGAAACACCATCACAGCATGACCCCCTGCACTGCCCGACCACCACTGCACTGCCCTAAACCCTAAATCTACCCCAAGCACGAACCCCTACACTACACAAACATCACTGCACTGCCCTAAACCCTGAAACACTAGCCTCAGTACAACCCCCTACACTGCCCGAACACCACTGCACTACTCTCAACCCTTTAACACTAGCCCCAGCACAACCCCTACACTTCCCAAACACCACTGCACTGCCCTAAACCCTGAAACACCACCCCCAGCCCAACCCCATACACTGCCCGAACACCACTGCACTGCCCTAAACCCTGAAACACTAGCCCCAGCACGACCCCCTACACTGCCCGAACACCACTGCACTGTCCTCAATCCTAAAACACTACCCCCAGCACACCCCCCTACACTTCCCAAAGACAACTGCACTACCCTAAACCCTAAAACACTACCCCCGCGCGACTCCCTACACTACCCAAACACCACTGCACTACCTTAAAGCCTAAAACACGACCCCCAGCACAACCCCATACACTAACACCACTGCACTGCCCTAAACCCTAAAACACAACCCCCTACACTAAACAAACACCACTGCACTACCCTAAACCCTAAATCTAACCCAAGCAGGACTCCCTACACTACACAGAAATCACTGCACTGCCCTAATCCCTGAAACACCAGCCCCAGCACGACCCCCTACACTGCCTGAACACCACTGCACTGCCCTAAACCCTGAAACACTAGCCCCAGCACGACCCGCTACACTGCCCGAACACCACTGCACTGCCCTAAACGCCACCCCCAGCCCGACCCCCTAAACTGCACGAACATCAATGCACTGCCCTAAACCCTGAAACACCACCCCAGCACGACCACCTATACTGCCTGAACACCACTGCACTGCCCTTAACCCTAAACCTACCCCAAGCACGACCCCCTACACTACACAAACATCACTGCACTGCCCTAAACTCTGAAACACTAGCCCCAGCATGACCCCGTACACTGCCCGAACACCACTGCACTGCCCTCAACCCTGAAACACTAGCCCCAGCACAAACCCCGACACTGCCCGAACACCACTGCACTACCCTAAACCATAAAACACTATCCCCTACACTACACAAACACCACCGCACTACCCTAAACCCTAAAACACTACCCCCAGCACGCCCCCTACACTACCCAAACACCACTGCACTACCCTAAACCCTAAAACACTACCCCCAGCAGCACCCTCTACACTACCCAAACACCACTGCACTTCCCTAAACCACTACCCCCAGCATGACCCCCTACACTACCCAAACACCACTGCACTACCCTAAACCCTACAACACTACCCCCAGCACGACTCCCTACTCTACAAAAACACCACTGCACTACCCTAAACCACTCCCCCAGCACGACTCCCTACACTACCCAAACACAACTGCACTACCCTAAACCCTAAATCTACCCCCAGCATGACCCCCTACACTACCCAACTACCACTGCACTACCTAAACCCTAAAACACTACCCCAGCACGACCCCTACACTAACACCACTGCACTGCCCTAAACCCTAAAACACTACCCCAGCACGACCCCTACACTAACACCACTGCACTGCCCTAAAACCTAAAACACTACCCCAAGCACGACCTCCTACACTACACAAAAATCACTGCACTGCCCTAAACCCTGAAACAATAGCCCAAGCACGACCCCCTACACTGCCTGAACACCACTGCAATCCCCTAAACCCTGAAACTCTAGACCCAGCAAGACCCCCTACACTGCCCGAACACCACTGCACTGCCCTAAAGCCTGAAACACCACCCCCAGCCCGACCCCCTACACTGCCCGATCACCACTGCACTGCCCTAAACCCTGAAAAACCACCCCAGCACGACCCCCTACACTGCCCGACCACCACTGCACTGCCCTAAGCCCTAAATCTACCCCAAGCACAAACCCCTACACTACACAAACATCACTGCACAGCCCTAAACCCTGAAACACTAGCCCCAGCACAACCCCCTTCACTGCCCGAACACCCCTGCACTGCTCTCAACCCTTTAACACTAGCCCCAGCACAGCCCCTACACTGCTCGAACACCACTGCCCTGCCCTAAACCCTGAAACACCACCCCCAGCCTGTCCCCTACACTGCCCAAACACCACTGCACTGCCCTAAACTCTGAAAAACTAGCCCCAGCACGACCCCTTATACTGCCCGGACACCACTGCACTGCCCTAAATCCTAAAACACTACCCCCAGCACGACCCCCTACACTACCCAAAGACCAATGCACTACCCTAAACCCTAAAACACGACCCCCTACACTACACAAACGCCGCTGTACTACCTTCAACCCTAAAACACTACCCCCGGCACACCCCCTACACTACCCAAACAACACTGCACTACCCTAAACCCTAAAACACTACCCCCAAGCAGTACCCCCTACACTACCCAAACACCACTTCACTACCCTAAACCCTAAAACACTACCCCCAGCAGTACTCCCTACACCACCCAAACACCATTGCACTACCCTAAACCCTAAAACACTACCCCAACAGTACCCCCTACACTACCCAAACACAACTGCACTACCCTAAACCCTAAACCACTACCCCCAGCAAAACGCTCTGCACTACCCAAACACCACTGCACTACCCTAAGCCCTAAAACACTATCCCCAGCACAACCCCCTAAACTACCCAAACACCACTGCACTACCCTAAGCCCTAAATCTACCCCCAGCATGACCCCCTACACTACCCAACTACCACTGCACTACCTAAAACACTACCCCAGCACGACCCCCTACACTAACACCACTGCACTGCCCTAAACCCTAAAACACTACCCCCAGCACAACCCCCTACACTACACAAACATCACTGCACTACCCTAAACCCTAAATCTACCCCAAGCACGACCTCCTACACTACACAAAAATCGCTGCACTGCCCTAAACCCTGAAACACTAGCCCAAGCACGACCCCCTACACTGCCCGAACACCACTGCACTGCCCTAAAGCCTGAAACACCACCGCAGCCCGACCCCCTACACTGCCCGAACACCACTGCACTGCCCTAAACCCTGAAACACCATCCCAGCATGACCCCCTACACTGCCAGACCACCACTGCACTGCCCTAAACCCTAAATCTACCCCAAGCACGAACTCCTACACTACACAAACATCACTGCACTGCCCTAAACCCTGAAACACTAGCCCCAGCACAACCCCCTACACTGCCCGAACACCTCTGCACAACCCTCAACCCTTTAACACTAGCCCCAGCACAACCCCTACACTGCCCAAACACCACTGCACTGCCCTAAACCCTGAAACACCACCCCCAGCCCAACCCCATACACTGCCCGAACACCACTGCACTGCCCTAAACCCTGAAACACTAGCCCCAGCACGACCCCCTACACTGCCCAAACACCACTGCACTGCCCTCAATCCTAAAACACTACCCCCGGCACAACCCCCTACACTACCCAAAGACCACTGCACTACCCTAAACCCTAAAACACTACCCCCGCATGACCCCCTACACTACCCAAAGACCACTGCAGTACCCTAAACCCTAAAACACGAACCCCTACACTACACAAACACCGCTGCACTACCCTAAACCCTAAAAAACTACCCCTACACTACAAACACCACTACACTACCCTAAACCCTAAAACACTACCCCCAGCAGTACCCCCTACACTACCCAAACACCATTGCACTACTCTAAACCCTATAACACTACCCCCAGCAGTACCCCCTACACTACCCAAACACCATTGCACTACCCTAAACCCTAAAACACTACCCCAGCAGTACCCCCTATACTACCCAAACACCACTGCACTGGCCTAAACCCTGAAACACCATCACAGCATGACCCCCTGCACTGCCCGACCACCACTGCACTGCCCTAAACCCTAAATCTACCCCAAGCACGAACCCCTACACTACACAAACATCACTGCACTGCCCTAAACCCTGAAACACTAGCCTCAGCACAACCCCCTACACTGCCCGAACACCACTGCACTACTCTCAACCCTTTAACACTAGCCCCAGCACAACCCCTACACTTCCCAAACACCACTGCACTGCCCTAAACCCTGAAACACCACCCCCAGCCCAACCCCATACACTGCCCGAACACCACTGCACTGCCCTAAACCCTGAAACACTAGCCCCAGCACGACCCCCTACACTGCCCGAACACCACTGCACTGTCCTCAATCCTAAAACACTACCCCCAGCACACCCCCCTACACTTCCCAAAGACAACTGCACTACCCTAAACCCTAAAACACTACCTCCGCGCGACCCCCTACACTACCCAAAGACCACTGCAGTACCCTAAACCCTAAAACACGACCCCCTACACTACACAAACACCGCTGCACTACCCTAAACCCTAAAACACTACCTCTACACTACAAACACCACTGCACTACCCTAAACCCTAAAACACTACCCCCAGCAGTACCCCCTACACTACCCAAACACCACTGCACTACCGTAAACCCTAAAACACGACCCCCAGCAGTACCCCCTACACTACCCAAACACCATTGCACTACCCTAAAACCTAAAACACTACCCCAGCAGTACCCCCTATACTACCCAAACACCACTGCACTACCCTAAACGCTAAACCACTACCCCCAGCACAACACTCTGCACTACCCAAACACCACTGCACTACCCTAAACCCTAAAACACTATCCCCAGCACAACCCCCTAAACTACCCAAACACCACTGCACTACCTTAAACCCTAAAACATTCCCCCAGCATGACTCCCTACACTACCCAAACACAACTGCACTACCCTAAACCCTAAATCTACCCCCAGCACAACCCTCTACACTACCCAAACACCACTGCCCTACCCTAAACCCTAAAAGACTGCCCCCAGCAGTACCCCTACACTACCCAAACACCACGACTCTAAACCCTAAAATACTACCCCCAGCAGTACCTCTACACTACCCAAACACCACTGCACTACCCTAAACCACAACCCCCAGCACAACCCCCTACACTACCCAAACACCACTGCACTACACTAAACCCTAAAACGCTACCCCCAGCACAACCCAAACACCACTGCACTACCCTAAACTCTAAAACACTCCCACAGCACTACTCCCTACACTACCCAAACACAACTGCACTACCCTAAACCCTAAACCTACCCTCAGCACGACTCCCTACACTACCCAAACACCACTGCACTACCTTAAAGCCTAAAACACGACCCCCAGCACAACCCCATACACTAACACCACTGCACTTCCCTAAATCCTAAAACACAACCCCCTACACTACACAAACACCACTGCACTACCCTAAACCCTAAATCTACCCCAAGCAGGACTCCCTACACTACACAAAAATCACTGCACTGCCCTAATCCCTGAAACACCAGCCCCAGCACGACCCCCTACACTGCCTGAACACCACTTCACTGCCCTAAACCCTGAAACACTAGCCCCAGCACGACCCGCTACACTGCCCGAACACCACTGCACTGCCTAAAACCCTGAAACTCCACCCCCAGGCCGACCCCCTAAACTGCCCGAACATCACTGCACTGCCCTAAACCCTGAAACACCACCCCAGCACGACCACCTATACTGCCTGAACACCACTGCACTGCCCTTAACCCTAAACCTACCCCAAGCACGACCCCCCTACACTACACAAACATCACTGCACTGCCCTAAACCCTGAAACACTAGCCCCAGCATGACCCCGTACACTGCCCGAACACCGCTGCACTGCCCTCAACCCTGAAACACTAGCCCCAGCACAAACCCCAACACTGCCCGAACACCACTGCACTACCCTAAACCCTAAAACACTATCCCCTACACTACACAAACACCACTGCACTACCCTAAACCCTAAAACACTGCCCCAGCAGTACCCCTACACTACCCAAACACCACTACTCGAAAGCCTAAAATACTACCCCCAGCAGAATCCCTACACTACCCAAACACCACTGCACTTCCCTAAACCACTACCCCCAGCATGACCCCCTACACTACCCAAACACCACTGAACTACCCTAAACCCTACAACACTCCCCCCAGCACGACTCCCTACTCTACAAAAACACCACTGCACTACCCTAAACCCTAAACCACTCCCCCAGGACAACTCCCTACACTACCCAAACAGAACTGCACTACCCTAAACCCTAAATCTACCCCCAGCATGACCCCCTACACTACCCAACTACCACTGCACTACCCTAAACTCTAAAACACTACCCCAGCACGACCCCTACACTAACACCACTGCACTGCCCTAAACCCTAAAACACTACCTCCAGCATGACCCCCTACACTACACAAACACCACTGCACAACCCTTAACCCCAAATCTACCCCAAGCACGACCTCCTACACTACATAAAAATCACTGCACTGCCCTAAACCCTGAAACACTAGCACGAGCACGACCCTCTACACTGCCTGAACACCACTACACTCCCCTAAACCCTGAAACACTATCCCCAGCAAGACCCCCTACACTGCCCGATCACCACTGCACTGCCCTAAACCCTGAATCACCACCCCAGCATGACCCCCTACACTACCCGACCACCACTGCACTGCCCTAAACCCTAAATCTACCCCAAGCACGAACCCCTACACTACACAAACATCACTGCACAGCCCTAAACCCTGAAACACCAGCCCCAGCACAACCCCCTACACTGCCCGAACACCACTGCACTGCTCTCAACCCTTTAACACTAGCCCCAGCACAACCCCTACACTGCTCGAACACCACTGCCCTGCCCTAAACCCTGAAACACCACCCCCAGCCTGACCCCCTACACTGCCCGAACACCACTGCACTGCCCTAAACCCTGAAACACTAGCCCCAGTTCGACCCCTTATACTGCCCGGACACCACTGCACTGCCCTAAATCCTAAAACACTACCCCCAGCACGACCCCCTACACTACCCAAAGACCAATGCACTACCCTAAACGCTAAAACACGACCCCCTACACTACACAAACGCCGCTGTACTACCTTAAACCCTAAAACACTACCCCCGGCACGCCCCTACACTACCCAAACACCACTGCACTACCCTAAACCCTAAAACACTACCCCGAGCAGTACCCCCTACACTACCCAAACTCCATTGCACTACCCTAAACCCTAAAACACTACCCCAGCAGTACCCCCTACACTACCCAAACACCACTGCACTACCCTAAACCACAACCCCCAGCACAATGCTCTGCACTACCCAAACACCACTGCACTACCCTAAACCCTAAAACACTACCCACAGCACAACCCCCTAAACTACCCAAACAACACTGCACTACCCTAAACACTAAAACACTCCCCCAGCACGACTCCCTACACTACCCAAACACAACTGCACTACCCTAAACCCTAAATCTACCCCCAGCACGACCCCCTATACTACCCAAACACCACTGCACTACCCTAAACCCTAAATCACTACCCCCAGCATGACCCCTACACTAACACCACTGCACTGCCCTAAACCCTAAAACACTACCCCCAGCATGACCCCTTACACTACACAAACACCACTGCACTACCCTAAACACTAAATCTACGCCATGCATGAACCCCTACACTACACAAACATCACTGCACTGCCCTAAACCCTGAAACACTAGAACCAGCACGACCCCCTACACTGCCTGAGGACCACTGCAGTGCCCTAAACCCTGAAACACCACCCCAGACCGACCCCCTACACTGCCCGAAAACCACTGCACTGCCCTAAACCCTGAAACACTAGCCACAGCACGACCCCCCACACTGCCTGAACACGAGTGCACTGCCTTAAATCCTAAAACACTACCCCCAGCACGACCCCCTACACTACCCAAAGACCACTGCACTACCCTAAACCCTAAAACACTACCCCGCACGACCCCCTACACTACCCAAAGACCACTGCACTGCCCTATACCCTAAAACACGACCCCCTACACTACACAAACACCGCTGCACAACCCTAAACCCTAAAACACTACCCCCAGCAGTACCCCCTACACTACACAAACACCATTGCAGTACCCTAAACCCTATAACACTACCCCCAACAGTACCCCCTACACTACCCAAACACCACTGCACTACCATAAACCCTAAAACACTACCCCCTGCAGTACCCCCTACACTACAAAAACACCATTGCAGTATCCTAAACCCTAAAACACTACCCCCAGCAGTACCCCCTACACTACCCAAACACCACTGCACTACCCTAAACTCTAAACCACTACCCCCAGCACAATGCTCTACACTACCCAAACACCACTGCACTACCCTAAACCCTAAAACCCTACCCCCAGCACAACCCCCTACACTACCCAAACACCACTGCACTACCCTGAACCCTAAAACACTCCCCCCAGCACGACTCCCACACTACCCAAACACAACTGCACTACCCTAAATCCTAAATCTACCCCCAGCACGACCCCCTACACTACCCAAACACCACTGCACTACCCTAAACCCTAAAACACTACCCCCAGCACAACCCCCTACACTAACACCACTGCACTGCCCTAAACTCTAAAGCACTACCCCCAGCATGACCCCCTACACTACACAAACACCACTGCACTACCCTAAACCCTAAATCTACGCCATGCCCGAACCCCTACACTACACAAACATCACTGCATTGCCCTAAACCGTGAAACACTAGCCCCAGCACAACCCCCTACACTGCCTGAAGACCAATGCACTGCCCTCAACCCTGAAACACTAGCCCCAGCATGACCCTCTACACTGCCCGAACACCACTGCACTGCCCTAAACCCTGAAACAGCACCCCAGCACAACCCCCTACACTGCCCAAACACCACTGCACTGCCCTAAACCCTAAATCTACCCCAAGCACAACCCCCTACTCTACACAAACATCACTACACTGCCCTAAACCCTGAAACAATAGCCCCAGCACAACCCCCTACATTGCCTGAACACCACTGCACTGCCCTAAACCCTGAAAGACTAGCCCCAGCACGACCCCCTAAACTGCCCGAACACCACTGCACTGCCCTAAACCCTGAAACACCACCCCCAGCCCGACCCCCTACACTGCCCGAACGCCACTGCACTGACGTAAACACTGAAACACCACCCTAGCATGGCCACTACACTGCCTGAACACCACTGCACTGCCCTAAACTGTGAAACACTACCCCCAGCACGACCCCTATACTGCTCAAACACCACTGCACTGCCCTAAACCCTGAAACACCACCCCAGCACGACCCCCTACACTGCCCAAACACCACTGCACTAAACCCTGAAACAAGACGCCCTGCAAGACCACCCTACACTGCCCGAACACCACGGCACTGCCCTAAACCCTGAAACACCAACCCCCTGCACGACCCCCTACACTACCCGAACACCACTGCACTGCCCTAAACCCTAAAACACCAGCACGACCCCTACACTGCCCGAACACACTGCACTGCCCTAAACCCTAAAAAAACACCCCCAGAACGTCCCCCTACACTGCCCGAACACCACTGCTCTGCCCTAAACCCTGAAACACCACCCCCTGCAAGACCCCCTACACTGCCCAAACACCACTGCACTAAATCCTGAAACACCACCCCCTGCAAGACCCCCTTACACTGCCCGAACACCACTGCACTGCCCTAAACCCTGAAACACCACCCCAGCACGACCCCCTACACTGCCTGAACACCACTGCACTACCCTCAGCCCTAAATCTACGCCATGCATGAACCCCTACACTACACAAACATCACTGCATTGCCCTAAACCGTGAAACACTAGCCCCAGCACAACCCCCTACACTGCCCGAACGCCACTGCACTGACGTAAACTCTGAAACACCACCCTAGCATGGCCACTACACTGCCTGAACACCACTGCACTGCCCTAAACTGTGAAACACTACCCCCAGCACGACCCCTATACTGCTCAAACACCACTGCACTGCCCTAAACCCTGAAACACCACCCCAGCACGACCCCCTACACTGCCCAAACACCACTGCACTAAACCCTGAAACACCACGCCCTGCAAGACCCCCCTACACTGCCCGAACACCACTGCACTGCCCTAAACCCTGAAACACCAACCCCCTGCATGACCCCCTACACTACCCGAACACCACTGCACTGCCCTAAACCCTAAAACACCAGCACGACCCCTACACTGCCCGAACACACTGCACTGCCCTAAACCCTAAAACACAACCCCCAGAACGACCCCCTACACTGCCCGAACACCACTGCACTGCCGTAAACCCTGAAACACCAGCCCGACCCCTACACTGCCCGAACACCACTGCTCTGCCCTAAACCCTGAAACACCACCCCCTGCAAGACCCCCTACACTGCCCAAACACCACTGCACTAAATCCTGAAACACCACCCCCTGCAAGACCCCCCTACACTGCCCGAACACCACTGCACTGCCCTAAAGCCTGAAACACCACCCCAGCACGACCCCCTACACTGCCTGAACACCACTGCACTGCCCTAAACCCTAAATCTACCCCAAGAAGGACCCCCTACACTACAGAAAAATCACTGCACTGCCCTAAACCCTGAAACACCAGCCCCAGCACGACCCCCTACACTGCCTGAACACCACTGCACTGCCCTAAACCCTGAAACACTAGCCCCAGCACGACCCGCTACACTGCCCGAACACAACTGCACTGCCCTAAACACTGAAACGCTACCCCCAGCCCGACCCCCACCACTGCACAAACATCACTGCACTGTCCTAAACCCTGTAACACCACCCCAGCACGACCACCTATACTGCCTGAACACCACTGCACTGCCATTAACCCTGAAACACTAGCCCCAGCATGACCCCCTACACTGCCCGAAAACCACTGCACTGCCCTCAACCCTGAAACACTAGCCCCAGCATGACGCCCTACACTGCCCGAATACCACTGCACTGACCTAAACCCTGAAACACCTCCCCCAGCCCGACCCCCTACACAGCCCGAACACCACTGCACTGACCTAAACCCTGAAACACTTGCCCCAGCATGACCCCCTACACTGCCCGAACACCAGTGCACTGCCCTCAACCCTGCAACACCAGCCCCAGCACAAACCCCTACACTGCCCGAACACCACTGCACTACCCTAAACCCTAAAACACTACCCCCTACACTACACAAACACCAATGCACTACCCTAAACCCTAAAACACTACCCCCAGCACACCCGATACACTACCCAAACACCACTGCACTACCCTAAACCCTAAAACACTACCCCCAGCAGCACCCTCTATACTACCCTAACACCACTGCACTACCCTAAACCCTAAAACACTGCCCCAGCAGTACCCCCTACACTACCCAAACACCACTACTCTAAACCCTAAAATACTACCCCCAGCAGTATCCCTACACTACCCAAACACCACTGCACTACCCTAAACAACTACCCCCAGCATGACCCCCTACACTACCCAAACACCACTGCACTACCCAAAACCCTAAAACACTCCCGCAGCACGACTCCCTAAACTACAAAAACACCACTGCACTACCCTACACCCTAAACCACTCCCCCAGCACGACTCCCTACACTACCCACACACAACTGCACTACCCTAAACCCTAAATCTACCCCCAGCATGACCCCCTACACTACCCAACTACCACTGCACTACCCTTAACCCTAAAACACTACCCCAGCACGACCCCCTACACTACACAAACACCACTGCACTACCATAAACCCCAAATCTAGTCCAAGCACGACCTCCTACACTACACAAAAATCACTGCACTGCCCTAAACCCTGAAACACTAGCCTAAGCATGACCCCCTACACTGCCTGAACACCACTGCACTGCCCTAAACCCTGAAACACTAGCCCCAGCATGACCCCATACGCTTCCCGAACACGACTGCACTGCCCTAAAGACTGAAACACCACCCCCAGCCCGACCCCCTACATTGCCCGAACACCACTGCACTGCCCTAAACCCTGAAACACCACCCCAGCACGACCCCCTACACTGACCAACCACCACTGCACTGCCCTAAACCCTAAATCTACCCCAAGCACGAAACCCTACACTACACAAACATCACTGCACAGCCCTAAACCCTGAAAAACTAGCCCCAGCACAACCCCCTACACTGCCCAAACACCACTGCACTACCCTAAAGCCTAAAACACAACCCCCAGCACGACCCCATACACTAACACCACTGCACTGCCCTAAACCCTACAACACAACCCCCTACACTACACAAACACCACTGCACTACCCTAAACCCTAAATCGACCCCAAGCAGGACCCCCTACACTACAGAAAAATCACTGCACTGCCCTAAACCCTGAAACACCAGCCCCAGCACGACCCCCTACACTGCCTGAACACCACTGCACTGCCCTAAACCCTGAAACACTAGCCGCAGCACGACCCGCTACACTGCCTGAACACCACTGCACTGCCCTAAACACTGAAACGCCACCCCCAGCCCGATCCCCTACACTGCACGAACATCACTGCACTGCCCTAAACCCTTAAACACCACCCCAGCACGACCACCTATACTGTCTGAACACCACTGCACTGCCCTTAACCCTAAACCTACCCCAAGCACAACCCCCTACACTACACAAACATCACTGCAGTGCCCTAAACACTGAAACACTAGCCCCAGCATGACCCCCTACACTGCCCGAACACCACTGCACTGCCCTCAACCCTGCAACACCAGCCCCAGCACAAACCCCTACACTGCCCGAACACCACTGCACTACCCTAAACCCTAAAACACTACCCCCTACACTACACAAACACCACTGCACTACCCTAAACCCTAAAACACTACCCCCAGCACGCCCCCTACACTACCCAAACACCACTGCACTACCCTAAACCCTAAAACACTACCCCCAGCAGCACCCTCTACACTACCCAAACACCACTGCACTACCCTAAACCACTACCCCCAGCATGACCCCCTACACTACCCAAACACCACTGTACTACCCTAAACCCTAAAACACTACCCCCAGCACGACCCCCTACCTACCTAAACACCACTGCACTACCCAAAACCCTAAAACACTCCCCCAGCACGACTCCCTAAACTCCAAAAACACCACTGCACTACCCTAAACCCTAAACCACTCCCCCAGCACGACTCCCTACACTACCCAAACACAACTGCACTACCCTAAACCCTAAATATACTCCCAGCATGACCCCCTACACTAACACCACTGCACTGCCCTAAACCCTAAAACACTAACCCCAGCACGACCCCCTACACTACACAAACACCACTGCACTACCCTAAACCCCAAATCTACCCCAAGCACGACTTCCTACACTACACAAAAATCACTGCACTGCCCTAAACCCTGAAACACTAGCCCAAGCACGACCCCCTACACTGCCTGAACACCACTGCACTGGCCTAAACCCTGAAACACAAGCCCCAGCATGACCCCCTACACTGCCCGAACACCACTGCACTGCCCTAAAGCCTGAAACACCACCCCCAGCCCGACCCCGTACACTGCCCGGACACCACTGCACTGCCCTAAACCCTGAAACACCACCCAAGCACGACCCCCTACACTGCCCAACCACCACTGCACTGCCCTAAACCCTAAATCTACCCCACGCACGAACCCCTACACTACACACACATCACTGCACAGCCCTAAACCATGAAACACTAGCCCCAGCACAACCCCTACACTGCTCGAACAGCACTGCCCTGAACCCTGAAACACCACCCCCAGGCCGACCCCCTACACTGCCCGAACACAACTGCACTACCCTAAACCACTACCCTCAGCACGACCCCCTACTCTACCCAAACACTACTGCACTAACTAACCTAAACCACTACCCATAGCACTACCCCCTACACTAGCCAAACACCACTGCACTACCCTAAACCCTAAAACATGACTCCCTATACTACACAAACACCACTGCACTACCCTAAGACACTACCCCAGCACGACCCCTACACTACCCAAACACCACTGCACTACCCTAAACCCTAAAACACTCCCCCAGCACAACTCCCTACACTACCCAAACACAACTGCACTACCCTAAACCCTAAACCTATACACTACGCACACACCACGACTCTAAACCCTAAAATACTACCCCCAGCAGTACCTCTACACTACCCAAACACCACTGCACTACCCTAAACCACAACACCCAGCATGACCCCCTACACTACCCAAACACCACTGCACTACCCTAAACTCTAAAACACTCCCCCAGCACAACTCCCTACACTACCCAAACACAACTGCACTACCCTAAACCCTAAATCTACCCTCAGCACGACTCCCTACACTACCCAAACACCACTGCACTACCTTAAAGCCTAAAACACGACCCCCAGCACAACCCCATACACTAACACCACTGCACTGCCCTAAACCCTAAAACACAACCCCCTACACTAAACAAACACCACTGCACTACCCTAAACCCTAAATCTAACCCAAGCAGGACTCCCTACACTGCACAAAAATCACTGCACTGCCCTAATCCCTGAAACACCAGCCCCAGCACGACCCCGTACACTGCCTGAACACCACTGCACTGCCCTAAACCCTGAAACACTAGCCCCAGCACGACCCGCTACACTGCCCGAACACCACTGCACTGCCCTAAACGCCACCCCCAGCCCGACCCCCTAAACTGCACGAACATCAATGCACTGCCCTAAACCCTGAAACACCACCCCAACACGACCACCTATACTGCCTGAACACCACTGCACTGCCCTTAACCCTAAACCTACCCCAAGCACGACCCCCTACACTACACAAACATCACTGCACTGCCCTAAACCCTGAAACACTAGCCCCAGCATGACCCTGTACACTGCCCGAACACCACTGCACTGCCCTCAACCCTGAAACACTAGCCCCAGCACAAACCCCGACACTGCCCGAACACCACTGCACTACCCTAAACCCTAAAACACTATCCCCTACACTACACAAACACCACTGCACTACCCTAAACCCTAAAACATTACCCCCAGCACGCCCCCTACACTACCCAAACACCACTGCACTACCCTAAACCCTAAAACACTACCCCCAGCAGCACCCTCTACACTACCCAAACACCACTGAACTACCCTAAACCCTAAAACACTGCCCCAGCAGTACCCCCTACACTACCCAAACACCACTACTCGAAAGCCTAAAATACTACCCCCAGCAGAATCCCTACACTACCCAAACACCACTGCACTTCCCTAAACCACTACCCCCAGCATGACCCCCTACACTACCCAAACACCACTGCACTACCCTAAACCCTACAACACTACCCCCAGCACGACTCCCTACTCTACAAAAACACCACTGCACTACCCTAAACCCTAAACCACTCCCCCAGCACGACTCCCTACACTACCCAAACACAACTGCACTACCCTAAACCCTAAATCTACCCCCAGCATGACCCCCTACACTACCCAACTACCACTGCACTACTTAAACCCTAAAACACTACCCCAGCACGACCCCTACACTAACACCACTGCACTGCCCTAAACCCTAAAACACTACCCCAGCACGACCCCTACACTAACACCACAGCACTGCCCTAAACCCTAAAACACTACCCCAAGCACGACCTCCTACACTACACAAAAATCACTGCACTGCCCTAAACCCTGAAACAATAGCCCAAGCACGACCCCCTATACTGCCTGAACACCACTGCACTCCCCTAAACCCTGAAACTCTAGACCCAGCAAGACCCCCTACACTGCCCGAACACCACTGCACTGCCCTAAAGCCTGAAACACCACCCCCAGCCCGACCCCCTACACTGCCCGATCACCACTGCACTGCCCTAAACCCTGAAAAACCACCCCAGCACGACCCCCTACACTGCCCGACCACCACTGCACTGCCCTAAACCCTAAATCTACCCCAAGCACGAACCCCTACACTACACAAACATCACTCCACAGCCCTAAACCCTGAAACACTAGCCCCAGCACAACCCCCTTCACTGCCCGAACACCCCTGCACTGCTCTCAACCCTTTAACACTAGCCCCAGCACAACCCCTACACTGCTCGAACACCACTGCCCTGCCCTAAACCTTGAAACACCACCCCCAGCCTGACCCCCTACACTGCCCAAACACCACTGCACTGCCCTAAACCCTGAAAAACTAGCCCCAGCATGACCCCTTATACTGCCCGGACACCACTGCACTGCCCTAAATCCTAAAACACTACCCCCAGCACGACCCCCTACACTACCCAAAGACCAATGCACTACCCTAAACCCTAAAACACGCCTCCTACACTACACAAACGCTGCTGTACTACCTTAAACCCTAAAACACTACTCCCGGCACGCCCCCTACACTACCCAAACAACACTGCACTACCCTAAATTCTAAAACACTACCCCCAAGCAGTACCCCCTACAATACCCAAACACCACTGCACTACCCTAAACCCTAAAACACTACCCCCAGCAGTACTCCCTACACCACCCAAACACCATTGCACTACCCTAAACCCTAAAACACTACCCCAACAGTACCCCCTACACTACCCAAACACAACTGCACTACCCTAAACCCTAAACCACTACCCCCAGCAAAACGCTCTGCACTACCCAAACACCACTGCACTACCCTAAGCCCTAAAACACTATCCCCAGCACAACCCCCTAAACTACCCAAACACCACTGCACTACCCTAAACCCTAAATCTACCCCCAGCATGACCCCCTACACTACCCAACTACTACTGCACTACCCAAAACCCTAAAACCCTACCCCAGCACGACCCCCTACACTAACACCACTGCACTGCCCTAAACCCTAAAACACTACCCCCAGCACAACCCCCTACACTACACAAACATCACTGCACTACCCTAAACCCTAAATCTACCCCAAGCACGACCTCCTACACTACACAAAAATCGCTGCACTGCCCTAAACCCTGAAACACTAGCCCATGCACGACCCCCTACACTGCCCGAACACCACTGCACTGCCCTAAAGCCTGAAACACCACCCCAGCCCGACCCCCTACACTGCCCGAACACCACTGCACTGCCCTAAACCCTGAAACACCATCCCAGCATGACCCCTACACTGCCCGACCACCACTGCACTGCCCTAAACCCTAAATCTACCCCAAGCATAAACCCCTACACTACACAAATATCACTGCACTGCCCTAAACCCTGAAACACTAGCCCCAGCACAACCCCCTACACTGCCCGAACACCTCTGCACTACCCTCAACCCTTTAACACTAGCCCCAGCACAACCCCTACACTGCCCAAACACCACTGCACTGCCCTAAACCCTGAAACACCACCCCCAGCCCAACCCCATACACTGCCCGAACACCACTGCACTGCCCTAAACCCTGAAACACTAGCCCCAGCACGACCCCCTACACTGCCCGAACACCACTGCACTGCCCTCTATCCTAAAACACTACCCCCAGCACAACCCCCTACACTACCCAAAGACCACTGCACTACCCTAAACCCTAAAACACTACCCCCGCACGACCCCCTACACAACCCAAAGACCACTGCAGTACCCTAAACCCTAAAACACGACCCCCTACACTACACAAACACTGCTGCACTACCCTAAACCCTAAAACACTACCCCTACACTACAAACACCACTGCACTACCCTAAACCCTAAAACTCTACCCCCAGCAGTACCCCCTACACTACCCAAACACCACTGCACTACCCTAAACCCTAAAACACGACCCCCAGCAGTACCCCCTACACTACCCAAACACAATTGCACTACCCTAAACCCTAAAACACTACCCCAGCAGTACCCCCTATACTACCCAAACACCACTGCACTACCCTAAACGCTAAACCACTACCCCCAGCACAACGCTCTGCACTACCCAAACACCACTGCACTACCCTAAACCCTAAAACACTATCCCCAGCACAACCCCCTAAACTACCCAAACACCACTGCACTACCCTAAACCCTAAAACATTCCCCCCAGCATGACTCCCTACACTACCCAAACACAACTGCACTACCCTAAACCCTAAATCTACCCCCAGCACAACCCTCTACACTACCCAAACACCACTGCCCTACCCTAAACCCTAAAAGACTGCCCCCAGCAGTACCCCTACACTACCCAAACACCACGACTCTAAACCCTAAAATACTACCCCCAGCAGTACCTCTACACTACCCAAACACCACTGCACTACCCTAAACCACAACCCTCAGCACGACCCCCTACACTACCCAAACACCACTGCACTACACTAAACCCTAAAACGCTACCCCCAGCACAACCCAAACACCACTGCACTAGCCTAAACTCTAAAACACTCCCCCAGCACTACTCCCTACACTACCCAAACACAACTGCACTACCCTAAACACTAAATCTACCCTCAGCACGACTCCCTACACTACCCAAACACCACTGCACTACCTTAAACCCTAAAACACGACCCCCAGCACAACCCCATACACTAACACCACTGCACTTCCCTAAATCCTAAAACACAACCCCCTACACTACACAAACACCACTGCACTACCCTAAACCCTAAATCTACCCCAAGCAGGACTCCCTACACTACACAAAAATCACTGCACTGCCCTAATCCCTGAAACACCAGCCCCAGCACGACCCCCTACACTGCCTGAACACCACTTCACTGCCCTAAACCCTGAAACACTAGCCCCAGCACGACCCGCTACACTGCCCGAACACCACTGCACTGCTCTAAACCCTGAAACGCCACCCCCAGCCCGACCCCCTAAACTGCCCGAACATCACTGCACTGCCCTAAACCCTGAAACACCACCCCAGCACGACCACCTATACTGCCTGAACACCACTGCACTGCCCTTAACCCTAAACCTACCCCAAGCACGACCCCCCTACACTACACAAACATCACTGCACTGCCCTAAACCCTGAAACACTAGCCCCAGCATGACCCCGTACACTGCCCGAACACCACTGCACTGCCCTCAATCCTGAAACACTAGCCCCAGCACAAACCCCAACACTGCCCGAACACCACTGCACTACCCTAAACCCTAAAACACTATCCCCTACACTACACAAACACCACTGCACTACCCTAAACCCTAAAACACTACCCTCAGCACGCCCCCTACACTACCCAAACACCACTGCACTACCCTAAACCCTAAAACACTACCCCCAGCAGCACCCTCTACACTACCCAAACACCACTGAACTACCCTAAACCCTAAAACACTGCCCCAGCAGTACCCCCTACACTACCCAAACACCACTACTCGAAAGCCTAAAATACTACCCCCAGCAGAATCCCTACACTACCCAAACACCACTGCACTTCCCTAAACCACTACCCCCAGCATGACCCCCTACACTACCCAAACACCACTGCACTACCCTAAACCCTACAACACTACCCCCAGCACGACTCCCTACTCTACAAAAACACCACTGCACTACCTTAAACCCTAAACCACTCCCCCAGCACGACTCCCTACACTACCCAAACACAACTGCACTACCCTAAACCCTAAAACACTACCCCAGCACGACCCCTACACTAACACCACTGCACTGCCCTAAACCCTAAAACACTACCTCCAGCACGACCCCCTACACTACACAAACACCACTGCACAACCCTTAACCCCAAATCTACCCCAAGCACGACCTCCTACACTACATAAAAATCACTGCACTGCCCTAAACCCTGAAACACTAGCCCAAGCACGACCCTCTACACTGCCTGAACACCACTACACTCCCCTAAACCCTGAAACACTAGCCCCAGCAAGACCCCCTACACTGCCCGATCACCACTGCACTGCCCTAAACCCTGAATCACCACCCCAGAATGACCCCCTACACTGCCCGACCACCACTGCACTGCCCTAAACCCCAAATCTACCCCAAGCACGAACCCCTACACTACACAAACATCACTGCACAGCCCTAAACCCTGAAACACCAGCCCCAGCACAACCCCCTACACTGCCCGAACACCACTGCACTGCCCTAAACCCTGAAACACTAGCCCCAGCACGACCCCTTATACTGCCCGGACACCACTGCACTGCCCTAAATCCTAAAACACTACCCCCAGCACGACCCCCTACACTACCCAAAGACCAATGCACTACCCTAAACCCTAAAACACAACCCCCTACACTACACAAACGCCGCTGTACTACCTTAAACCCTAAAACACTACCCCCGGCACGCCCCCTACACTACACAAACACCACTGCACTACCCTAAACCCTAAAACACTACCCCCAGCAGTACCCCCTACACTACCCAAACACCACTGCACTACCCTAAACCACAACCCCCAGCACAATGCTCTGCACTACCCAAACACCACTGCACTACCCTAAACCCTAAAACACTACCCCCAGCACAACCCCCTAAACTACCCAAACAACACTGCACTACCCTAAACACTAAAACACTCCCCCCAGCACGACTCCCCACACTACCCAAACACAACTGCACTACCCTAAACCCTAAATCTACCCCCAGCACGACCCCCTACACTACCCAAACACCACTGCACTGCCCTAAACCCTAAAAGACTACCCCCAGCATGACCCCTTACACTACACAAACACCACTGCACTACCCTAAACACTAAATCTACGCCATGCATGAACCCCTACACTACACAAATATCACTGCACTGCCCTAAACCCTGAAACACTAGCACCAGCACGACCCCCTACACTGCCTGAGGACCACTGCAGTGCCCTAAACCCCGAAACACCACCCCAGACCGACCCCCTACACTGCCCGTAAACCACTGCACTGCCCTAAACCCTGAAACACTAGCCCCAGCACGACCCCCTACACTGCCTGAACACGAGTGCACTGCCTTAAATCCTAAAACACTACCCCCAGCACAACCCCCTACACTACCCAAAGACCACTGCACTACGCTAAACCCTAAAACACTACCCTGCACGACCCCCTACACTACCCAAAGACCACTGCACTGCCCTATACCCTAAAACACGACCCCCTACACTACACAAACACCGCTGCACAACCCTAAACCCTAAAACACTACCCCCAGCAGTACCCCCTACACTACACAAACACCATTGCAGTACCCTAAACCCTATAACACTACCCCCAGCAGTACCCCCTACACTACCCAAACACCACTGCACTACCCTAAACCCTAAAACACTACCCCCAGCAGTACCCCCTACACTACACAAACACCATTGCAGTACCCTAAACCCTAAAACACTACCCCCAGCAGTACCCCCTACACTACCCAAACACCACTGCACTACCCTAAACTCTAAACCACTACCCCCAGCACAACGCTCTACACTACCCAAACACCACTGCACTACCCTAAACCCTAAAACCCTACCCCCAGCACAACCCCCTACACTACCCAAACACCACTGCACTACCCTGAACCCTAAAACACTCCCCCCAGCACGACTCCCACACTACCCAAACACAACTGCACTACCCTAAATCCTAAATCTACCCCCAACACGACCCCCTACACTACCCAAACAGCACTGCACTACCCTAAACCCTAAAACACTACCCCCAGCACAACCCCATACACTAACACCACTGCACTGCCCTAAACCCTAAAGCACTACCCCCAGCACGACCCCCTACACTACACAAACACCACTGCACTACCCTAAACCCTAAATCTATGCCATGCACGAACCCCTACACTACACAAACATCACTGCACTGCCCTAAACCGTGAAACACTAGCCCCAGCACAACCCCCTACACTGCCTGAAGACCAATGCACTGCCCTCAACCCTGAAAAACTAGCCCCAGCATGACCCTCTACACTGCCCGAACACCACTGCACTGCCGTAAACCCTGAAACGGCACCCCAGCACAACCCCCTACACTGCCCAAACACCACTGCACTGCCCTAAATCCTAAATCTACCCCAAGCACTACCCCCTACTCTACACAAACATCACTACACTGCCCTAAACCCTGAAACAGTAGCCCCAGCACAACCCCCTACATTGCCCGAACACCACTGCACTGCCCTAAACCCTGAAAGACTAGCCCCAGCACGACCCCCTAAACTGCCCGAACACCACTGCACTGCCCTAAACCCTGAAACACCACCCCCAGCCCGACCCCCTACACTGCCCGAATGCCACTGCACTGACGTAAACTCTGAAACACCACCCCAGCATGGCCACTACACTGCCTGAACACCACTGCACTGCCCTAAACTGTGAAACACTACCCCCAGCACGACCCCTATACTGCTCAAACACCACTGCACTGCCCTAAACCCTGAAACACCACCCCCAGCATGACCCCCTACACTGCCCAAACACCACTGCACTAAACCCTGAAACACCACGCCCTGCAAGACCCCCCTACACTGCCCGAACACCACTGCACTGAGCTAAACCCTGAAACACCAACCCCCTGCACGACCCCCTACACTACCCGAACACCACTGCACTGCCCTAAACCCTAAAACACCAGCACGACCCCTACACTGCCCGAACACACTGCACTGCCCTAAACCCTAAAACACCACCCCCAGAACGTCCCCCTACACTGCCCGAACACCACTGCTCTGCCCTAAACCCTGAAACACCAGCCCGACCCCTACACTGCCCGAACACCACTGCTCTGCCCTAAACCCTGAAACACCACCCCCTGCAAGATCCCCTACACTGCCCAAACACCACTCCACTAAATCCTGATACACCACCCCCTGCAAGACCCCCCTACACTGCCCGAACACCACTGCACTGCCCTAAACCCTGAAACACCACCCCAGCACGACCCCCTACACTGCCTGAACACCACTGCACTGCCCTACACCCTAAATCTACCCCAAGCACGACCCCCTACATTACACAAACATCACTGCACTGCCCTAAACCCTGAAACACTAGCCCCAGCACGATCTCCTACAGTGCCCGAACACCACTGTACTGCCCTCAACCCTGAAAACACTAGCCCCAGCATGAACCCCTACACTGCCCGAACACCACTGCTCTACCCTAAACCCTAAAACACTACCCCCAGCACTACCCTCTATACTACCCAAACACCACTGCACTACCCTAAACCCTAAATCACTGCCCCAGCAGTACCCCATACACTACCCAAAGACCACTACTCTAAACCCTAAAATACTACCCCCAGCAGTACCCCTACACTACCCAAACACCACTGCACTACCCTAAACCACCACCCCCAGCATGGCCCCCTACACTACCCAAACACCACTGCACTACCCTAAACCCTAAAACACTATCCCCAGCACGACCCCCTACACTACCTAAACACCACTGCACTACCCTAAACCCTAAAACACTCCCACAGCACGACTCCCTACACTACCCAAACACCACTGTACAATCCTAAATCTACCCCCAGCACGACCCCCTACACTACCCAAACACCACGGCACTACCCTAAACCCTAAAACACTACCCCCAGCACAATCCCCTACACTACCCAGACACCACTGCACTACCCTAAACCCTAAAACATTCCCCCAGCACGACTCCCTACACTACCCAAACACAACTGGACTACCCTAAACCCTAAATCTACCCCCAGCACGACCCCCTACACTACCCAAACACCACTGCACTACCCTAAACTCTAAAACACTACCCCCAGCACGACCCCTACACTACCCAACTACTACTGCACTACCCAAAACCCTAAAACCCTACCCCCAGCATGACCCCCTACACTACCCAACTACTACTGCACTACCCAAAACCCTAAAACCCTACCCCAGCACGACCCCCTACACTAACACCACTGCACTGCCCTAAACCCTAAAACACTACCCCCAGCACAACCCCCTACACTACACAAACATCACTGCACTACCCTAAACCCTAAATCTACCCCAAGCACGACCTCCTACACTACACAAAAATCGCTGCACTGCCCTAAACCCTGAAACACTAGCCCATGCACGACCCCCTACACTGCCCGAACACCACTGCACTGCCCTAAAGCCTGAAACACCACCCCAGCCCGACCCCCTACACTGCCCGAACACCACTGCACTGCCCTAAACCCTGAAACACCATCCCAGCATGACCCCTACACTGCCCGACCACCACTGCACTGCCCTAAACCCTAAATCTACCCCAAGCATGAACCCCTACACTACACAAATATCACTGCACTGCCCTAAACCCTGAAACACTAGCCCCAGCACAACCCCCTACACTGCCCGAACACCTCTGCACTACCCTCAACCCTTTAACACTAGCCCCAGCACAACCCCTACACTGCCCAAACACCACTGCACTGCCCTAAACCCTGAAACACCACCCCCAGCCCAACCCCATACACTGCCCGAACACCACTGCACTGCCCTAAACCCTGAAACACTAGCCCCAGCACGACCCCCTACACTGCCCGAACACCACTGCACTGCCCTCTATCCTAAAACACTACCCCCAGCACAACCCCCTACACTACCCAAAGACCACTGCACTACCCTAAACCCTAAAACACTACCCCCGCACGACCCCCTACACTACCCAAAGACCACTGCAGTACCCTAAACCCTAAAACACGACCCCCTACACTACACAAACACTGCTGCACTACCCTAAACCCTAAAACACTACCCCTACACTACAAACACCACTGCACTACCCTAAACCCTAAAACTCTACCCCCAGCAGTACCCCCTACACTACCCAAACACCACTGCACTACCCTAAACCCTAAAACACGACCCCCAGCAGTACCCCCTACACTACCCAAACACAATTGCACTACCCTAAACCCTAAAACACTACCCCAGCAGTACCCCCTATACTACCCAAACACCACTGCACTACCCTAAACGCTAAACCACTACCCCCAGCACAACGCTCTGCACTACCCAAACACCACTGCACTACCCTAAACCCTAAAACACTATCCCCAGCACAACCCCCTAAACTACCCAAACACCACTGCACTACCCTAAACCCTAAAACATTCCCCCCAGCATGACTCCCTACACTACCCAAACACAACTGCACTACCCTAAACCCTAAATCTACCCCCAGCACAACCCTCTACACTACCCAAACACCACTGCCCTACCCTAAACCCTAAAAGACTGCCCCCAGCAGTACCCCTACACTACCCAAACACCACGACTCTAAACCCTAAAATACTACCCCCAGCAGTACCTCTACACTACCCAAACACCACTGCACTACCCTAAACCACAACCCTCAGCACGACCCCCTACACTACCCAAACACCACTGCACTACACTAAACCCTAAAACGCTACCCCCAGCACAACCCAAACACCACTGCACTAGCCTAAACTCTAAAACACTCCCCCAGCACTACTCCCTACACTACCCAAACACAACTGCACTACCCTAAACACTAAATCTACCCTCAGCACGACTCCCTACACTACCCAAACACCACTGCACTACCTTAAACCCTAAAACACGACCCCCAGCACAACCCCATACACTAACACCACTGCACTTCCCTAAATCCTAAAACACAACCCCCTACACTACACAAACACCACTGCACTACCCTAAACCCTAAATCTACCCCAAGCAGGACTCCCTACACTACACAAAAATCACTGCACTGCCCTAATCCCTGAAACACCAGCCCCAGCACGACCCCCTACACTGCCTGAACACCACTTCACTGCCCTAAACCCTGAAACACTAGCCCCAGCACGACCCGCTACACTGCCCGAACACCACTGCACTGCTCTAAACCCTGAAACGCCACCCCCAGCCCGACCCCCTAAACTGCCCGAACATCACTGCACTGCCCTAAACCCTGAAACACCACCCCAGCACGACCACCTATACTGCCTGAACACCACTGCACTGCCCTTAACCCTAAACCTACCCCAAGCACGACCCCCCTACACTACACAAACATCACTGCACTGCCCTAAACCCTGAAACACTAGCCCCAGCATGACCCCGTACACTGCCCGAACACCACTGCACTGCCCTCAATCCTGAAACACTAGCCCCAGCACAAACCCCAACACTGCCCGAACACCACTGCACTACCCTAAACCCTAAAACACTATCCCCTACACTACACAAACACCACTGCACTACCCTAAACCCTAAAACACTACCCTCAGCACGCCCCCTACACTACCCAAACACCACTGAACTACCCTAAACACTAAAACACTGCCCCAGCAGTACCCCCTACACTACCCAAACACCACTACTCGAAAGCCTAAAATACTACCCCCAGCAGAATCCCTACACTACCCAAACACCACTGCACTTCCCTAAACCACTACCCCCAGCATGACCCCCTACACTACCCAAACACCACTGCACTACCCTAAACCCTACAACACTACCCCCAGCACGACTCCCTACTCTACAAAAACACCACTGCACTACCTTAAACCCTAAACCACTCCCCCAGCACGACTCCCTACACTACCCAAACACAACTGCACTACCCTAAACCCTAAAACACTACCCCAGCACGACCCCTACACTAACACCACTGCACTGCCCTAAACCCTAAAACACTACCTCCAGCACGACCCCCTACACTACACAAACACCACTGCACAACCCTTAACCCCAAATCTACCCCAAGCACGACCTCCTACACTACATAAAAATCACTGCACTGCCCTAAACCCTGAAACACTAGCCCAAGCACGACCCTCTACACTGCCTGAACACCACTACACTCCCCTAAACCCTGAAACACTAGCCCCAGCAAGACCCCCTACACTGCCCGATCACCACTGCACTGCCCTAAACCCTGAATCACCACCCCAGAATGACCCCCTACACTGCCCGACCACCACTGCACTGCCCTAAACCCCAAATCTACCCCAAGCACGAACCCCTATACTACACAAACATCACTGCACAGCCCTAAACCCTGAAACACCAGCCCCAGCACAACCCCCTACACTGCCCGAACACCACTGCACTGCCCTAAACCCTGAAACACTAGCCCCAGCACGACCCCTTATACTGCCCGGACACCACTGCACTGCCCTAAATCCTAAAACACTACCCCCAGCACGACCCCCTACACTACCCAAAGACCAATGCACTACCCTAAACCCTAAAACACAACCCCCTACACTACACAAACGCCGCTGTACTACCTTAAACCCTAAAACACTACCCCCCGGCACGCCCCCTACACTACACAAACACTACTGCACTACCCTAAACCATAAAACACTACCCCCAGCAGTACCCCCTACACTACCCAAACACCACTGCACTACCCTAAACCACAACCCCCAGAACAATGCTCTGCACTACCCAAACACCACTGCACTACCCTAAACCCTAAAACACTACCCCCAGCACAACCCCCTAAACTACCCAAACAACACTGCACTACCCTAAACACTAAAACACTCCCCCCAGCACGACTCCCCACACTACCCAAACACAACTGCACTACCCTAAACCCTAAATCTACCCCCAGCACGACCCCCTACACTACCCAAACACCACTGCACTGCCCTAAACCCTAAAAGACTACCCCCAGCATGACCCCTTACACTACACAAACACCACTGCACTACCCTAAACACTAAATCTACGCCATGCATGAACCCCTACACTACACAAATATCACTGCACAGCCCTAAACCCTGAAACACTAGCACCAGCACGACCCCCTACACTGCCTGAGGACCACTGCAGTGCCCTAAACCCCGAAACACCACCCCAGACCGACCCCCTACACTGCCCGAAAACCACTGCACTGCCCTAAACCCTGAAACACTAGCCCCAGCACGACCCCCTACACTGCCTGAACACGAGTGCACTGCCTTAAATCCTAAAACACTACCCCCAGCACAACCCCCTACACTACCCAAAGACCACTGCACTACGCTAAACCCTAAAACACTACCCTGCACGACCCCCTACACTACCCAAAGACCACTGCACTGCCCTATACCCTAAAACACGACCCCCTACACTACACAAACACCGCTGCACAACCCTAAACCCTAAAACACTACCCCCAGCAGTACCCCCTACACTACACAAACACCATTGCAGTACCCTAAACCCTATAACACTACCCCCAGCAGTACCCCCTACACTACCCAAACACCACTGCACTACCCTAAACCCTAAAACACTACCCCCAGCAGTACCCCCTACACTACACAAACACCATTGCAGTACCCTAAACCCTAAAACACTACCCCCAGCAGTACCCCCTACACTACCCAAACACCATTGCACTACCCTAAACTCTAAACCACTACCCCCAGCACAACGCTCTACACTACCCAAACACCACTGCACTACCCTAAACCCTAAAACCCTACCCCCAGCACAACCCCCTACACTACCCAAACACCACTGCACTACCCTGAACCCTAAAACACTCCCCCCAGCACGACTCCCACACTACCCAAACACAACTGCACTACCCTAAATCCTAAATCTACCCCCAACACGACCCCCTACACTACCCAAACAGCACTGCACTACCCTAAACCCTAAAACACTACCCCCAGCACAACCCCATACACTAACACCACTGCACTGCCCTAAACCCTAAAGCACTACCCCCAGCACGACCCCCTACACTACACAAACACCACTGCACTACCCTAAACCCTAAATCTATGCCATGCACGAACCCCTACACTACACAAACATCACTGCACTGCCCTAAACCGTGAAACACTAGCCCCAGCACAACCCCCTACACTGCCTGAAGACCAATGCACTGCCCTCAACCCTGAAAAACTAGCCCCAGCATGACCCTCTACACTGCCCGAACACCACTGCACTGCCGTAAACCCTGAAACAGCACCCCAGCACAACCCCCTACACTGCCCAAACACCACTGCACTGCCCTAAACCCTAAATCTACCCCAAGCACTACCCCCTACTCTACACAAACATCACTACACTGCCCTAAACCCTGAAACAGTAGCCCCAGCACAACCCCCTACATTGCCCGAACACCACTGCACTGCCCTAAACCCTGAAAGACTAGCCCCAGCACGACCCCCTAAACTGCCCGAACACCACTGCACTGCCCTAAACCCTGAATCACCACCCCCAGCCCGACCCCCTACACTGCCCGAATGCCACTGCACTGACGTAAACTCTGAAACACCACCCCAGCATGGCCACTACACTGCCTGAACACCACTGCACTGCCCTAAACTGTGAAACACTACCCCCAGCACGACCCCTATACTGCTCAAACACCACTGCACTGCCCTAAACCCTGAAACACCACCCCCAGCACGACCCCCTACACTGCCCAAACACCACTGCACTAAACCCTGAAACACCACACCCTGCAAGACCCCCCTACACTGCCCGAACACCACTGCACTGCCCTAAACCCTGAAACACCAACCCCCTGCACGACCCCCTACACTACCCGAACACCACTGCACTGCCCTAAACCCTAAAACACCAGCACGACCCCTACACTGCCCGAACACACTGCACTGCCCTAAACCCTAAAACACCACCCCCAGAACGTCCCCCTACACTGCCCGAACACCACTGCTCTGCCCTAAACCCTGAAACACCAGCCCGACCCCTACACTGCCCGAACACCACTGCTCTGCCCTAAACCCTGAAACACCACCCCCTGCAAGAACCCCTACACTGCCCAAACACCACTCCACTAAATCCTGAAACACCACCCCCTGCAAGACCCCCCTACACTGCCCGAACACCACTGCACTGCCCTAAACCCTGAAACACCACCCCAGCACGACCCCCTACACTGCCTGAACACCACTGCACTGCCCTACACCCTAAATCTACCCCAAGCACGACCCCCTACATTACACAAACATCACTGCACTGCCCTAAACCCTGAAACACTACCCCAGCACGATCTCTTACAGTGCCCGAACACCACTGAACTGCCCTCAACCCTGAAAACACTAGCCCCAGCATGAACCCCTACACTGCCCGAACACCACTGCTCTACCCTAAACCCTAAAACACTACCCCCAGCACTACCCTCTATACTACCCAAACACCACTGCACTACCCTAAACCCTAAATCACTGCCCCAGCAGTACCCCCTACACTACCCAAAGACCACTACTCTAAACCCTAAAATACTACCCCCAGCAGTACCCCTACACTACCCAAACACCACTGCACTACCCTAAACCACCACCCCCAGCATGGCCCCCTACACTACCCCAACACCACTGCACTACCCTAAACCCTAAAACACTATCCCCAGCACGACCCCCTACACTACCTAAACACCACTGCACTACCCTAAACCCTAAAACACTCCCACAGCACGACTCCCTACACTACCCAAACACCACTGTACAATCCTAAATCTACCCCCAGCACGACCCCCTACACTACCCAAACACCACGGCACTACCCTAAACCCTAAAACACTACCCCCAGCACAATCCCCTACACTACCCAGACACCACTGCACTACCCTAAACCCTAAAACATTCCCCCAGCACGACTCCCTACACTACCCAAACACAACTGGACTACCCTAAACCCTAAATCTACCCCCAGCACGACCCCCTACACTACCCAAACACCACTGCACTACCCTAAACTCTAAAACACTACCCCCAGCACGACCCCTACACTAACACCACTGCACTGCCCTAAACCCTAAAACACTACCCCAAGCACGACACCCTACACTACACAAAAATCACTGCACTGCCCTAAACCCTGAAACACTAGCCGCAGCACGACCCCCTACACTGCCTGAACACCACCGCACTGCCCTAAACCCTGAAACACTAGCCCCAGCATGACCCCCTACACTGCCTGAACACCACGGCACTGCCCTAAACCCTGAAACACTAGCCCCAGCATGACCCCCTACACTGCCCAAACACCACTGCACTGCCCTAATCACTGAAACACCACCCCCAGCCCGACCCCCTACACTGCCCTAACACCACTGCAGTGCCCTAAACCCTAAAACACCACCCCAGCACGACCCCCTACACTGCCCGAACACCACTGAACTGCCCTAAAGCCTAAATCTACCCCAAGTATGAACCCCTACACTACACAAACATCACTGTACTGCCCTAAACCCTGAAACAATAGCCCCAGCATGACCCCCTACACTGCCCGAACACCACTGCACTGCCCTAAACCCTGAAACACCACCCCAGCACAGCCCCCTACACTGCCTGAAGACCAATGCACTGCCCTCAACCCTGAAACCCTACCCCCAGCACAACCCCCTACACTACCCAAACACCACTGCACTACCCTGAACCCTAAAACACTCCCCCCAGCACGACACCCACACTACCCAAACACAACTGCACTACCCTAAATCCTAAATCTACCCCCAGCACGACCCCCTACACTACCCAAACACCACTGCACTACCCTAAACCCTAAAACACTACCCCCAGCACAACCCCATACACTAACACCACTGCACTGCCCTAAACCCTAAAGCACTATCCCCAGCACGACCCCCTACACTAAACAAACACCACTGCACTACCCTAAACCCTAAATCTAACCCAAGCAGGACTCCCTACACTGCACAAAAATCACTGCACTGCCCTAATCCCTGAAACACCAGCCCCAACACGACCCCCTACACTGCCTGAACACCACTGCACTGCCCTAAACCCTGAAACACTAGCCCCAGCACGACCTGCTACACTGCCCGAACACCATTGCACTGCCCTAAACGCCACCCCCAGTCCGACCCCCTAAACTGCACGAACATCAATGCACTGCCCTAAACCCTGAAACACCACCCCAGCACGACCACCTATACTGCCTGAACACCACTGCACTGCCCTTAACCCTAAACCTACCCCAAGCACGACCCCCTACACTACACAAACATCACTGCACTGCCCTAAACCCTGAAACACTAGCCCCAGCATGACCCTGTACACTGCCCGAACACCACTGCACTGCCCTCAACCCTGAAACACTAGCCCCAGCACAAACCCCGACACTGCCCGAACACCACTGCACTATCCTAAACCCTAAAACACTATCCCCTACACTACACAAACACCACTGCACTACCCTAAACCCTAAAACACTACCCCCAGCACGCCCCCTACACTACCCAAACACCACTGCACTACCCTAAACCCTAAAACACTACCCCCAGCAGCACCCTCTACACTACCCAAACACCACTGAACTACCCTAAACCCTAAAACACTGCCCCAGCAGTACCCCCTACACTACCCAAACACCACTACTCGAAAGCCTAAAATACTACCCCCAGCAGAATCCCTACACTACCCAAACACCACTGCACTTCCCTAAACCACTACCCCCAGCATGACCCCCTACACTACCCAAACACCACTGCACTACCCTAAACCCTACAACACTACCCCCAGCACGACTCCCTACTCTACAAAAACACCACTGCACTACCCTAAACCCTAAACCACTCCCCCAGCACGACTCCCTACACTACCCAAACACAACTGCACTACCCTAAACCCTAAATCTACCCCCAGCATGACCCCCTACACTACCCAACTACCACTGCACTACTTAAACCCTAAAACACTACCCCAGCACGACCCCTACACTAACACCACTGCACTGCCCTATACCCTAAAACACTACCCCAGCACGACCCCTACACTAACACCACAGCACTGCCCTAAACCCTAAAACACTACCCCAAGCACGACCTCCTACACTACACAAAAATCACTGCACTGCCCTAAACCCTGAAACAATAGCCCAAGCACGACCCCCTATACTGCCTGAACACCACTGCACTCCCCTAAACCCTGAAACTCTAGACCCAGCAAGACCCCCTACACTGCCCGAACACCACTGCACTGCCCTAAAGCCTGAAACACCACCCCCAGCCCGACCCCCTACACTGCCCGATCACCACTGCACTGCCCTAAACCCTGAAAAACCACCCCAGCACGACCCCCTACACTGCCCGACCACCACTGCACTGCCCTAAACCCTAAATCTACCCCAAGCACGAACCCCTACACTACACAAACATCACTCCACAGCCCTAAACCCTGAAACACTAGCCCCAGCACAACCCCCTTCACTGCCCGAACACCCCTGCACTGCTCTCAACCCTTTAACACTAGCCCCAGCACAACCCCTACACTGCTCGAACACCACTGCCCTGCCCTAAACCCTGAAACACCACCCCCAGCCTGACCCCCTACACTGCCCAAACACCACTGCACTGCCCTAAACCCTGAAAAACTAGCCCCAGCATGACCCCTTATACTGCCCGGACACCACTGCACTGCCCTAAATCCTAAAACACTACCCCCAGCACGACCCCCTACACTACCCAAAGACCAATGCACTACCCTAAACCCTAAAACACGCCTCCTACACTACACAAACGCTGCTGTACTACCTTAAACCCTAAAACACTACCCCCGGCACGCCCCCTACACTACCCAAACAACACTGCACTACCCTAAATTCTAAAACACTACCCCCAAGCAGTACCCCCTACAATACCCAAACACCACTGCACTACCCTAAACCCTAAAACACTACCCCCAGCAGTACTCCCTACACCACCCAAACACCATTGCACTACCCTAAACCCTAAAACACTACCCCAACAGTACCCCCTACACTACCCAAACACACCTGCACTACCCTAAACCCTAAACCACTACCCCCAGCAAAACGCTCTGCACTACCCAAACACCACTGCACTACCCTAAGCCCTAAAACACTATCCCCAGCACAACCCCCTAAACTACCCAAACACCACTGCACTACCCTAAACCCTAAATCTACCCCCAGCATGACCCCCTACACTACCCAACTACTACTGCACTACCCAAAACCCTAAAACCCTACCCCAGCACGACCCCCTACACTAACACCACTGCACTGCCCTAAACCCTAAAACACTACCCCCAGCACAACCCCCTACACTACACAAACATCACTGCACTACCCTAAACCCTAAATCTACCCCAAGCACGACCTCCTACACTACACAAAAATCGCTGCACTGCCCTAAACCCTGAAACACTAGCCCATGCACGACCCCCTACACTGCCCGAACACCACTGCACTGCCCTAAAGCCTGAAACACCACCCCAGCCCGACCCCCTACACTGCCCGAACACCACTGCACTGCCCTAAACCCTGAAACACCATCCCAGCATGACCCCTACACTGCCCGACCACCACTGCACTGCCCTAAACCCTAAATCTACCCCAAGCATAAACCCCTACACTACACAAATATCACTGCACTGCCCTAAACCCTGAAACACTAGCCCCAGCACAACCCCCTACACTGCCCGAACACCTCTGCACTACCCTCAACCCTTTAACACTAGCCCCAGCACAACCCCTACACTGCCCAAACACCACTGCACTGCCCTAAACCCTGAAACACCACCCCCAGCCCAACCCCATACACTGCCCGAACACCACTGCACTGCCCTAAACCCTGAAACACTAGCCCCAGCACGACCCCCTACACTGCCCGAACACCACTGCACTGCCCTCTATCCTAAAACACTACCCCCAGCACAACCCCCTACACTACCCAAAGACCACTGCACTACCCTAAACCCTAAAACACTACCCCCGCACGACCCCCTACACTACCCAAAGACCACTGCAGTACCCTAAACCCTAAAACACGACCCCCTACACTACACAAACACTGCTGCACTACCCTAAACCCTAAAACACTACCCCTACACTACAAACACCACTGCACTACCCTAAACCCTAAAACTCTACCCCCAGCAGTACCCCCTACACTACCCAAACACCACTGCACTACCCTAAACCCTAAAACACGACCCCCAGCAGTACCCCCTACACTACCCAAACACAATTGCACTACCCTAAACCCTAAAACACTACCCCAGCAGTACCCCCTATACTACCCAAACACCACTGCACTACCCTAAACGCTAAACCACTACCCCCAGCACAACGCTCTGCACTACCCAAACACCACTGCACTACCCTAAACCCTAAAACACTATCCCCAGCACAACCCCCTAAACTACCCAAACACCACTGCACTACCCTAAACCCTAAAACATTCCCCCCAGCATGACTCCCTACACTACCCAAACACAACTGCACTACCCTAAACCCTAAATCTACCCCCAGCACAACCCTCTACACTACCCAAACACCACTGCCCTACCCTAAACCCTAAAAGACTGCCCCCAGCAGTACCCCTACACTACCCAAACACCACGACTCTAAACCCTAAAATACTACCCCCAGCAGTACCTCTACACTACCCAAACACCACTGCACTACCCTAAACCACAACCCTCAGCACGACCCCCTACACTACCCAAACACCACTGCACTACACTAAACCCTAAAACGCTACCCCCAGCACAACCCAAACACCACTGCACTAGCCTAAACTCTAAAACACTCCCCCAGCACTACTCCCTACACTACCCAAACACAACTGCACTACCCTAAACACTAAATCTACCCTCAGCACGACTCCCTACACTACCCAAACACCACTGCACTACCTTAAACCCTAAAACACGACCCCCAGCACAACCCCATACACTAACACCACTGCACTTCCCTAAATCCTAAAACACAACCCCCTACACTACACAAACACCACTGCACTACCCTAAACCCTAAATCTACCCCAAGCAGGACTCCCTACACTACACAAAAATCACTGCACTGCCCTAATCCCTGAAACACCAGCCCCAGCACGACCCCCTACACTGCCTGAACACCACTTCACTGCCCTAAACCCTGAAACACTAGCCCCAGCACGACCCGCTACACTGCCCGAACACCACTGCACTGCTCTAAACCCTGAAACGCCACCCCCAGCCCGACCCCCTAAACTGCCCGAACATCACTGCACTGCCCTAAACCCTGAAACACCACCCCAGCACGACCACCTATACTGCCTGAACACCACTGCACTGCCCTTAATCCTAAACCTACCCCAAGCACGACCCCCCTACACTACACAAACATCACTGCACTGCCCTAAACCCTGAAACACTAGCCCCAGCATGACCCCGTACACTGCCCGAACACCACTGCACTGCCCTCAATCCTGAAACACTAGCCCCAGCACAAACCCCAACACTGCCCGAACACCACTGCACTACCCTAAACCCTAAAACACTATCCCCTACACTACACAAACACCACTGCACTACCCTAAACCCTAAAACACTACCCTCAGCACGCCCCCTACACTACCCAAACACCACTGCACTACCCTAAACCCTAAAACACTACCCCCAGCAGCACCCTCTACACTACCCAAACACCACTGAACTACCCTAAACACTAAAACACTGCCCCAGCAGTACCCCCTACACTACCCAAACACCACTACTCGAAAGCCTAAAATACTACCCCCAGCAGAATCCCTACACTACCCAAACACCACTGCACTTCCCTAAACCACTACCCCCAGCATGACCCCCTACACTACCCAAACACCACTGCACTACCCTAAACCCTACAACACTACCCCCAGCACGACTCCCTACTCTACAAAAACACCACTGCACTACCTTAAACCCTAAACCACTCCCCCAGCACGACTCCCTACACTACCCAAACACAACTGCACTACCCTAAACCCTAAAACACTACCCCAGCACGACCCCTACACTAACACCACTGCACTGCCCTAAACCCTAAAACACTACCTCCAGCACGACCCCCTACACTACACAAACACCACTGCACAACCCTTAACCCCAAATCTACCCCAAGCACGACCTCCTACACTACATAAAAATCACTGCACTGCCCTAAACCCTGAAACACTAGCCCAAGCACGACCCTCTACACTGCCTGAACACCACTACACTCCCCTAAACCCTGAAACACTAGCCCCAGCAAGACCCCCTACACTGCCCGATCACCACTGCACTGCCCTAAACCCTGAATCACCACCCCAGAATGACCCCCTACACTGCCCGACCACCACTGCACTGCCCTAAACCCCAAATCTACCCCAAGCACGAACCCCTACACTACACAAACATCACTGCACAGCCCTAAACCCTGAAACACCAGCCCCAGCACAACCCCCTACACTGCCCGAACACCACTGCACTGCCCTAAACCCTGAAACACTAGCCCCAGCACGACCCCTTATACTGCCCGGACACCACTGCACTGCCCTAAATCCTAAAACACTACCCCCAGCACGACCCCCTACACTACCCAAAGACCAATGCACTACCCTAAACCCTAAAACACAACCCCCTACACTACACAAACGCCGCTGTACTACCTTAAACCCTAAAACACTACCCCCGGCACGCCCCCTACACTACACAAACACCACTGCACTACCCTAAACCCTAAAACACTACCCCCAGCAGTACCCCCTACACTACCCAAACACCACTGCACTACCCTAAACCACAACCCCCAGCACAATGCTCTGCACTACCCAAACACCACTGCACTACCCTAAACCCTAAAACACTACCCCCAGCACAACCCCCTAAACTACCCAAACAACACTGCACTACCCTAAACACTAAAACACTCCCCCCAGCACGACTCCCCACACTACCCAAACACAACTGCACTACCCTAAACCCTAAATCTACCCCCAGCACGACCCCCTACACTACCCAAACACCACTGCACTGCCCTAAACCCTAAAAGACTACCCCCAGCATGACCCCTTACACTACACAAACACCACTGCACTACCCTAAACACTAAATCTACGCCATGCATGAACCCCTACACTACACAAATATCACTGCACTGCCCTAAACCCTGAAACACTAGCACCAGCACGACCCCCTACACTGCCTGAGGACCACTGCAGTGCCCTAAACCCCGAAACACCACCCCAGACCGACCCCCTACACTGCCCGTAAACCACTGCACTGCCCTAAACCCTGAAACACTAGCCCCAGCACGACCCCCTACACTGCCTGAACACGAGTGCACTGCCTTAAATCCTAAAACACTACCCCCAGCACAACCCCCTACACTACCCAAAGACCACTGCACTACGCTAAACCCTAAAACACTACCCTGCACGACCCCCTACACTACCCAAAGACCACTGCACTGCCCTATACCCTAAAACACGACCCCCTACACTACACAAACACCGCTGCACAACCCTAAACCCTAAAACACTACCCCCAGCAGTACCCCCTACACTACACAAACACCATTGCAGTACCCTAAACCCTATAACACTACCCCCAGCAGTACCCCCTACACTACCCAAACACCACTGCACTACCCTAAACCCTAAAACACTACCCCCAGCAGTACCCCCTACACTACACAAACACCATTGCAGTACCCTAAACCCTAAAACACTACCCCCAGCAGTACCCCCTACACTACCCAAACACCACTGCACTACCCTAAACTCTAAACCACTACCCCCAGCACAACGCTCTACACTACCCAAACACCACTGCACTACCCTAAACCCTAAAACCCTACCCCCAGCACAACCCCCTACACTACCCTAACACCACTGCACTACCCTGAACCCTAAAACACTCCCCCCAGCACGACTCCCACACTACCCAAACACAACTGCACTACCCTAAATCCTAAATCTACCCCCAACACGACCCCCTACACTACCCAAACAGCACTGCACTACCCTAAACCCTAAAACACTACCCCCAGCACAACCCCATACACTAACACCACTGCACTGCCCTAAACCCTAAAGCACTACCCCCAGCACGACCCCCTACACTACACAAACACCACTGCACTACCCTAAACCCTAAATCTATGCCATGCACGAACCCCTACACTACACAAACATCACTGCACTGCCCTAAACCGTGAAACACTAGCCCCAGCACAACCCCCTACACTGCCTGAAGACCAATGCACTGCCCTCAACCCTGAAAAACTAGCCCCAGCATGACCCTCTACACTGCCCGAACACCACTGCACTGCCGTAAACCCTGAAACAGCACCCCAGCACAACCCCCTACACTGCCCAAACACCACTGCACTGCCCTAAACCCTAAATCTACCCCAAGCACTACCCCCTACTCTACACAAACATCACTACACTGCCCTAAACCCTGAAACAGTAGCCCCAGCACAACCCCCTACATTGCCCGAACACCACTGCACTGCCCTAAACCCTGAAAGACTAGCCCCAGCACGACCCCCTAAACTGCCCGAACACCACTGCACTGCCCTAAACCCTGAAACACCACCCCCAGCCCGACCCCCTACACTGCCCGAATGCCACTGCACTGACGTAAACTCTGAAACACCACCCCAGCATGGCCACTACACTGCCTGAACACCACTGCACTGCCCTAAACTGTGAAACACTACCCCCAGCACGACCCCTATACTGCTCAAACACCACTGCACTGCCCTAAACCCTGAAACACCACCCCCAGCACGACCCCCTACACTGCCCAAACACCACTGCACTAAACCCTGAAACACCACGCCCTGCAAGACCCCCCTACACTGCCCGAACACCACTGCACTGAGCTAAACCCTGAAACACCAACCCCCTGCACGACCCCCTACACTACCCGAACACCACTGCACTGCCCTAAACCCTAAAACACCAGCACGACCCCTACACTGCCCGAACACACTGCACTGCCCTAAACCCTAAAACACCACCCCCAGAACGTCCCCCTACACTGCCCGAACACCACTGCTCTGCCCTAAACCCTGAAACACCAGCCCGACCCCTACACTGCCCGAACACCACTGCTCTGCCCTAAACCCTGAAACACCACCCCCTGCAAGACCCCCTACACTGCCCAAACACCACTCCACTAAATCCTGAAACACCACCCCCTGCAAGACCCCCCTACACTGCCCGAACACCACTGCACTGCCCTAAACCCTGAAACACCACCCCAGCACGACCCCCTACACTGCCTGAACACCACTGCACTGCCCTACACCCTAAATCTACCCCAAGCACGACCCCCTACATTACACAAACATCACTGCACTGCCCTAAACCCTGAAACACTAGCCCCAGCACGATCTCCTACAGTGCCCGAACACCACTGTACTGCCCTCAACCCTGAAAACACTAGCCCCAGCATGAACCCCTACACTGCCCGAACACCACTGCTCTACCCTAAACCCTAAAACACTACCCCCAGCACTACCCTCTATACTACCCAAACACCACTGCACTACCCTAAACCCTAAATCACTGCCCCAGCAGTACCCCATACACTACCCAAAGACCACTACTCTAAACCCTAAAATACTACCCCCAGCAGTACCCCTACACTACCCAAACACCACTGCACTACCCTAAACCACCACCCCCAGCATGGCCCCCTACACTACCCAAACACCACTGCACTACCCTAAACCCTAAAACACTATCCCCAGCACGACCCCCTACACTACCTAAACACCACTGCACTACCCTAAACCCTAAAACACTCCCACAGCACGACTCCCTACACTACCCAAACACCACTGTACAATCCTAAATCTACCCCCAGCACGACCCCCTACACTACCCAAACACCACGGCACTACCCTAAACCCTAAAACACTACCCCCAGCACAATCCCCTACACTACCCAGACACCACTGCACTACCCTAAACCCTAAAACATTCCCCCAGCACGACTCCCTACACTACCCAAACACAACTGGACTACCCTAAACCCTAAATCTACCCCCAGCACGACCCCCTACACTACCCAAACACCACTGCACTACCCTAAACTCTAAAACACTACCCCCAGCACGACCCCTACACTAACACCACTGCACTGCCCTAAACCCTAAAACACTACCCCAAGCACGACACCCTACACTACACAAAAATCACTGCACTGCCCTAAACCCTGAAACACTAGCCGCAGCACGACCCCCTACACTGCCTGAACACCACCGCACTGCCCTAAACCCTGAAACACTAGCCCCAGCATGACCCCCTACACTGCCTGAACACCACGGCACTGCCCTAAACCCTGAAACACTAGCCCCAGCATGACCCCCTACACTGCCCAAACACCACTGCACTGCCCTAAACACTGAAACACCACCCCCAGCCCGACCCCCTACTCTGCCCTAACACCACTGCAGTGCCCTAAACCCTAAAACACCACCCCAGCACGACCCCCTACACTGCCCGAACACCACTGAACTGCCCTAAAGCCTAAATCTACCCCAAGTATGAACCCCTACACTACACAAACATCACTGTACTGCCCTAAACCCTGAAACAATAGCCCCAGCATGACCCCCTACACTGCCCGAACACCACTGCACTGCCCTAAACCCTGAAACACCACCCCAGCACAGCCCCCTACACTGCCTGAAGACCAATGCACTGCCCTCAACCCTGAAACCCTACCCCCAGCACAACCCCCTACACTACCCAAACACCACTGCACTACCCTGAACCCTAAAACACTCCCCCCAGCACGACACCCACACTACCCAAACACAACTGCACTACCCTAAATCCTAAATCTACCCCCAGCACGACCCCCTACACTACCCAAACACCACTGCACTACCCTAAACCCTAAAACACTACCCCCAGCACAACCCCATACACTAACACCACTGCACTGCCCTAAACCCTAAAGCACTATCCCCAGCACGACCCCCTACACTACACAAACACCACTGCACTACCCTAAACCTTAAATCTGCGCCATGCACGAACCTCTACACTACACAAACATCACTGCACTGCCCTAAACCGTGAAACACTAGCCCCAGCACAACCCCCTACACTGCCTGAAGACCAATGCACTGCCCTCAACCCTGAAACACTAGCCCCAGCATGACCCTCTACACTGCCCGAACACCACTGCACTGCCGTAAACCCTGAAACAGCACCCCAGCACAACCCCCTACACTGCCCAAACACCACTGCACTGCCCTAAACCCTAAATCTACCCCAAGCACTACCCCCTACTCTACACAAACATCACTACACTGCCCTAAAACCTGAAACAGTAGCCCCAGCACGACCCCCTAAACTGCCCGAACACCACTGCACTGCCCTAAACCCTGAAACATCACCCCCAGCCCGACCCCCTACACTGCCCTAACACCACTGCAGTGCCCTAAACCCTAAAACACCACCCCAGCACGACCCCCTACACTGCCCGAACACCACTGAACTGCCCTAAAGCCTAAATCTACCCCAAGTATGAACCCCTGCACTACACAAACATCACCGCACTGCCCTAAACCCTGAAACAATAGCCCCAGCATGACCCCCTACACTGCCCGAACACCACTGCACTGCCCTAAACCCTGAAACACCACCCCAGCACGACCCGCTACACTGCCCGAACACCACTGCACTACCCTAAACCCTAAAACACTACCCCCTACACTACACAAACACCACTGCACTACCCTAAAACACTACCCCCAGCACGCCCCCTACACTACCCAAACACCACTGCACTACCCTAAACCCTAAAACACTACCCCCAGCAGCACCCTCTACACTACCCAAACACCACTGCACTACCCTAAACCACTACCCCCAGCATGACCCCCTACACTACCCAAACACCACTGCACTACCCTAAACCCTAAAACACTACCCCCAGCACGACCCCCTACCTACCTAAACACCACTGCACTACCCAAAACCCTAAAACACTCCCCCAGCACGACTCCCTAAACTACAAAAACACCACTGCACTACCCTAAACCCTAAACCACTCCCCCAGCACGACTCCCTACACTACCCAAACACAACTGCACTACCCTAAACCCTAAATCTACCCCCAGCATGACCCTCTACACTAACACCACTGCACTGCCCTAAACCCTAAAACACTAACCCCAGCACGACCCCCTACACTACACAAACACCACTGCACTACCCTAAACCCCAAATCTACCCCAAGCACGACTTCCTACACTACACAAAAATCACTGCACTGCCCTAAACCCTGAAACACTAGCCCAAGCACGACCCCCTACACTGCCTGAACACCACTGCACTGGCCTAAACCCTGAAACACAAGCCCCAGCATGACCCCCTACACTGCCCGAACACCACTGCACTGCCCTAAAGCCTGAAACACCACCCCCAGCCCGACCCCGTACACTGCCCGGACACCACTGCACTGCCCTAAACCCTGAAACACCACCCAAGCACGACCCCCTACACTGCCCAACCACCACTGCACTGCCCTAAACCCTAAATCTACCCTAAGCACGAACCCCTACACTACACACACATCACTGCACAGCCCTAAACCCTGAAACACTAGCCCCAGCACAAACCCCTACACTGCCCGAACACCACTGCACTGCCCTAAACCCTTTAACACTAGCCCCAGCACAACCCCTACACTGCTCGAACAGCACTGCCCTAAACCCTGAAACACCACCCCCAGGCCGACCCCCTACACTGCCCGAACACAACTGCACTACCCTAAACCACTACCCTCAGCACGACCCCCTACTCTACCCAAACACCACTGCACTAACTAACCTAAACCACTACCCATAGCACTACCCCCTACACTAGCCAAACACCACTGCACTACCCTAAACCCTAAAACATGACTCCCTATACTACACAAACACCACTGCACTACCCTAAGACACTACCCCAGCACGACCCCCTACACTACCCAAACACCACTGCACTACCCTAAACCCTAAAACACTCCCCCAGCACAACTCCCTACACTACCCAAACATAACTGCACTACCCTAAACCCTAAACCTATACACTACGCACACACCACGACTCTAAACCCTAAAATACTACCCCAAGCAGTACCTCTACACTACCCAAACACCACTGCACTACCCTAAACCACAACACCCAGCATGACCCCCTACACTACCCAAACACCACTGCACTACCCTAAACTCTAAAACACTCCCCCAGCACAGCTCCCTACACTACCCAAACACAACTGCACTACCCTAAACCCTAAATCTACCCTCAGCACGACTCCCTACACTACCCAAACACCACTGCACTACCTTAAAGCCTAAAACACGACCCCCAGCACAACCCCATACACTAACACCACTGCACTGCCCTAAACCCTAAAACACAACCCCCTACACTAAACAAACACCACTGCACTACCCTAAACCCTAAATCTAACCCAAGCAGGACTCCCTACACTACACAGAAATCACTGCACTGCCCTAATCCCTGAAACACCAGCCCCAGCACGACCCCCTACACTGTCTGAACACCACTGCACTGCCCTAAACCCTGAAACACTAGCCCCAGCACGACCCGCTACACTGCCCGAACACCACTGCACTGCCCTTAACCCTAAACCTACCCCAAGCACGACCCCCCTACACTACACAAACATCACTGCACTGCCCTAAACCCTGAAACACTAGCCCCAGCATGACCCCGTACACTGCCCGAACACCACTGCACTGCCCTCAACCCTGAAACACTAGCCCCAGCACAAACCCCAACACTGCCCGAACACCACTGCACTACCCTAAACCCTAAAACACTATCCCCTACACTACACAAACACCACTGCACTACCCTAAACCCTAAAACACTACCCTCAGCATGCCCCCTACACTACCCAAACACCACTGCACTACCCTAAACCCTAAAACACTACCCCCAGCAGCACCCTCTACACTACCCAAACACCACTGAACTACCCTAAACACTAAAACACTGCCCCAGCAGTACCCCCTACACTACCCAAACGCCACTACTCAAAAGCCTAAAATACTACCCCCAGCAGAATCCCTACACTACCCAAACACCACTGCACTTCCCTAAACCACTACCCCCAGCATGACCCCCTACACTACCCAAACACCACTGCACTACTCTAAACCCTACAATACTACCCCCAGCACGACTCCCTACTCTACAAAAACACCACTGCACTACCTTAAACCCTAAACCACTCCCCCAGCACGACTCCCTACACTACCCAAACACAACTGCACTACCCTAAACCCTAAAACACTACCCCAGTACGACCCCTACACTAACACCACTGCACTGCCCTAAACCCTAAAACACTACCTCCAGCACGACCCCCTACACTACACAAACACCACTGCACAACCCTTAACCCCAAATCTACCCCAAGCACGACCTCCTACACTACATAAAAATCACTGCACTGCCCTAAACCCTGAAACACTAGCCCAAGCACGACCCTCTACACTGCCTGAACACCACTACACTCCCCTAAACCCTGAAACACTAGCCCCAGCAAGACCCCCTACACTGCCCGATCACCACTGCACTGCCCTAAACCCTGAATCACCACCCCAGAATGACCCCCTACACTGCCCGACCACCAGTGCACTGCCCTAAACCCTAAATCTACCCCAAGCACGAACCCCTACACTACACAAACATCACTGCACAGCCCTAAACCCTGAAACACCAGCCCCAGCACAACCCCCTACACTGCCCGAACACCACTGCACTGCTCTCAACCCTTTAACACTAGCCCCAGCACAACCCCTACACTGCTCGAACACCACTGCCCTGCCCTAAACCCTGAAACACCACCCCCAGCCTGACCCCCTACACTGCCCGAACACCACTGCACTGCCCTAAACCCTGAAACACTAGCCCCAGCACGACCCCTTATACTGCCCGGACACCACTGCACTGCCCTAAATCCTAAAACACTACCCCCAGCACGACCCCCTACACTACCCAAAGACCAATGCACTACCCTAAACCCTAAAACACAACCCCCTACACTACACAAACGCCGCTGTACTACCTTAAACCCTAAAACACTACCCCCGGCACGCCCCCTACACTACACAAACACCACTGCACTACCCTAAACCCTAAAACACTACCCCCAGCAGTACCCCCTACACTACCCAAACACCACTGCACTACCCTAAACCACAACCCCCAGCACAATGCTCTGCACTACCCAAGCACCACTGCACTACCCTAAACCCTAAAACACTACCCCCAGCACAACCCCCTAAACTACCCAAACAACACTGCACTACCCTAAACACTAAAACACTCCCCCCAGCACGACTCCCCACACTACCCAAACACAACTGCACTACCCTAAACCCTAAATCTACCCCCAGCACGACCCCCTACACTACCCAAACACCACTGCACTGCCCTAAACCCTAAAAGACTACCCCCAGCATGACCCCTTACACTACACAAACACCACTGCACTACCCTAAACACTAAATCTACGCCATGCATGAACCCCTACACTACACAAACATCACTGCACTGCCCTAAACCCTGAAACACTAGCACCAGCACGACCCCCTACACTGCCTGAGGACCACTGCAGTGCCCTAAACCCCGAAACACCACCCCAGACCGACCCCCTACACTGCCCGAAAACCACTGCACTGCCCTAAACCCTGAAACACTAGCCCCAGCACGACCCCCTACACTGCCTGAACACGAGTGCACTGCCTTAAATCCTAAAACACTACCCCCAGCACGACCCCCTACACTACCCAAAGACCACTGCACTAGGCTAAACCCTAAAACACTACCCCGCACGACCCCCTACACTACCCAAAGACCACTGCACTGCCCTATACCCTAAAACACGACCCCCTACACTACACAAACACCGCTGCACAACCCTAAACCCTAAAACACTACCCCCAGCAGTACCCCCTACACTACACAAACACCATTGTAGTACCCTAAACCCTATAACACTACCCCCAGCAGTACCCCCTTCACTACCCAAACACCACTGCACTACCCTAAACCCTAAAACACTACCCCCAGCAGTACCCCCTACACTACACAAACACCATTGCAGTACCCTAAACCCTAAAACACTACCCCCAGCAGTACCCCCTACACTACCCAAACACCACTGCACTACCCTAAACTCTAAACCACTACCCCCAGCACAACGCTCTACACTACCCAAACACCACTGCACTACCCTAAACCCTAAAACCCTACCCCCAGCACAACCCCCTACACTACCCAAACACCACTGCACTACCCTGAACCCTAAAACTACCCCCAGCACGACCCCCTACACTACCCAAACAGCACTGCACTACCCTAAACCCTAAAACACTACCCCCAGCACAACCCCATACACTAACACCACTGCACTGCCCTAAACCCTAAAGCACTACCCCCAGCACGACCCCCTACACTACACAAACACCACTGCACTACCCTAAACCCTAAATCTACGCCATGCACGAACCCCTACACTACACAAACATCACTGCACTGCCCTAAACCGTGAAACACTTGCCCCAGCACAACCCCCTACACTGCCTGAAGACCAATGCACTGCCCTAAACCCTAAATCTACCCCAAGCACTACCCCCTACTCTACACAAACATCACTACACTGCCCTAAACCCTGAAACAGTAGCCCCAGCACAACCCCCTACATTGCCCGAACACCACTGCACTGCCCTAAACCCTGAAACACCACCCCCAGCCCGACCCCCTACACTGACCGAACGCCACTGCACTGACGTAAACTCTGAAACACCACCCCAGCATGGCCACTACACTGCCTGAACACCACTGCACTGCCCTAAACTGTGAAACACTACCCCCAGCACGACCCCTATACTGCTCAAACACCACTGCACTGCCCTAAACCCTGAAACACCACCCCCAGCACGACCCCCTACACTGCCCAAACACCACTGCACTAAACCCTGAAACACCACGCCCTGCAAGACCCCCCTACACTGCCCGAACACCACTGCACTGCCCTAAACCCTGAAACACCAACCCCCTGCACGACCCCCTACACTACCCGAACACCACTGCACTGCCCTAAACCCTAAAACACCAGCACGACCCCCTACACTGCCCGAACACACTGCACTGCCCTAAACCCTAAAACACCACCCCCAGAACGTCCCCCTACACTGCCCGAACACCACTGCTCTGCCCTAAACCCTGAAACACCAGCCCGACCCCTACACTGCCCGAACACCACTGCTCTGCCCTAAACCCTGAAACACCACCCCCTGCAAGAACCCCTACACTGCCCAAACACCACTCCACTAAATCCTGAAACACCACCCCCTGCAAGACCCCCCTACACTGCCCGAACACCACTGCACTGCCCTAAACCCTGAAACACCACCCCAGCACGAACCCCTACACTGCCTGAACACCACTGCACTGCCCTACACCCTAAATCTACCCCAAGCACGACCCCCTACATTACACAAACATCACTGCACTGCCCTAAACCCTGAAACACTAGCCCCAGCACGATCTCCTACAGTGCCCGAACACCACTGTACTGCCCTCAACCCTGAAAACACTAGCCCCAGCATGAACCCCTACACTGCCCGAACACCACTGCTCTACCCTAAACCCTAAAACACTACCCCCAGCACTACCCTCTATACTACCCAAACACCACTGCACTACCCTAAACCCTAAAACACTGCCCCAGCAGTACCCCCTACACTACCCAAAGACCACTACTCTAAACCCTAAAATACTACCCCCAGCAGTACCCTTACACTACCCAAACACCACTGCACTACCCTAAACCACCACCCCCAACATAGCCCCCTACACTACCCAAACACCACTGCACTACCCTAAACCCTAAAACACTATCCCCAGCACGACCCCCTACACTACCTAAACACCACTGCACTACCCTAAACCCTAAAACACTCCCACAGCACGACTCCCTACACTACCCAAACACCACTGTACAATCCTAAATCTACCCCCAGCACGACCCCTACACTACCCAAACACCACGGCACTACCCTAAACCCTAAAACACTACCCCCAGCACAATCCCCTACACTACCCAGACACCACTGCACTACCCTAAACCCTAAAACATTCCCCCCAGCACGACTCCCTACACTACCCAAACACAACTGGACTACCCTAAACCCTAAATCTACCCCCAGCACGACCCCCTACACTACCCAAACACCATTGCACTACCCTAAACTCTAAAACACTACCCCCAGCACGACCCCTACACTAACACCACTGCACTGCCCTAAACCCTAAAACACTACCCCAAGCACGACACCCTACACTACACAAAAATCACTGCACTGCCCTAAACCCTGAAACACTAGCCGCAGCACGACCCCCTACACTGCCTGAACACCACCGCACTGCCCTAAACCCTGAAACACTAGCCCCAGCATGACCCCCTACACTGCCCAAACACCACTGCACTGCCCTAAACACTGAAACACCACCCCCAGCCCGACCCCCTACAGTGCCCTAACACCACTGCAGTGCCCTAAACCCTAAAACACCACCCCAGCACGACCCCCTACACTGCCCGAACACCACTGAACTGCCCTAAAGCCTAAATCTACCCCAAGTATGAACCCCTACACTACACAAACATCACTGTACTGCCCTAAACCCTGAAACAATAGCCCCAGCATGACCCCCTACACTGCCCGAACACCACTGCACTGCCCTAAACCCTGAAACACCACCCCAGCACAGCCCCCTACACTGCCTGAAGACCAATGCACTGCCCTCAACCCTGAAACCCAACCCCCAGCACAACCCCCTACACTACCCAAACACCACTGCACTACCCTGAACCCTAAAACACTCCCCCCAGCACGACACCCACACTACCCAAACACAACTGCACTACCCTAAATCCTAAATCTACCCCCAGCACGACCCCCTACACTACCCAAACACCACTGCACTACCCTAAACCCTAAAACACTACCCCCAGCACAACCCCATACACTAACACCACTGCACTGCCCTAAACCCTAAAGCACTATCCCCAGCACGACCCCCTACACTACACAAACACCACTGCACTACCCTAAACCCTAAAACACCACCCCAGCACGACCCCCTACACTGCCTGAACACCACTGAACTGCCCTAAAGCCTAAATCTACCCCAAGTATGAACCCCTACACTACATAAAACATCACCGCACTGCCCTAAACCCTGAAACAATAGCCCCAGCATGACCCCCTACACTGCCCGAACACCACTGCACTGCCCTAAACCCTGAAACACCACCCCAGCACGACCCGCTACACTGCCCGAACACCACTGCACCACCCTAAACCCTAAAACACTACCCCCTACACTACACAAACACCACTGCACTACCCTAAAACACTACCCCCAGCACGCCCCCTACACTACCCAAACACCACTGCACTACCCTAAACCCTAAAACACTACCCCCAGCAGCACCCTCTACACTACCCAAACACCACTGCACTACCCTAAACCACTACCCCCAGCATGACCCCCTACACTACCCAAACACCACTGCACTACCCTAAACCCTAAAACACTACCCCCAGCACGACCCCCTACCTACCTAAACACCACTGCACTACCCAAAACCCTAAAACACTCCCCCAGTACGACTCCCTAAACTACAAAAACACCACTGCACTACCCTAAACCCTAAACCACTCCCCCAGCACGACTCCCTACACTACCCAAACACAACTGCACTACCCTAAACCCTAAATCTACCCCCAGCATGACCCTCTACACTAACACCACTGCACTGCCCTAAACCCTAAAACACTAACCCCAGCACGACCCCCTACACTACACAAACACCACTGCACTACCCTAAACCCCGACTCTACCCCAAGCACGACTTCCTACACTACACAAAAATCACTGCACTGCCCTAAACCCTGAAACACTAGCCCAAGCACGACCCCCTACACTGCCTGAACACCACTGCACTGGCCTAAACCCTGAAACACAAGCCCCAGCATGACCCCCTACACTGCCCGAACACCACTGCACTGCCCTAAAGCCTGAAACACCACCTCCAGCCCGACCCCGTACACTGCCCGGACACCACTGCACTGCCCTAAACCCTGAAACACCACCCAAGCACGACCCCCTACACTGCCCAACCACCACTGCACTGCCCTAAACCCTAAATCTACCCTAAGCACGAACCCCTACACTACACACACATCACTGCACAGCCCTAAACCCTGAAACACTAGCCACAGCACAACCCCCTACACTGCCTGAAGACCAATGCACTGCCCTCAACCCTGAAACACTAGCCCCAGCATGACCCTCTACACTGCCCGAACACCACTGCACTGCCGTAAACCCTGAAACAGCACCCCAGCACAACCCCCTACACTGCCCAAACACCACAGCACTGCCCTAAACCCTAAATCTACCCCAAGCACTACCCCCTACTCTACACAAACATCACTACACTGCCCTAAACCCTGAAACAGTAGCCCCAGCGAAACCCCCTACATTGCCCGAACACCACTGCACTGCCCTAAACCCTGAAAGAGTAGCCCCAGCACGACCCCCTAAACTGCCCGAACACCACTGCACTGCCCTAAACCCTGAAACACCACCCCCAGCCCGACCCCCTACACTGCCCTAACACCACTGCAGTGCCCTAAACCCTAAAACACCACCCCAGCACGACCCCCTACACTGCCTGAACACCACTGAACTGCCCTAAAGCCTAAATCTACCCCAAGTATGAACCCCTACACTACATAAAACATCACCGCACTGCCCTAAACCCTGAAACAATAGCCCCAGCATGACCCCCTACACTGCCCGAACACCACTGCACTGCCCTAAACCCTGAAACACCACCCCAGCACGACCCGCTACACTGCCCGAACACCACTGCACCACCCTAAACCCTAAAACACTACCCCCTACACTACACAAACACCACTGCACTACCCTAAAACACTACCCCCAGCACGCCCCCTACACTACCCAAACACCACTGCACTACCCTAAACCCTAAAACACTACCCCCAGCAGCACCCTCTACACTACCCAAACACCACTGCACTACCCTAAACCACTACCCCCAGCATGACCCCCTACACTACCCAAACACCACTGCACTACCCTAAACCCTAAAACACTACCCCCAGCACGACCCCCTACCTACCTAAACACCACTGCACTACCCAAAACCCTAAAACACTCCCCCAGTACGACTCCCTAAACTACAAAAACACCACTGCACTACCCTAAACCCTAAACCACTCCCCCAGCACGACTCCCTACACTACCCAAACACAACTGCACTACCCTAAACCCTAAATCTACCCCCAGCATGACCCTCTACACTAACACCACTGCACTGCCCTAAACCCTAAAACACTAACCCCAGCACGACCCCCTACACTACACAAACACCACTGCACTACCCTAAACCCCGACTCTACCCCAAGCACGACTTCCGACACTACACAAAAATCACTGCACTGCCCTAAACCCTGAAACACTAGCCCAAGCACGACCCCCTACACTGCCTGAACACCACTGCACTGGCCTAAACCCTGAAACACAAGCCCCAGCATGACCCCCTACACTGCCCGAACACCACTGCACTGCCCTAAAGCCTGAAACACCACCCCCAGCCCGACCCCGTACACTGCCCGGACACCACTGCACTGCCCTAAACCCTGAAACACCACCCAAGCACGACCCCCTACACTGCCCAACCACCACTGCACTGCCCTAAACCCTAAATCTACCCTAAGCACGAACCCCTACACTACACACACATCACTGCACAGCCCTAAACCCTGAAACACTAGCCCCAGCACAAACCCCTACACTGCCCGAACACCACTGCACTGCCCTAAACCCTTTAACACTAGCCCCAGCACAACCCCTACACTGCTCGAACAGCACTGCCCTAAACCCTGAAACACCACCCCCAGGCCGACCCCCTACACTGCCCGAACACAACTGCACTACCCTAAACCACTACCCTCAGCACGACCCCCTACTCTACCCAAACACCACTGCACTAACTAACCTAAACCACTACCCATAGCACTACCCCTTACACTAGCCAAACACCACTGCACTACCCTAAACCCTAAAACATGACTCCCTATACTACACAAACACCACTGCACTACCCTAAGACACTACCCCAGCACGACCCCCTACACTACCCAAACACCACTGCACTACCCTAAACCCTAAAACACTCCCCCAGCACAACTCCCTACACTACCCAAACACAACTGCACTACCCTAAACCCTAAACCTATACACTACGCACACACCACGACTCTAAACCCTAAAATACTACCCCAAGCAGTACCTCTACACTACCCAAACACCACTGCACTACCCTAAACCACAACACCCAGCATGACCCCCTACACTACCCAAACACCACTGCACTACCCTAAACTCTAAAACACTCCCCCAGCACAGCTCCCTACACTACCCAAACACAACTGCACTACCCTAAACCCTAAATCTACCCTCAGCACGACTCCCTACACTACCCAAACACCACTGCACTACCTTAAAGCCTAAAACACGACCCCCAGCACAACCCCATACACTAACACCACTGCACTGCCCTAAACCCTAAAACACAACCCCCTACACTAAACAAACACCACTGCAGTACCCTAAACCCTAAATCTAACCCAAGCAGGACTCCCTACACTGCACAAAAATCACTGCACTGCCCTAATCCCTGAAACACCAGCCCCAGCACGACCCCCTACACTGCCTGAACACCACTGCACTGCCCTAAACCCTGAAACACTAGCCCCAGCACGACCCGCTACACTGCCCGAACACCACTTCACTGCCCTAAACGCCACCCCCAGCCCGACCCCCTAAACTGCACGAACATCACTGCACTGCCCTAAACCCTGAAACACCACCCCAGCACAACCACCTATACTGCCTGAACACCACTGCACTGCCCTTAACCCTAAACCTACCCCAAGCACGACCCCCTACACTACACAAACATCACTGCACTGCCCTAAACCCTGAAACACTAGCCCCAGCATGACCCCGTACACTGCCCGAACACCACTGCACTGCCCTCAACCCTGAAACACTAGCCCCAGCACAAACCCCGACACTGCCCGAACACCACTGCACTACCCTAAACCCTAAAACACTATCCCCTATACTACACAAACACCACTGCACTACCCTAAACCCTAAAACACTACCCCCAGCACACCCCCTACACTACCCAAACACCATTGCACTACCCTAAACCCTAAAACACTACCCCCAGCAGCACCCTCTACACTACCCAAACACCACTGAACTACCCTAAACCCTAAAACACTGCCCCAGCAGTACCCCCTACACTACCCAAACACCACTACTCGAAACCCTAAAATACTACCCCCAGCAGAATCCCTACACTACCCAAACACCACTGCACTTCCCTAAACCACTACCCTCAGCATGACCCCCTACACTACCCAAACACCACTGCACTACCCTAAACCCTACAACACTACCCCCAGCACGACTCCCTACTCTACAAAAACACCACTGCACTACCCTAAACCCTAAACCACTCCCCCAGCACGACTCCCTACACTACCCAAACACAACTGCACTACCCTAAACCATAAATCTACCCCCAGCATGACCCCTTACACTACCCAACTACCACTGCACTACCTAAACCCTAAAACACTACTCCAGCACGACCCCTACACTAACACCACTGCACTGCCCTAAACCCTAAAACACTACCCCAGCACGACCCCTACACTAACACCACTGCACTGCCCTAAACTCTAAAACACTACCCCAAGCACGACCTCCTACACTACACAAAAATCACTGCACTGCCCTAAACCCTGAAACAATAGCCCAAGCACGACCCCCTATACTGCCTGAACACCACTGCACTCCCCTAAACCCTGAAACTCTAGACCCAGCAAGACCCCCTACACTGCCCGAACACCACTGCACTGCCCTAAACCCTGAAACACCACCCCAGCACAACCACCTATACTGCCTGAACACCACTGCACTGCCCTTAACCCTAAACCTACCCCAAGCACGACCCCCTACACTACACAAACATCACTGCACTGCCCTAAACCCTGAAACACTAGCCCCAGCATGACCCCGTACACTGCCCGAACACCACTGCACTGCCCTCAACCCTGAAACACTAGCCCCAGCACAAACCCCGACACTGCCCGAACACCACTGCACTACCCTAAACCCTAAAACACTATCCCCTATACTACACAAACACCACTGCACTACCCTAAACCCTAAAACACTACCCCCAGCACACACCCTACACTACCCAAACACCACTGCACTACCCTAAACCCTAAAACACTACTCCCAGCAGCAACCTCTACACTACCCAAACACCACTGAACTACCCTAAACCCTAAAACACTGCCCCAGCAGTACCCCCTACACTACCCAAACACCACTACTCGAAACCCTAAAATACTACCCCCAGCAGAATCCCTACACTACCCAAACACCACTGCACTTCCCTAAACCACTACCCCCAGCATGACCCCCTACACTACCCAAACACCACTGCACTACCCTAAACCCTACAACACTACCCCCAGCACGACTCCCTACTCTACAAAAACACCACTGCACTACCCTAAACCACTCCCCCAGCACGACTCCCTACACTACCCAAACACAACTGCACTACCCTAAACCCTAAATCTACCCCCAGCATGACCCCTTACACTACCCAACTACCACTGCACTACCTAAACCCTAAAACACTACTCCAGCACGACCCCTACACTAACACCACTGCACTGCCCTAAACCCTAAAACACTACCCCAGCACGACCCCTACACTAACACCACTGCACTGCCCTAAACTCTAAAACACTACCCCAAGCACGACCTCCTACACTACACAAAAATCACTGCACTGCCCTAAACCCTGAAACAATAGCCCAAGCACGACCCCCTATACTGCCTGAACACCACTGCACTCCCCTAAACCCTGAAACTCTAGACCCAGCAAGACCCCCTACACTGCCCGAACACCACTGCACTGCCCTAAAGCCTGAAACACCACCCCCAGCCCGACCCCCTACACTGCCCGATCACCACTGCACTGCCCTAAACCCTGAAAAACCACCCCAGCACGACCCCCTACACTGCCCGACCACCACTGCACTGCCCTAAACCCTAAATCTACCCCAAGCACGAACCCCTACACTACACAAACATCACTGCACAGCCCTAAACCCTGAAACACTAGCCCCAGCACAACCCCCTTCACTGCCCGAACACCCCTGCACTGCTCTCAACCCTTTAACACTAGCCCCAGCACAACCCCTACACTGCTCGAACACCACTGCCCTGCCCTAAACCCTGAAACACCACCCCCAGCCTGACCCCCTACACTGCCCAAACACCACTGCACTGCCCTAAACCCTGAAAAACTAGCCCCAGCATGACCCCTTATACTGCCCGGACACCACTGCACTGCCCTAAATCCTAAAACACTACCCCCAGCATGACCCCCTACACTACCCAAAGACCAATGCACTACCTTAAACCCTAAAACACTACCCCCGGCACGCCCCCTACACTACCCAAACAACACTGCACTACCCTAAACCCTAAAACACTACCCCCAAGCAGTACCCCCTACACTACCCAAACACCACTGCACTACCCTAAACCCTAAAACACTACCCCCAGCAGTACTCCCTACACCACCCAAACACCATTGCACTACCCTAAACCCTAAAACACTACCCCAACAGTACCCCCTACACTACCCAAACACAACTGCACTACCCTAAACCACTACCCCCAGCAAAACGCTCTGCACTACCCAAACACCACTGCACTACCCTAAGCCCTAAAACACTATCCCCAGCACAACCTCCTAAACTACCCAAACACCACTGCACTACCCTAAACCCTAAATCTACCCCCAGCATGACCCCCTACACTACCCAACTACTACTGCACTACCCAAAACCCTAAAACACTACCCCAGCACGACCCCCTACACTAACACCACTGCACTGCCCTAAACCCTAAAACACTACCCCCAGCACAACCCCCTACACTACACAAACATCACTGCACTACCCTAAACCCTAAATCTACCCCAAGCACGACCTCCTACACTACACAAAAATCGCTGCACTGCCCTAACCCCTGAAACACTAGCCCATGCACGACCCCCTACACTGCCCGAACACCACTGCACTGCCCTAAAGCCTGAAACACCACCCCAGCCCGACCCCCTACACTGCCGGAACACCACTGCACTGCCCTAAACCCTGAAACACCATCCCAGCATGACCCCCTACACTGCCCGACCACCACTGCACTGCCCTAAACCCTAAATCTACCCCAAGCACGAACCCCTACACTACACAAACATCACTGCACTGCCCTAAACCCTGAAACACTAGCCCCAGCACAACCCCTACACTGCCCAAACACCACTGCACTGCCCTAAACCCTGAAACACCACCCCCAGCCCAACCCCATACACTGCCCGAACACCACTGCACTGCCCTAAACCCTGAAACACTAGCCCCAGCACGACCCCCTACACTGCCCGAACACCACTGCACTGCCCTCTATCCTAAAACACAACCCCCAGCACAACCCCCTACACTACCCAAAGACCACTGCACTACCCTAAACCCTAAAACACTACCCCCGCACGACCCCCTACACTACCCAAAGACCACTGCAGTACCCTAAACCCTAAAACACGACCCCCTACACTACACAAACACTGCTGCACTACCCTAAACCCTAAAACACTACCCCTACACTACAAACACCACTGCACTACCCTAAACCCTAAAACACTACCCCCAGCAGTACCCCCTACACTACCCAAACACCACTGCACTACCCTAAACCCTAAAACACGACCCCCAGCAGTACCCCCTACACTACCCAAACACAATTGCACTACCCTAAACCCTAAAACACTACCCCAGCAGTACCCCCTATACTACCCAAACACCACTGCACTACCCTAAACGCTAAACCACTACCCCCAGCACAACGCTCTGCACTACCCAAACACCACTGCACTACCCTAAACCCTAAAACACTATCCCCAGCACAACCCCCTAAACTACCCAAACACCACTGCACTACCCTAAACCCTAAAACATTCCCCCAGCATGACTCCCTACACTACCCAAACACAACTGCACTACCCTAAACCCTAAATCTACCCCCAGCACAACCCTCTACACTACCCAAACACCACTGCCCTACCCTAAACCCTAAAAGACTGCCCCCAGCAGTACCCCTACACTACCCAAACACCACGACTCTAAACCCTAAAATACTACCCCCAGCAGTACCTCTACACTACCCAAACACCACTGCACTACCCTAAACCACAACCCCCAGCACGACCCCCTACACTACCCAAACACCACTGCACTACACTAAACCCTAAAACGCTACCCCCAGCACAACCCAAACACCACTGCACTAGCCTAAACTCTAAAACACTCCCCCAGCACTACTCCCTACACTACCCAAACACAACTGCACTACCCTAAACACTAAATCTACCCTCAGCACGACTCCCTACACTACCCAAACACCACTGCACTACCTTAAAGCCTAAAACACGACCCCCAGCACAACCCCATACACTAACACCACTGCACTTCCCTAAATCCTAAAACACAACCCCCTACACTACACAAACACCACTGCACTAGCCTAAACCCTAAATCTACCCCAAGCAGGACTCCCTACACTACACAAAAATCACTGCACTGCCCTAATCCCTGAAACACCAGCCCCAGCACGACCCCCTACACTGCCTGAACACCACTTCACTGCCCTAAACCCTGAAACACTAGCCCCAGCACGACCCGCTACACTGCCCGAACACCACTGCACTGCTCTAAACCCTGAAACGCCACCCCCAGCCCGACCCCCTAAACTGCCCGAACATCACTGCACTGCCCTAAACCCTGAAACACCACCCCAGCACGACCACCTATACTGCCTGAACACCACTGCACTGCCCTTAACCCTAAACCTACCCCAAGCACGACCCCCCTACACTACACAAACATCACTGCACTGCCCTAAACCCTGAAACACTAGCCCCAGCATGACCCCCTACACTGCCCGACCACCACTGCACTGCCCTAAACCCTAAATCTACCCCAAGCACGAACCCCTACACTACACAAACATCACTGCACAGCCCTAAACCCTGAAACACCAGCCCCAGCACAACCCCCTACACTGCCCGAACACCACTGCACGGCTCTCAACCCTTTAACACTAGCCCCAGCACAACCCCTACACTGCTCGAACACCACTGCCCTGCCCTAAACCCTGAAACACCACCCCCAGCCTGACCCCCTACACTGCCCGAACACCACTGCACTGCCCTAAACCCTGAAACACTAGCCCCAGCACGACCCCTTATACTGCCCGGACACCACTGCACTGCCCTAAATCCTCAAACACTACCCCCAGCATGACCCCCTACACTACCCAAAGACCAATGCACTACCATAAACCCTAAAACACAACCCCCTACACTACACAAACGCCGCTGTACTACCTTAAACCCTAAAACACTACCCCCGGCACGCCCCCTACACTACACAAACACCACTGCACTACCCTAAACCCTAAAACACTACCCCCAGCAGTACCCCCTACACTACCCAAACACCACTGCACTACCCTAAACCACAACCCCCAGCACAATGCTCTGCACTACCCAAACACCACTGCACTACCCTAAACCCTAAAACACTACCCCCAGCACAACCCCTTAAACTACCCAAACAACACTGCACTACCCTAAACACTAAAACACTCCCCCCAGCACGACTCCCCACACTACCCAAACACAACTGCACTACCCTAAACCCTAAATCTACCCCCAGCACGACCCCCTACACTACCCAAACACCACTGCACTGCCCTAAACCCTAAAAGACTACCCCCAGCATGACCCCTTACACTACACAAACACCACTGCACTACCCTAAACACTAAATCTACGCCATGCATGAACCCCTACACTACACAAACATCACTGCACTGCCCTAAACCCTGAAACACTAGCACCAGCCCGACCCCCTACACTGCCTGAGGACCACTGCAGTGCCCTAAACCCCGAAACACCACCCCAGACCGACCCCCTACACTGCCCGAAAACCACTGCACTGCCCTAAACCCTGAAACACTAGCCCCAGCACGACCCCCTACACTGCCTGAACACGAGTGCACTGCCTTAAATCCTAAAACACTACCCCCAGCACGACCCCCTACACTACCCAAAGACCACTGCACTACGCTAAACCCTAAAACACTCTACCCCGCACGACCCCCTACACTACCCAAAGACCACTGCACTGCCCTATACCCTAAAACACGACCCCCTACACTACACAAACACCGCTGCACAACCCTAAACCCTAACACACTACCCCCAGCAGTACCCCCTACACTAAACAAACACCATTGCAGTACCCTAAACCCTATAACACTACCCCCAGCAGTACCCCCTTCACTACCCAAACACCACTGCACTACCCTAAACCCTAAAACACTACCCCCAGCAGTACCCCCTACACTACACAAACACCATTGCAGTACCCTAAACCCTAAAACACTACCCCCAGCAGTACCCCCTACACTACCCAAACACCACTGCACTACCCTAAACTCTAAACCACTACCCCCAGCACAACGCTCTACACTACCCAAACACCACTGCACTACCCTAAACCCTAAAACCCTACCCCCAGCACAACCCCCTACACTACCCAAACACCACTGCACTACCCTGAACCCTAAAACACTCCCCCCAGCACGACTCCCACACTACCCAAACACAACTGCACTACCCTAAATCCTAAATCTACCCCAGCACGACCCCCTACACTACCCAAACAGCACTGCACTACCCTAAACCCTAAAACACTACCCCCAGCACAACCCCATACACTAACACCACTGCACTGCCCTAAACCCTAAAGCACTACCTTCAGCACGACCCCCTACACTACACAAACACCACTGCACTACCCTAAACCCTAAATCTACGCCATGCACGAACCCCTACACTACACAAACATCACTGCACTGCCCTAAACCGTGAAACACTAGCCCCAGCACAACCCCCTACACTGCCTGAAGACCAATGCACTGCCCTCAACCCTGAAACACTAGCCCCAGCATGACCCTCTACACTGCCCGAACACCACTGCACTGCCGTAAACCCTGAAACAGCACCCCAGCACAACCCCCTACACTGCCCAAACACCACTGCACTGCCCTAAACCCTAAATCTACCCCAAGCACTACCCCCTACTCTACACAAACATCACTACACTGCCCTAAACCCTGAAACAGTAGCCCCAGCACAACCCCCTACATTGCCCGAACACCACTGCACTGCCCTAAACCCTGAAAGACTAGCCCCAGCACGACCCCCTAAACTGCCCGAACACCACTGCACTGCCCTAAACCCTGAAACACCACCCCCAGCCCGACCCCCTACACTGCCCGAACGCCACTGCACTGACGTAAACTCTGAAACACCACCCCAGCATGGCCACTACACTGCCTGAACACCACTGCACTGCCCTAAACTGTGAAACACTACCCCCAGCACGACCCCTATACTGCTCAAACACCACTGCACTGCCCTAAACCCTGAAACACCACACCCAGCACGACCCCCTACACTGCCCAAACACCACTGCACTAAACCCTGAAACACCACGCCCTGCAAGACCCCCCTACACTGCCCAAACACCACTGCACTGCCCTAAACCCTGAAACACCAACCCCCTGCACGACCCCCTACACTACCCGAACACCACTGCACTGCCCTAAACCCTAAAACACCAGCACGACCCCTACACTGCCCGAACACACTGCACTGCCCTAACCCCTAAAACACCACCCCCAGAACGTCCCCCTACACTGCCCGAACACCACTGCTCTGCCCTAAACCCTGAAACACCAGCCCGACCCCTACACTGCCCGAACACCACTGCTCTGCCCTAAACCCTGAAACACCACCCCCTGCAAGACCCCCTACACTGCCCAAACACCACTCCACTAAATCCTGAAACACCACCCCCTGCAAGACTCCCCTACACTGCCCGAACACCACTGCACTGCCCTAAACCCTGAAACACCACCCCAGCACGACCCCCTACACTGCCTGAACACCACTGCACTGCCCTACACCCTAAATCTACCCCAAGCACAACCCCCTACATTACACAAACATCACTGCACTGCCCTAAACCCTGAAACACTAGCCCCAGCACGATCTCCTACAGTGCCCAAACACCACTGTACTGCCCTCAACCCTGAAAACACTAGCCCCAGCATGAACCCCTACACTGCCCGAACACCCTGCTCTACCCTAAACCCTAAAACACTACCCCCAGCACTACCCTCTATACTACCCAAACACCACTGCACTACCCTAAACCCTAAAACACTGCCCCAGGAGTACCCCCTACACTACCCAAAGACCACTACTCTAAACCCTAAAATACTACCCCCAGCAGTACCCCTACACTACCCAAACACCACTGCACTACCCTAAACCACCACCCCCAGCATGGCCCCCTACACTACCCAAACACCACTGCACTACCCTAAACCCTAAAACACTATCCCCAGCACGACCCCCTACACTACCTAAACACCACTGCACTACTCTAAACCCTAAAACACTCCCACAGCACGACTCCCTACACTACCCAAACACCACGGCACTACCCTAAACCCTAAAACACTACCCCCAGCACAATCCCCTACACTACCCAGACACCACTGCACTACCCTAAACCCTAAAACATTCCCCCCAGCACGACTCCCTACACTACACAAACATCACTGCACAGCCCTAAACCCTGAAACACTAGCCCCAGCACAACCCCCTTCACTGCCCGAACACCCCTGCACTGCTCTCAACCCTTTAACACTAGCCCCAGCACAACCCCTACACTGCTCGAACACCACTGCCCTGCCCTAAACCCTGAAACACCACCCCCAGCCTGACCCCCTATACTGCCCAAACACCACTGCACTGCCCTAAACCCTGAAAAACTAGCCCCAGCATGACCCCATATACTGCCCGGACACCACTGCACAGCCCTAAATCCTAAAACACTACCCCCAGCACGACCCCCTACACTACCCAAAGACCAATGCACTACCCTAAACCCTAAAACACGACCCCCTACACTACACAAATGCCGCTGTACTACCTTAAATCCTAAAACACTACCCCCGGCACTCCCTACACTACCCAAACAACACTGCACTACCCTAAACCCTAAAACACTACCCCCAAGCAGTACCCCCTACACTACCCAAACACCACTGCACTACCCTAAACCCTAAAACACTACCCCAGCACGACCCCCTACACTAACACCACTGCACTGCCCTAAACCCTAAAACACTACCCCCAGCACAACCCCCTACACCACCCAAACACCATTGCACTACCCTAAACCCTAAAACACTACCCTAACAGTACCCCCTACACTACCCAAACACAACTGCACTACCCTAAACCCTAAACCACTACCCCCAGCAAAACGCTCTGCACTACCCAAACACCACTGCACTACCCTAAGCCCTAAAACACTATCCCCAGCACAACCCCCTAAACTACCCAAACACCACTGCACTACCCTAAACCCTAAATCTACCCCCAGCATGACCCCCTACACTACCCAACTACTACTGCACTACCCAAAACCCTAAAACACTACCCCAGCACGACCCCTACACTAACACCACTGCACTGCCCTAAACCCTAAAACACTACCCCCAGCACAACCCCCTACACTACACAAACATCACTGCACTACCCTAAACCCTAAATCTACCCCAAGCACGACCTCCTACACTACACAAAAATCGCTGCACTGCCCTAAACCCTGAAACACTAGCCCAAGCACGACCCCCTACACTGCCCGAACACCACTGCACTGCCCTAAAGCCAGAAACACCACCCCAGCCCGACCCCCTACACTGCCCGAACACCACTGCACTGCCCTAAACCCTGAAACACCATCACAGCATGACCCCCTACACTGCCCGACCACCACTGCACTGCCCTAAACCCTAAATCTACCCCAAGCACGAACCCCTACACTACACAAACATCACTGCACTGCCCTAAACCCTGAAACACTAGCCCCAGCACAACCCCATACACTGCCCGAACACCTCTGCACTACCCTCAACCCTTTAACACTAGCCCCAGCACAACCCCTACACTGCCCAAACACCACTGCACTGCCCTAAACCCTGAAACACCACCCCCAGCCCAACCCCATACACTGCCCGAACACCACTGCACTGCCCTAAACCCTGAAACACTAGCCCCAGCACGACCCCCTACACTGCCCGAACACCACTGCACTGCCCTCTATCCTAAAACACAACCCCCAGCACAACCCCCTACACTACCCAAAGACCACTGCACTACCCTAAACCCTAAAACACTACCCCCGCACGACCCCCTACACTACCCAAAGACCACTGCAGTACCCTAAACCCTAAAACACGACCCCCTACACTACACAAACACTGCTGCACTACCCTAAACCCTAAAACACTACCCCTACACTACAAACACCACTGCACTACCCTAAACCCTAAAACACTACCCCCAGCAGTACCCCCTACACTACCCAAACACCACTGCACTACCCTAAACCCTAAAACACGGCCCCCAGCAGTACCCCCTACACTACCCGAACACAATTGCACTACCCTAAACCCTAAAACACTACCCCAGCAGTACCCCCTATACTACCCAAACACCACTGCACTACCCTAAACGCTAAACCACTACCCCCAGCACAACGCTCTGCACTACCCAAACACCACTGCACTACCCTAAACCCTAAAACACTATCCCCAGCACAACCCCCTAAACTACCCAAACACCACTGCACTACCCTAAACCCTAAAACATTCCCCCCAGCATGACTCCCTACACTACCCAAACACAACTGCACTACCCTAAACCCTAAATCTACCCCAGCACAACCCTCTACACTACCCAAACACCACTGCCCTACCCCAAACCCTAAAAGACTGCCCCCAGCAGTACCCCTACACTACCCAAACACCACGACTCTAAACCCTAAAATACTACCCCCAGCAGTACCTCTACACTACCCAAACACCACTGCACTACCCTAAACCACAACCCCCAGCACGACCCCCTACACTACCCAAACACCACTGCACTACACTAAACCCTAAAACGCTACCCCCAGCACAACCCAAACACCACTGCACTAGCCTAAACTCTAAAACACTCCCCCAGCACTACTCCCTACACTACCCAAACACAACTGCACTACCCTAAACACTAAATCTACCCTCAGCACGACTCCCTACACTACCCAAACACCACTGCACTACCTTAAAGCCTAAAACACGACCCCCAGCACAACCCCATACATTAACACCACTGCACTTCCCTAAATCCTAAAACACAACCCCCTACACTACACAAACACCACTGCACTAGCCTAAACCCTAAATCTACCCCAAGCAGGACTCCCTACACTACACAAAAATCACTGCACTGCCCTAATCCCTGAAACACCAGCCCCAGCACGACCCCCTACACTGCCTGAACACCACTTCACTGCCCTAAACCCTGAAACACTAGCCCCAGCACGACCCGCTACACTGCCCGAACACCACTGCACTGCTCTAAACCCTGAAACGCCACCCCCAGCCCGACCCCCTAAACTGCCCGAACATCACTGCACTGCCCTAAACCCTGAAACACCACCCCAGCACGACCACCTATACTGCCTGAACACCACTGCACTGCCCTTAACCCTAAACCTACCCCAAGCACGACCCCCCTACACTACACAAACATCACTGCACTGCCCTAAACCCTGAAACACTAGCCCCAACATGACCCCGTACACTGCCCGAACACTACTGCACTGCCCTCAACCCTGAAACACTAGCCCCAGCACAAACCCCAACACTGCCCGAACACCACTGCACTACCCTAAACCCTAAAACACTATCCCCTACACTACACAAACACCACTGCACTACCCTAAACCCTAAAACACTACCCTCAGCACGCCCCCTACACTACCCAAACACCACTGCACTACCCTAAACCCTAAAACACTACCCCCAGCAGCACCCTCTACACTACCCAAACACCACTGAACTACCCTAAACCCTAAAACACTGCCCCAGCAGTACCCCCTACACTACCCAAACACCACTACTCGAAAGCCTAAAATACTACCCCCAGCAGAATCCCTACACTACCCAAACACCACTGCACTACCCTAAACCCTACAACACTACCCCCAGCACGACTCCCTACTCTACAAAAACACCACTGCACTACCCTAAACCCTAAACCACTCCCCCAGCATGACTCCCTACACTACCCAAACACAACTGCACTACCCTAAACCCTAAATCTACCCCCAGCATTACCCCCTACACTACCCAACTACCACTGCACTACCCTAAACCCTAAAACACTACCCCAGCACGACCCCTACACTAACACCACTGCACTGCCCTAAACCCTAAAACACTACCTCCAGCACGACCCCCTACACTACACAAACACCACTGCACAACCCTTAACCCCAAATCTACCCCAAGCACGACCTCCTACACTACATAAAAATCACTGCACTGCTCTAAACCCTGAAACACTAGCCCAAGCATGACCCTCTACACTGCCTGAACACCACTACACTCCCCTAAACCCTGAAACACTAGCCCCAGCAAGACCCCCTACACTGCCCGATCACCACTGCACTGCCCTAAACCCTGAATCACCACCCCAGCATGACCCCCTACACTGCCCGACCACCACTGCACTGCCCTAAACCCTAAATCTACCCCAAGCACGAACCCCTACACTACACAAACATCACTGCACAGCCCTAAACCCTGAAACACCAGCCCCAGCACAACCCCCTACACTGCCCGAACACCACTGCACTGCTCTCAACCCTTTAACACTAGCCCCAGCACAACCCCAACACTGCTCGAACACCACTGCCCTGCCCTAAACCCTGAAACACCACCCCCAGCCTGACCCCCTACACTGCCCGAACACCACTGCACTGCCCTAAACCCTGAAACACTAGCCCCAGCACGACCCCTTATACTGCCCGGACACCACTGCACTGCCCTAAATCCTAAAACACTACCCCCAGCACGACCCCCTACACTACCCAAAGACCAATGCACTACCCTAAACCCTAAAACACAACCCCCTACACTACACAAACGCCGCTGTACTACCTTAAACCATAAAACACTACCCCCGGCACGCCCCCTACACTACACAAACACCACTGCACTACCCTAAACCCTAAAACACTACCCCCAGCAGTACCCCCTACACTACCCAAACACCACTGCACTACCCTAAACCACAACCCCCAGCACAATGCTCTGCACTACCCAAACACCACTGCACTACCCTAAACCCTAAAACACTACCCCCAGCACAACCCCCTAAACTACCCAAACAACACTGCACTACCCTAAACACTAAAACACTCCCCCCAGCACGACTCCCCACACTACCCAAACACAACTGCACTACCCTAAACCCTAAATCTACCCCCAGCACGACCCCCTACACTACCCAAACACCACTGCACTGCCCTAAACTCTAAAAGACTACCCCCAGCATGACCCCTTACACTACACAAACACCACTGCACTACCCTAAACACTAAATCTATGCCATGCATGAACCCCCTACACTACACAAACATCACTGCACTGCCCTAAACCCTGAAACACTAGTGTGAGAAGTTGGCCTGGTATATGCTGTTCACTAGTTCTAGTGACCACCTTGTACCATGCCAAGCAACCCTTATGGTGTGGTTGTAAGTCAACCTTTTCGGACTAGCTGCCCTAGTGGTAGCGTAGGCTAAGCAGTCTTTGAGGCTAAACTCGTGAAGCGTGTTAAGCAAGCTGTTTTACCAATAGCAACCCCCTTTTATACCAATGAAAGGACACCACACAGATATATATTCAAAATATATATGTATTTATTTCTCAAAGTAACCCCTAGTCTCTTTATGAGCACAGGAGCACAAATCGTCAAACAAGATTATCACAGAATACACAGAAGTTGCACGTTATATGGATAGGCCCTGGTGGCCACTCAAACCATATACTAAAATAGTGGTATAAGTACCACGAACAGAAAAGGGAAAAGGCCTAGGGCCTCTAGAATCGCTGGGCCTACAAGGAGCTAACGTCAGTTAGTGACCAGGAGGTCCACGGGTGGCGTGTGCAGAGCAAATAGTCACACGCGTGCTCCCATAGGTTTCAATGGGTGCGTAAAAAGTACAAAGTTACTGCAAAGGAGATCTTCCGGGTTGACTAGGAACTTAAGATTTGGAACACAGGCACTAGAGATGTATTACTACACATGGGCACCGGAGTACCAGCTTTACCTCACCCACAGGAAGCGGGTGCATAGGCCTCGAAGTGCGTCGGGTTTCTTCTATCTGTTCCGTGGGGCCTGTAGACAAAAGTGCTGCAGGCGGTCGGTCGGGAAGAGATGCAGTGGATCCAAGAGTGGATCGGAGATGTTGAAGACCTGTAAGCAGAGGGGACAGTGTTCACAGTCACTAGCCAGTGACCAGCGTGGCACCAGGTGGGTACCAGGCGATGTCGGGTGCAAACAGGTGATGAGGGGTAGCTTGTCTCCGCAGCCACGTGGTCCCTGAAGGTCGACGACGTCCAGGAGTCGGCTCACGAGCTGTCCCACGCAGGCTCTCGCTGTCGGCGGTGTCGGCGACTTGATCGAAGCAAACAAGCCTTGGCAAAAGCAATTGTAGGAGGATTCGGAAATCAGCTGTTGGTTCTGACCAGCAAGGTCAGAGGGATTGCTCCTTTGGAGGGGAGCAAGGGCCAGTCTGGAGCAACCAGACCAGTGGTGTTTGTCATAGATTTCGTCGCCAAGATGGCCACTAGCCAGCGGGCCAGCAACCGGTTAGGCGCGTCGAGTGGCAAAATGCAGAAGGGCCCCACGCAGATCGTGGAGATGCTGGAGGGCTCACCTTTGGTGCAGATGCTGCTCGAGGGTTGGGCTTCTCAGGACCCAAAGCACAACTTGGAGGGAGCCTCGGTTGTTGCACTTGTCAGCTTGTCGTAGTCGTTCCAAGATGGCTGGCTCCACGTGTCTCGGTGCCTCCACGGGTCTCCTCTTTTCAGGGACTGTGGATCGGGCGGTGAGAGGTCTGGAGGTCCAGGTCTTGTCAGTCTCTGGGCTCGGGCTCCGGCGGGAGGCGGCGGCAAAGCAGACGGTGATTCGCTGGATGGTGCTTGCGTTAGCAAGGTGGTCACTCCCTGACCACAGGGGAGATTTTCTTCAGTCTTCTGTGCAGCAGAATGTCGAAGTTCCCGTCTTCTTCTTAGTTTCAAGTTGATTCCAGGATGTCTGAAGTCTTAGGACACAGCTCCTACCTTTATTCGGATTCTAGGGGCCGGACTACCTGCTAGGTCCCTCCCTATGGGTGGGACCAGGAAGGGGGGTGGTTACACCCCCAATCCTTTGTCCAGCTCGCCCCAGGCCCGGGACTGGTGTGCCCCAGGACCGGTTTGAACTGGCATATGCACCGAGGCTCCTTGTGAGCCACAGGCATGTCTGGTTTCTTTCAAGCCCTACCTGACCAATACACAAAATCCTGTCTGGGGTGGTGCACGCACCTCCCCTGGCAGGAAACCCTTTGTCCACACCTCCCAAGCTGGAAGGACTCCCAGCAGCAGGAGGGCAGACTTGTGTCTGTGGTGGCAGCATCCATTTTGTGGAGCTGAGGCTATGTCTGATTTTACCCGGGTTTCAGGTACTGTACATGTCGTGTCCCTCTAGAAGGGTGGAATGCTAACCCCGTCGCCAGAATTGGCGAGGGGTTAGTATTCCAATTCGTATGACACCTTACTCGACATGTTTTGATAAAGCCAAACCAAAGATAGCATTTAACCGCGAGGTTCATAATGCACTTAAGAGTATATGGTATGACGATATCTGGAAACAGTAGAAGGAAGTTGTTCCGACCACTGCAGACAGGCTCAGCTCATGCCAGAGCACCATCTCACATGGAACCAAGCACTCTGCCTTCAGGATTGTTAAGGCCTGCCATAGGAGTGACTCATAGGTTACCAGGTGTCCCATTTAAGGTTAGGTATAGGTATACTACACCTAAGTAAGAGGTGATTACACCAACTTACCCCAGCTGAGTGATCAGCCAGTTGTGTCAGATTGTTAGGCCAAGCCTGGGGTGGCATAATACATGCTTCAGCCCCTGGCAGGCCTTGGATACACCAATGCCCTGGGTACCTAGTGTACACTGGTACAGGGGCTGACAGGGTGATCCACTTTCAATTGGTTATGCACCTAGGGTGCATAGTTTTAATTTAGTAGAGAGAACAGCAGGCTGGGGGTCTGATTGGCAGGCCCACAGCCTCAATATGTCAAAAACCAGTGAAGCAAAAAGCAAAAATTTGGGGTGACCATAGGATAGCAGACCCTACTCTCCTACACAACCCCCCCCCAAACGCTGGGACATTAAACTAGCCTTGACCAGTCTCGTCTTCATGTCCTAAGTGGAAGTACCTGGAGAGACCATCTGCATTCCCATGGTCAGTACCTGGCCGGTGCTCCACTGTAAAGTCCATCCCCTGTAGGGAAATGGACCACCTAAGCAGTTTGGGGTTTTCACCCTTCATCTGATTTAGCCACAAGAGGGGCTTATGGTCGGTCTGAATCTTGAAGTGAGTGCCAAACAAGTATGGCCTCAGCTTCTTCAGGGCCCACACCACAGCAAAGGCCTCCCTCTCAATAGCTGACCAATTCTTCTCTCTGGGGGTCAACCTTCTGCTAATAAAAGCAATGGGTTGGTCTTGACCATCTACATTAAGTTGTGACAGCACAGCTCCCACACCCAACTCAGAAGCATCTGTTTGGACAATAAACTCTTTGGAGTAGTCAGGACTTTTCAGGATAGGTGCAGAGCACATGGCCTCCTTCAGGTCATCAAATGCCTTTTGACAGCTTACTGTCCACTGAACCTTTTTGGGCATCTTCTTGGATGTCAGATCATTAAGAGGAGTCACAATGGACCCATAGTTCTTAACAAACTTCCTGTAATACCCAGTCAAGCCCAAGAAAGCTCGAACTTGAGTCTGGGTGGTTGGAGGGGACCAATCCTTGATGGACTGTATCTTACTCTCCAGTGGTTGAACTTGGCCCCCACCTACAAGGTGGCCCAAATACACAACCTTACTCTGCCCTATCTGGCACTTAGTAGCCTTGATAGTGAGGCCTGCCCTTTGCAGAGCCTCAAGAGCCTTCTTCAGGTGGATCAGGTGATCCTCCCAGGTGGAACTAAAGACAGCAATGTCATCAAGATATGCTGCACAAAAGTCATCCAACCCAGTAAGGACTTGGTTCACCAGCCTTTGGAAGGTGGCAGGTGCATTCTTCAGACCAAAGGGCATCACCACAAACTGATAATGCCCACCTGGGGTTGAGAATGCTGTTTTGGCCTTAGACTCCTCAGCTAATCTGATTTGCCAATAGCCAGCTGTCAAGTCAAATGTGCTCAAAAACTTTGCAGAAGCTAGTTTGTCTATGAGCTCATCTGCCCTTGGAATAGGGTGTGCATCTGTCCTGGTGACAGCATTGAGTCCTCTGTAGTCCACACAGAACCTCATCTCTCTCTTGCCATCTTTGGTGTGAGGTTTGGGGACCAGAACCACTGGGCTAGCCCAGGGGCTCTCTGAGGGTTCAATGACACCTAATTCCAGCATTTTATGTACCTCAGCCTTTATACAGTCCCTGACGTGGTCAGGTTGTCTGTAAAGTGTGTTCTTTACAGGCAGACTGTCACCAGTGTCCACAACATGGGTACACCAGTCAGTTTGACTAGGTATCAAGGAAAACATATGTGAAAATGATTGTAGAACCTGTCTACATTCAGTCTGCTGATGGGCAGTGAGGTTGCCTCCAAGGGTCACTCCTTCAACTGAGCCATCTTCAGGGTTCTGAGACAACAGGTCTGGGAGAGGGTCACTCTCTTCCTCCTGTCCCTCATCTGTAGCCATGAGCAAGCCCATGTCTGCCCTGTCAACATATGCTTTAAGCCTGTTAACATGGAGTACCCTGTGGGGACTCCTGGGAGTTCCTAGGTCCACCAAGTAGGTGACCTCTCCCTTCTTTTCCAGGATTGTATGGGGTCCAGACCATTTGTCTTGGAGTGCTGCTGGGGCCACTGGCTCCAACACCCATACCTTCTGTCCTGGCTGATACTCAACCAAGACAGCCTTTTGGTCATGCCAAGCTTTCTGTAAGGCCTGGCTTGCCTCAAGGTTTTTAGATGCCTTCTCCATATACTCAGCCATCCTGGAGCGGAGACCAAGTACATAGTCCACTATGTCTAGCTTAGGCTTTTTGAGAGGTAACTCCCATCCTTCCTTCACCAAACACAGTGGGCCTCTCACAGGGTGCCCAAACAACAATTCAAAGGGGCTGTAGCCAACTCCTTTTTGTGGGACCTCTCTGTAAGCAAACAGAAGGCAGGGTAGAAGGATATCCCATCTTCGCCTGAGCTTTTCAGGTAACCCTTTGATCATACCCTTTAGGGTCTTGTTGAATCTCTCAACAAGCCCATTGCATTGTGGGTGATAAGGGGTGGTGAACTTGTAGTTGACACCACATTCCTTCCACATAGCTGTCAAGTATCCTGACATAAAGTTGGTACCTCTGTCAGATACTACCTCCTTAGGAAACCCCACTCTGGAGAATACTCCCAGCAGGGCCCTGGCCACAACAGGAGCTGTAGTGGTCCTAAGGGGAATTGCCTCTGGATACCTGGTGGCATGATCCACTACCACCAGTATAAATCTGTGCCCAGATGCAGTGGGAGGATCCATGGGACCCACTATGTCTATTCCCACTCTTTCAAAGGGAACCCCCACCACAGGTAGTGGTATCAGGGGGGCCTTTGTTGTGCCACCTGATTTGCCACTGGCTTGGCAGGTAACACAGGAGCGACAAAACTCCTTTGTATCTTCATTCATATGAGGCCAGTGAAAGTGAGGGACAAGTCTGTCCCAGGTCTTGTTCTGGCCTAGGTGTCCTGCTAAAGGAATATCATGGGCCAAGGTAAGAAGGAAGCCCCTAAATTGCAGAGGTATAACCAACCTCCTGGTTGCACCAGGCTTGGGGTCTCTAGCCTCTGAATAAAGGAGCCCTTCATCCCAATACACTTTATGGGTACCTTGAGCATTCCCAGCAGCCTCAGCAGCAGCCAGCTGTCTGAGGGGTTCAAGAGAGGGACAGGATAACTGAGCCTGCCTCAAGTCAGCCCTTGAAGGTCCCCCTGTCCCCAGAAACTCAACCTGATCAGGTTCAAGCTCTTCAGGGACAGTTCCTTCAGGGTCCTCTAGATCAGCTTCCTGGGAAGGCTGATCATCACTCTGAGGCAGGGGGGAAGGCACAGCCTTGACCCTCCTGTTCTTCTTCTTGGTAGGTGCTTGGTCCATTGTTCCAGGATCCAAGACCTGTGGTTCAGTGAGGCACTTTTTGGCCTGTGACCTGGTCACAGCAAGGACATGTGATGATATACCTAACATCTCTGCATGAGTCCTGTACTCCACTTCTGACCATAGAGAACTCTCTAGGTCATTGCCCAACAAACATTCTACTGGGAGGTCTGCACTAACCACAACCCTTTTGAGGCCAGTTACCCCTCCCCATGAGAAGTTAACAACTGCCACACTATGTGAAGTAGTGGCATTGCTGGCATTGGTCACCAGGTAGTTCTCACCTGGTATGTACTGTCCAGGGTCCACAAAGCCTGGTGTCACCATAGTGACACTGGCACATGTGTCCCTGTAGGCTTGAGCCACTTTGTCATTAATTAAAGGAGTCTGTCTGTACTTGCCCAGGTTACTGGGGCTCACAGTCAGGGACAAATCAATGTCCCCATCACAGATCAAGACTGCCTGTGTAAGGGTTCTGTCTAAGTCAGAATCTCCTTCAGTTCCCATAGTGATTCCCACTACACCCTTTGTCTGGGGACCAACACTGCTAACAGTAGTACTGGGAGCAGGTGCCTTAGGGGCAACAGTGTTGGGGGCTCCACCCTTTTTGCAATCACTAGTCCAGTGAGTTGTATTTTTACAATGATTGCACCAGGGTTTCTTCTGACCTTCTTTCTTCTTCTTGGACTGTTGGGACCCACCCTCCTTAGCAGTAGTTTGGGGCCCTGTTGAAGACTTCTGGTCTTTAGGTTTCTGATCTCCACCCTTTTGGTCTGTTTTCTTCTGATCACCCCCTTGGCCCTGGTTCTGGTTCTTTTGCTTAACCCTGGTTCTGACCCATTTGTCTGCCTTCTTTCCCAATTCTTGGGGAGAGGTCAGATCAGAGTCAACCAAGTGTTGATGCAGTTGCTGGTTTTGACAGTTATTTAAAATCTGTTCTCTCATCATCAAATTATACAATCCTGTAAAATCAGATACCTTACTTCCCAGCAACCAACCCTCCAAAGCCTTAGTGGCACATTCAATGTATTCAGACCAGTCCTGAGTCTGTGTCTTTTGGGTGTCTCTGAACATTAACCTGTACTGCTCAGTGGTTAAGCCTAACCCATCAACTAGAACACTCTTCAGGACTCTGTAGTTTCTGACATCCTCTTCTCTAACAGTGAGGAGTCTGTCTCTGCCTCTTCCTTCAAAGGAGAGCCAGAGGATTGCTGCCCACTGATCTTCAGGAACCTGCTGTACTTTGCAGGCTCTCTCAAGAGCAGTTATCCACTTGTGGATGTCATCCCCACTTTTGTAGGGGGGCACAACCTTAGACAGGTTTCTATTGTCGAAAACCCTATCTTTGTCCTTAGGGACAATGCTGCCACCAGTGGGTATAGACCCACTCTCTTTATGCTGTCTAGCCTTGCTAAGTTTCTCTTCCATCAGGGCTACTTCTAGCTCCTGCTTCCTGATCCTCAGCTGGGCCTCTTGCATCTTGGCCTCATGTTCCCTCCTCTGAGGGGTGGTCATCCTTCTCCTGGAGTGACCTTGAGAGCCTCTAGAGCCATGGGAAGCATTGGAGTCACCTGAGCGATTCCTTTGCCTTCCAAGCCCTGTGTTAAGTCCACTGGGGAGATCCAGTGGGTTGAACCCACTGTCAGTCCCCAATAGCCTTGGTTTAGCTGGGCCAAGTATAACACTTGGCACTGGGCTAGTTCTCCCTTCATCCTCACTACTGTCAGTATCCTTTTCACTCTCATCCTCTGTGGTAGGCATCCCATCTAAGGGGTGACTATTGGGAAGGGGTACTTCAGTGGCATCTTTAGAAGGGGGGCCTCCTGTTCCTGTCCCTAAGGGGGCTAACTGGGAAGCTTTCTTGAGTGCTCTCTGATTCTCATCATTCTGTAAGAGCTCTCTGAGCTCAGCAGAGTTTGGGTTCTTGGGCTGTTTAAGGCCTCTAAGAGTTGCCAAATGCCTGAGCTCATTCTGATTAAGGGTAGCAAAGCTGGATGGTGCCCTCTGGGGGTCACTCTCAACAGAGATGGGTACAGTGGACCCCTCTGCCCCGGCCATTGCTCTTAAGTGTGGGTGGATGTGTTGCAATCTACCTACACTTGGGTTTACCTACTAAACCTATCTAGTAGTTGTAGTCAGGGTGTGCTACTCCCTTTGCTCTACAACAACTAAGTTCAGTAGAACTTAAGTATATCTAATCTTGTTTTATATGTACCTACAGGTACCTATGTGATCTTTCAATTGGTAACCAAGAGATTACAATGGTAAAACACAGCAAGCTCAAATCCAACCGCTGCTCACCAATGTGAGAAGTTGGCCTGGTATATGCTGTTCACTAGTTCTAGTGACCACCTTGTACCATGCCAAGCAACCCTTATGGTGTGGTTGTAAGTCAACCTTTTCGGACTAGCTGCCCTAGTGGTAGCGTAGGCTAAGCAGTCTTTGAGGCTAAACTCGTGAAGCGTGTTAAGCAAGCTGTTTTACCAATAGCAACCCCCTTTTATACCAATGAAAGGACACCACACAGATATATATTCAAAATATATATGTATTTATTTCTCAAAGTAACCCCTAGTCTCTTTATGAGCACAGGAGCACAAATCGTCAAACAAGATTATCACAGAATACACAGAAGTTGCACGTTATATGGATAGGCCCTGGTGGCCACTCAAACCATATACTAAAATAGTGGTATAAGTACCACGAACAGAAAAGGGAAAAGGCCTAGGGCCTCTAGAATCGCTGGGCCTACAAGGAGCTAACGTCAGTTAGTGACCAGGAGGTCCACGGGTGGCGTGTGCAGAGCAAATAGTCACACGCGTGCTCCCATAGGTTTCAATGGGTGCGTAAAAAGTACAAAGTTACTGCAAAGGAGATCTTCCGGGTTGACTAGGAACTTAAGATTTGGAACACAGGCACTAGAGATGTATTACTACACATGGGCACCGGAGTACCAGCTTTACCTCACCCACAGGAAGCGGGTGCATAGGCCTCGAAGTGCGTCGGGTTTCTTCTATCTGTTCCGTGGGGCCTGTAGACAAAAGTGCTGCAGGCGGTCGGTCGGGAAGAGATGCAGTGGATCCAAGAGTGGATCGGAGATGTTGAAGACCTGTAAGCAGAGGGGACAGTGTTCACAGTCACTAGCCAGTGACCAGCGTGGCACCAGGTGGGTACCAGGCGATGTCGGGTGCAAACAGGTGATGAGGGGTAGCTTGTCTCCGCAGCCACGTGGTCCCTGAAGGTCGACGACGTCCAGGAGTCGGCTCACGAGCTGTCCCACGCAGGCTCTCGCTGTCGGCGGTGTCGGCGACTTGATCGAAGCAAACAAGCCTTGGCAAAAGCAATTGTAGGAGGATTCGGAAATCAGCTGTTGGTTCTGACCAGCAAGGTCAGAGGGATTGCTCCTTTGGAGGGGAGCAAGGGCCAGTCTGGAGCAACCAGACCAGCGGTGTTTGTCGTAGATTTCGTCGCCAAGATGGCCACTAGCCAGCGGGCCAGCAACCGGTTAGGCGCGTCGAGTGGCAAAATGCAGAAGGGCCCCACGCAGATCGTGGAGATGCTGGAGGGCTCACCTTTGGTGCAGATGCTGCTCGAGGGTTGGGCTTCTCAGGACCCAAAGCACAACTTGGAGGGAGCCTCGGTTGTTGCACTTGTCAGCTTGTCGTAGTCGTTCCAAGATGGCTGGCTCCACGTGTCTCGGTGCCTCCACGGGTCTCCTCTTTTCAGGGACTGTGGATCGGGCGGTGAGAGGTCTGGAGGTCCAGGTCTTGTCAGTCTCTGGGCTCGGGCTCCGGCGGGAGGCGGCAGCAAAGCAGACGGTGATTCGCTGGATGGTGCTTGCGTTAGCAAGGTGGTCACTCCCTGACCACAGGGGAGATTTTCTTCAGTCTTCTGTGCAGCAGAATGTCGAAGTTCCCGTCTTCTTCTTAGTTTCAAGTTGATTCCAGGATGTCTGAAGTCTTAGGACACAGCTCCTACCTTTATTCGGATTCTAGGGGCCGGACTACCTGCTAGGTCCCTCCCTATGGGTGGGACCAGGAAGGGGGGTGGTTACACCCCCAATCCTTTGTCCAGCTCGCCCCAGGCCCGGGACTGGTGTGCCCCAGGACCGGTTTGAACTGGCATATGCACCGAGGCTCCTTGTGAGCCACAGGCATGTCTGGTTTCTTTCAAGCCCTACCTGACCAATACACAAAATCCTGTCTGGGGTGGTGCACGCACCTCCCCTGGCAGGAAACCCTTTGTCCACACCTCCCAAGCTGGAAGGACTCCCAGCAGCAGGAGGGCAGACTTGTGTCTGTGGTGGCAGCATCCATTTTGTGGAGCTGAGGCTATGTCTGATTTTACCCGGGTTTCAGGTACTGTACATGTCGTGTCCCTCTAGAAGGGTGGAATGCTAACCCCGTCGCCAGAATTGGCGAGGGGTTAGTATTCCAATTCGTATGACACCTTACTCGACATGTTTTGATAAAGCCAAACCAAAGATAGCATTTAACCGCGAGGTTCATAATGCACTTAAGAGTATATGGTATGACGATATCTGGAAACAGTAGAAGGAAGTTGTTCCGACCACTGCAGACAGGCTCAGCTCATGCCAGAGCACCATCTCACATGGAACCAAGCACTCTGCCTTCAGGATTGTTAAGGCCTGCCATAGGAGTGACTCATAGGTTACCAGGTGTCCCATTTAAGGTTAGGTATAGGTATACTACACCTAAGTAAGAGGTGATTACACCAACTTACCCCAGCTGAGTGATCAGCCAGTTGTGTCAGATTGTTAGGCCAAGCCTGGGGTGGCATAATACATGCTTCAGCCCCTGGCAGGCCTTGGATACACCAATGCCCTGGGTACCTAGTGTACACTGGTACAGGGGCTGACAGGGTGATCCACTTTCAATTGGTTATGCACCTAGGGTGCATAGTTTTAATTTAGTAGAGAGAACAGCAGGCTGGGGGTCTGATTGGCAGGCCCACAGCCTCAATATGTCAAAAACCAGTGAAGCAAAAAGCAAAAATTTGGGGTGACCATAGGATAGCAGACCCTACTCTCCTACAACTAGCACCAGCACGACCCCCTACACTGTCTGAGGACCACTGCAGTGCCCTAAACCCCGAAACACCACCCCAGACCGACCCCCTACACTGCCCGAAAACCACTGCACTGCCCTAAACCCTGAAACACTAGCCCCAGCACGACCCCCTACACTGCCTGAACACGAGTGCACTGCCTTAAATCCTAAAACACTACCCCCAGCACGACCCCCTACACTACCCAAAGACCACTGCACTACGCTAAACCCTAAAACACTACCCCGCACGACCCCCTACACTACCCAAAGACCACTGCACTGCACTATACCCTAAAACACGACCCCCTACACTACACAAACACCGCTGCACAACCCTAAACCCTAAAACACTACCCCCAGCAGTACCCCCTACACTAAACAAACACCATTGCAGTACCCTAAACCCTATAACACTACCCCCAGCAGTACCCCCTTCACTACCCAAACACCACTGCACTACCCTAAACCCTAAAACACTACCCCCTACACTACACAAACACCATTGCAGTACCCTAAACCCTAAAACACTACCCCCAGCAGTACCCCCTACACTACCCAAACACCACTGCACTACCCTAAACTCTAAACCACTACCCCCAGCACAACGCTCTACACTACCCAAACACCACTGCACTACCCTAAACCCTAAAACCCTACCCCCAGCACAACCCCCTACAATACCCAAACACCACTGCACTACCCTGAACCCTAAAACACTCCCCCCAGCACGACTCCCACACTACCCAAACACAACTGCACTACCCTAAATCCTAAATCTACCCCCAGCACGACCCCCTACACTACCCAAACAGCACTGCACTACCCTAAACCCTAAAACACTACCCCCAGCACAACTCCATACACTAACACCACTGCACTGCCCTAAACCCTAAAGCACTACCCCAGCACGACCCCCTACACTACACAAACACCACTGCACTACCCTAAACCCTAAATCTACGCCATGCACGAACCCCTACACTACACAAACATCACTGCACTGCCCTAAACCGTGAAACACTTGCCCCAGCACAACCCCCTACACTGCCTGAAGACCAATGCACTGCCCTCAACCCTGAAACACTAGCCCCAGCATGACCCTCTACACTGCCCGAACACCACTGCACTGCCGTAAACCCTGAAACAGCACCCCAGCACAACCCCCTACACTGCCCAAACACCACTGCACTGCCCTAAACCCTAAATCTACCCCAAGCACTACCCCCTACTCTACACAAACATCACTACACTGCCCTAAACCCTGAAACAGTAGCCCCAGCACAACCCCCTACATTGCCCGAACACCACTGCACTGCCCTAAACCCTGAAAGACTAGCCCCAGCACGACCCCCTAAACTGCCCGAACACCACTGCACTGCCCTAAACCCTGAAACACCACCCCTAGCCCGACCCCCTACACTGCCCGAACGCCACTACACTGACGTAAACTCTGAAACACCACCCCAGCATGGCCACTACACTGCCTGAACACCACTGCACTGCCCTAAACTGTGAAACACTACCCCCAGCACGACCCCTATACTGCTCAAACACCACTGCACTGCCCTAAACCCTGAAACACCACCCCCAGCACGACCCCCTACACTGCCCAAACACCACTGCACTAAACCCTGAAACACCACGCCCTGCAAGACCCCCCTACAATGCCCGAACACCACTGCACTGCCCTAAACCCTGAAACACCAACCCCCTGCACGACCCCCTACACTACCCGAACACCACTGCACTGCCCTAAACCCTAAAACACCAGCACGACCCCTACACTGCCCGAACACACTGCACTGCCCTAACCCCTAAAACACCACCCCCAGAACGTTCCCCTACACTGCCCGAACACCACTGCTCTGCCCTAAACCCTGAAACACCAGCCCGACCCCTACACTGCCCGAACACCACTGCTCTGCCCTAAACCCTGAAACACCACCCCCTGCAAGACCCCCTACACTGCCCAAACACCACTCCACTAAATCCTGAAACACCACCCCCTGCAAGACCCCCCTACACTGCCCGAACACCACTGCACTGCCCTAAACCCTGAAACACCAACCCAGCACGACCCCCTACACTGCCTGAACACCACTGCACTGCCCTACACCCTAAATCTACCCCAAGCACAACCCCCTACATTACACAAACATCACTGCACTGCCCTAAACCCTGAAACACTAGCCCCAGCACGATCTCCTACAGTGCCCGAACACCACTGTACTGCCCTCAACCCTGAAAACACTAGCCCCAGCATGAACCCCTACACTGCCCGAACACCCTGCTCTACCCTAAACCCTAAAACACTACCCCCAGCACTACCCTCTATACTACCCAAACACCACTGCACTACCCTAAACCCTAAAACACTGCCCCAGGAGTACCCCCTACACTACCCAAAGACCACTACTCTAAACCCTAAAATACTACCCCCAGCAGTACCCCTACACTACCCAAACACCACTGCACTACCCTAAACCACCACCCCCAGCATGGCCCCCTACACTACCCAAACACCACTGCACTACCCTAAACCCTAAAACACTATCCCCAGCACGACACCCTACATTACCTAAACACCACTGCACTACCCTAAACCCTAAAACACTCCCACAGCACGACTCCCTACACTACCCAAACACCACGGCACTACCCTAAACCCTAAAACACTACCCCCAGCACAATCCCCTACACTACCCAGACACCACTGCACTACCCTAAACCCTAAAACATTCCCCCCAGCACGACTCCCTACACTACCCAAACACAACTGCACTACCCTAAACCCTAAATCTACCCCCAGCACGACCCCCTACACTACCCAAACACCACTGCACTACCCTAAACTCTAAAACACTACCCCCAGCACGACCCCTACACTAACACCACTGCACTGCCCTAAACCCTAAAACACTACCCCAAGCACGACACCCTACACTACACAAAAATCACTGCACTGCCCTAAACCCTGAAACACTAGCCGCAGCACGACCCCCTACACTGCCTGAACACCACTGCACTGCCCTAAACCCTGAAACACTAGCCCCAGCATGACCCCCTACACTGCCCAAACACCACTGCACTGCCCTAAACACTGAAACACCACCCCCAGCCCGACCCCCTACACTGCCCTAACACCACTGCAGTGCCCTAAACCCTAAAACACCACCCCAGCACGACCCCCTACACTGCCCGAACACCACTGAACTGCCCTAAAGCCTAAATCTACCCCAAGTATGAACCCCTACACTACACAAACATCACTGCACTGCCCTAAACCCTGAAACAATAGCCCCAGCATGACCCCCTACACTGCCCGAACACCACTGCACTGCCCTAAACCCTGAAACACCACCCCAGCACAGCCCCCTACACTGCCTGAAGACCAATGCACTGCCCTCAACCCTGAAACCCTACCCCCAGCACAACCCCCTACACTACCCAAACATCACTGCACTACCCTGAACCCTAAAACACTCCCCCCAGCACGACTCCCACACTACCCAAACACAACTGCACTACCCTAAATCCTAAATCTACCCCCAGCACGACCCCCTACACTACCCAAACACCACTGCACTACCCTAAACCCTAAAACACTACCCCCAGCATAACCCCATACACTAACACCACTGCACTGCCCTAAACCGTAAAGCACTACCCCCAGCACGACCCCCTACACTACACAAACACCACTGCACTACCCTAAACCCTAAATCTACGCCATGCACGAACCCCTACACTACACAAACATCACTGCACTGCCCTAAACCGTGAAACACTAGCCCCAGCACAACCCCCTACACTGCCTGAAGACCAATGCACTGCCCTCAACCCTGAAACACTAGCCCCAGCATGACCCTCTACACTGCCCGAACACCACTGCACTGCCGTAAACCCTGAAACAGCACCCCAGCACAACCCCCTACACTGCCCAAACACCACTGCACTGCCCTAAACCCTAAATCTACCCCAAGCACTACCCCCTACTCTACACAAACATCACTACACTGCCCTAAACCCTGAAACAGTAGCCCCAGCACAACCCCCTACATTGCCCGAACACCACTGCACTGCCCTAAACCCTGAAAGACTAGCCCCAGCACGACCCCCTAAACTGCCCGAACACCACTGCACTGCCCTAAACCCTGAAACACCACCCCCAGCCCGACCCCCTACACTGCCCTAACACCACTGCAGTGCCCTAAACCCTAAAACACCACCCCAGCACGACCCCCTACACTGCCCGAACACCACTGAACTGCCCTAAAGCCTAAATCTACCCCAAGTATGAACCCCTACACTACACAAACATCACTGCACTGCCCTAAACCCTGAAACAATAGCCCCAGCATGACCCCCTACACTGCCCGAACACCACTGCACTGCCCTAAACCCTGAAACACCACCCCAGCACGACCCACTACACTGCCCGAACACCACTGCACTACCCTAAACCCTAAAACACTACCCCCTACACTACACAAACACCACTGCACTACCCTAAACCCTAAAACACTACCCCCAGCACGCCCCCTACACTACCCAAACACCACTGCACTACCCTAAACCCTAAAACACTACCCCCAGCAGCACCCTCTACACTACCCAAACACCACTGCACTACCCTAAACCACTACCCCCAGCATGACCCCCTACACTACCCAAACACCACTGCACTACCCTAAACCCTAAAACACTACCCCAGCACGACCCCCTACCTACCTAAACACCACTGCACTACCCAAAACCCTAAAACACTCCCCCAGCACGACTCCCTAAACTACAAAAACACCACTGCACTACCCTAAACCCTAAACCACTCCCCCAGCACGACTCCCTACACTACCCAAACACAACTGCACTACCCTAAACCCTAAATCTACCCCCAGCATGACCCCCTACACTAACACCACTGCACTGCCCTAAACCCTAAAACACTAACCCCAGCACGACCCCCTACACTACACAAACACCACTGCACTACCCTAAACCCCAAATCTACCCCAAGCACGACTTCCTACACTACACAAAAATCACTGCACTGCCCTAAACCCTGAAACACAAGCCCCAGCATGACCCCCTACACTGCCCGAACACCACTGCACTGCCCTAAAGCCTGAAACACCACCCCCAGCCCGACCCCGTACACTGCCCGGACACCACTGCACTGCCCTAAACCCTGAAACACCACCCAAGCACGACCCCCTACACTGCCCATCCACCACTGCACTGCCCTAAACCCTAAATCTACCCCAAGCACGAACCCCTACACTACACACACATCACTGCACAGCCCTAAACCCTGAAACACTAGCCCCAGCACAAACCCCTACACTGCCCGAACACCACTGCACTGCCCTAAACCCTTTAACACTAGCCCCAGCACAACCCCTACACTGCTCGAACAGCACTGCCCTAAACCCTGAAACACCACCCCCAGGCCGACCCCCTACACTGCCCGAACACAACTGCACTGCCCTAAACCACTACCCTCAGCACGACCCCCTACACTGCCTGAACACCACCGCACTGCCCTAAACCCTGAAACACTAGCCCCAGCATGACCCCCCTACACTGCCTGAACACCACTGCACTGCCCTAAACCCTGAAACACTAGCCCCAGCATGACCCCCTACACTGCCCAAACTCCACTGCACTGCCCTAAACACTGAAACACCACCCCCAGCCCGACCCCCTACACTGCCCTAACACCACTGCAGTGCCCTAAACCCTAAAACACCACCCCAGCACGACCCCCTACACTGCCCGAACACTACTGAACTGCCCTAAAGCCTAAATCTACCCCAAGTATGAACCCCTACACTACACAAACATCACTGCACTGCCCTAAACCCTGAAACAATAGCCCCAGCATGACCCCCTACACTGCCCGAACACCACTGCACTGCCCTAAACCCTGAAACACCACCCCAGCACAGCCCCCTACACTGCCTGAAGACCAATGCACTGCCCTCAACCCTGAAACCCTACCCCCAGCACAACCCCCTACACTACCCAAACACCACTGCACTACTCTGAACCCTAAAACACTCCCCCCAGCACGACTCCCACACTACCCAAACACAATTGCACTACCCTAAATCCTAAATCTACCCCCAGCACGACCCCCTACACTACCCAAACACCACTGCACTACCCTAAACCCTAAAACACTACCCCCAGCACAACCCCATACACTAACACCACTGCACTGCCCTAAACCCTAAAGCACTACCCCCAGCACGACCCCCTACACTACACAAACACCACTGCACTACCCTAAACCCTAAATCTACGCCATGCACGAACCCCTACACTACACAAACATCACTGCACTGCCCTAAACCGTGAAACACTAGCCCCAGCACAACCCCCTACACTGCCTGAAGACCAATGCACTGCTCTCAACCCTGAAACACTAGCCCCAGCATGACCCTCTACACTGCCCGAACACCACTGCACTGCCATAAACCCTGAAACAGCACCCCAGCACAACCCCCTACATTGCCCGAACACCACTGCACTGCCCTAAACCCTGAAAGACTAGCCCCAGCACGACCCCCTAAACTGCCCGAACACCACTGCACTGCCCTAAACCCTGAAACACCACCCCCAGCCCGACCCCCTACACTGCCCTAACACCACTGCAGTGCCCTAAACCCTAAAACACCACCCCAGCACGACCCCCTACACTGCCCGAACACCACTGAACTGCCCTAAAGCCTAAATCTACCCCAAGTATGAACCCCTACACTACACAAACATCACTGCACTGCCCTAAACCCTGAAACAATAGCCCCAGCATGACCCCCTACACTGCCTGAACACCACTGCACTGCCCTAAACCCTGAAACACCACCCCAGCACGACCCGCTACACTGCCCGAACACCACTGCACTACCCTAAACCCTAAAACACTACCCCCTACACTACACAAACACCACTGCACTACCCTAAACCCTAAAACACTACCCCCAGCACGCCCCCTACACTACCCAAACACCACTGCACTACCCTAAACCCTAAAACACTACCCCCAGCAGCACCCTCTACACTACCCAAACACCACTGCACTACCCTAAACCACTACCCCCAGCATGACCCCCTACACTACCCAAACACCACTGCACTACCCTAAACCCTAAAACACTACCCCCAGCACGACCCCCTACCTACCTAAACACCACTGCACTACCCAAAACCCTAAAACACTCCCCCAGCATGACTCCCTAAACTACAAAAACACCACTGCACTACCCTAAACCCTAAACCACTCCCCCAGCACGACTCCCTACACTACCCAAACACAACTGCACTACCCTAAACCCTAAATCTACCCCCAGCATGACCCCCTACACTAACACCACTGCACTGCCCTAAACCCTAAAACACTAACCCCAGCACGACCCCCTACACTACACAAACACCACTGCACTACCCTAAACCCCAAATCTACCCCAAGCACGACTTCCTACACTACACAAAAATCACTGCACTGCCCTAAACCCTGAAACACTAGCCCAAGCACGACCCCCTACACTGCCTGAACACCACTGCACTGGCCTAAACCCTGAAACACAAGCCCCAGCATGACCCCCTACACTGCCCGAACACCACTGCACTGCCCTAAAGCCTGAAACACCACCCCCACCCCCAGCCCGACCCCGTACACTGCCCGGACACCACTGCACTGCCCTAAACCCTGAAACACCACCCAAGCACGACCCCCTACACTGCCCAACCACCACTGCACTGCCCTAAACCCTAAATCTACCCCAAGCACGAACCCCTACACTACACACACATCACTGCACAGCCCTAAACCCTGAAACACTAGCCCCAGCACAAACCCCTACACTGCCCGAACACCACTGCACTGCCCTAAACCCTTTAACACTAGCCCCAGCACAACCCCTACACTGCTCGAACAGCACTGCTCTAAACCCTGAAACACCACCCCCAGGCCGACCCCCTGCACTGCCCGAACACAACTGCACTACCCTAAACCACTACCCTCAGCACGACCCCCTACTCTACCCAAACACCACTGCACTTACTAACCTAAACCACTACCCATAGCACTACCCCCTACACTAGCCAAACACCACTGCACTACCCTAAACCCTAAAACATGACTCCCTATACTACACAAACACCACTGCACTACCCTAAGACACTACCCCAGCACGACCCCCTACACTACCCAAACACCACTGCACTACCCTAAACCCTAAAACACTCCCCCAGCACAACTCCCTACACTACCCAAACACAACTGCACTACCCTAAACCCTAAACCTATACACTACGCACACACCACGACTCTAAACCCTAAAATACTACCCCCAGCAGTACCTCTACACTACCCAAACACCACTGCACTACCCTAAACCACAACACCCAGCATGACCCCCTACACTACCCAAACACCACTGCACTACCCTAAACTCTAAAACACTCCCCCAGCACAACTCCCTACACTACCCAAACACAACTGCACTACCCTAAACCCTAAATCTACCCTCAGCACGACTCCCTACACTACCCAAACACCACTGCACTACCTTAAAGCCTAAAACACGACCCCCAGCACAACCCCATACACTAACACCACTGCACTGCCCTAAACCCTAAAACACAACCCCCTACACTAAACAAACACCACTGCACTACCCTAAACCCTAAATCTAACCCAAGCAGGACTCCCTACACTGCACAAAATTCACTGCACTGCCCTAATCCCTGAAACACCAGCCCCAGCACGACCCCCTACACTGCCTGAACACCACTGCACTGCCCTAAACCCTGAAACACTAGCCCCAGCACGACCCGCTACACTGCCCGAACACCACTGCACTGCCCTAAACGCCACCCCCAGCCCGACCCCCTAAACTGCACGAACATCACTGCACTGCCCTAAACCCTGAAACACCACCCCAGCACGACCACCTATACTGCCTGAACACCACTGCACTGCCCTTAACCCTAAGCCTACCCCAAGCACGACCCCCTATACTACACAAACATCACTGCACTGCCCTAAACCCTGAAACACTAGCCCCAGCATGACCCCGTACACTGCCCGAACACCACTGCACTGCCCTCAACCCTAAAACACTATCCCCTACACTACACAAACACCACTGCACTACCCTAAACCCTAAAACACTACCCCCAGCACGCCCCCTACACTACCCAAACACCACTGCACTACCCTAAACCCTAAAACACTACCCCCAGCAGCACCCTCTACACTACCCAAACACCACTGAACTACCCTAAACCCTAAAACACTGCCCCAGCAGTACCCCCTACACTACCCAAACACCACTACTCGAAACCCTAAAATACTAACCCCAGCAGAATCCCTACACTACCCAAACACCACTGCACTTCCCTAAACCACTACCCCCAGCATGACCCCCTACACTACCCAAACACCACTGCACTACCCTAAACCCTACAACACTACCCCCAGCACGACTCCCTACTCTACAAAAACACCACTGCACTACCCTAAACCCTAAACCACTCCCCCAGCACGACTCCCTACACTACCCAAACACAACTGCACTACCCTAAACCCTAAATCTACCCCCAGCATGACCCCTTACACTACCCAACTACCACTGCACTACCTAAACCCTAAAACACTACTCCAGCACGACCCCTACACTAACACCACTGCACTGCCCTAAACCCTAAAACACTACCCCAGCACGACCCCTACAATGCCTGAACACCACTGCACTGCCCTAAACCCTGAAACACTAGCCCCAGCACGACCCGCTACACTGCCCGAACACCACTGCACTGCCCTAAACGCCACCCCCAGCCCGACCCCCTAAACTGCACGAACATCACTGCACTGCCCTAAACCCTGAAACACCACCCCAGCACGACCACCTATACTGCCTGAACACCACTGCACTGCCCTTAACCCTAAGCCTACCCCAAGCACGACCCCCTATACTACACAAACATCACTGCACTGCCCTAAACCCTGAAACACTAGCCCCAGCATGACCCCGTACACTGCCCGAACACCACTGCACTGCCCTCAACCCTAAAACACTATCCCCTACACTACACAAACACCACTGCACTACCCTAAACCCTAAAACACTACCCCCAGCACGCCCCCTACACTACCCAAACACCACTGCACTACCCTAAACCCTAAAACACTACCCCCAGCAGCACCCTCTACACTACCCAAACACCACTGAACTACCCTAAACCCTAAAACACTGCCCCAGCAGTACCCCCTACACTACCCAAACACCACTACTCGAAACCCTAAAATACTACCCCCAGCAGAATCCCTACACTACCCAAACACCACTGCACTTCCCTAAACCACTACCCCCAGCATGACCCCCTACACTACCCAAACACCACTGCACTACCCTAAACCCTACAACACTACCCCGAGCACGACTCCCTACTCTACAAAAACACCACTGCACTACCCTAAACCCTACAACACTACCCCGAGCACGACTCCCTACTCTACAAAAACACAACTGCACTACCCTAAACCCTAAATCTACCCCCAGCATGACCCCTTACACTACCCAACTACCACTGCACTACCTAAACCCTAAAACACTACTCCAGCACGACCCCTACACTAACACCACTGCACTGCCCTAAACCCTAAAACACTACCCCAGCACGACCCCTACACTAACACCACTGCACTGCCCTAAACCCTGAAACACCACCCAAGCACGACCCCCTACACTGCCCAACCACCACTGCACTGCCCTAAACCCTAAATCTACCCCAAGCACGAACCCCTACACTACACACACATCACTGCACAGCCCTAAACCCTGAAACACTAGCCCCAGCACAAACCCCTACACTGCCCGAACACCACTGCACTGCCCTAAACCCTTTAACACTAGCCCCAGCACAACCCCTACACTGCTCGAACAGCACTGCCCTAAACCCTGAAACACCACCCCCAGGCCGACCCCCTACACTGCCCGAACACAACTGCACTACCCTAAACCACTACCCTCAGCACGACCCCCTACACTGCCTGAACACCACCGCACTGCCCTAAACCCTGAAACACTAGCCCTAGCATGACCCCCCTACACTGCCTGAACACCACTGCACTGCCCTAAACCCTGAAACACTAGCCCCAGCATGACCCCCTACACTGCCCAAACACCACTGCACTGCCCTAAACACTGAAACACCACCCCCAGCCCGACCCCCTACACTGCCCTAACACCACTGCAGTGCCCTAAACCCTAAAACACCACCCCAGCACGACCCCCTACACTGCCCGAACACCACTGAACTGCCCTAAAGCCTAAATCTACCCCAAGTATGAACCCCTACACTACACAAACATCACTGCACTGCCCTAAACCCTGAAACAATAGCCCCAGCATGACCCCCTACACTGCCCGAACACCACTGCACTGCCCTAAACCCTGAAACACCACCCCAGCACAGCCCCCTACACTGCCTGAAGACCAATGCACTGCCCTCAACCCTGAAACCCTACCCCCAGCACAACCCCCTACACTACCCAAACACCACTGCACTACCCTGAACCCTAAAACACTCCCCCCAGCACGACTCCCACACTACCCAAACACAACTGCACTACCCTAAATCCTAAATCTACCCCCAGCACGACCCCCTACACTACCCAAACACCACTGCACTACCCTAAACCCTAAAACACTACCCCCAGCACAACCCCATACACTAACACCACTGTACTGCCCTAAACCCTAAAGCACTACCGCCAGCACGACCCCCTACACTACACAAACACCACTGCACTACCCTAAACCCTAAATCTACGCCATGCACGAACCCCTACACTACACAAACATCACTGCACTGCCCTAAACCGTGAAACACTAGCCCCAGCACAACCCCCTACACTGCCTGAAGACCAATGCACTGCCCTCAACCCTGAAACACTAGCCCCAGCATGACCCTCTACACTGCCCGAACACCACTGCACTGCCATAAACCCTGAAACAGCACCCCAGCACAACCCCCTACATTGCCCGAACACCACTGCACTGCCCTAAACCCTGAAAGACTAGCCCCAGCACGACCCCCTAAACTGCCCGAACACCACTGCACTGCCCTAAACCCTGAAACACCACCCCCAGCCCGACCCCCTACACTGCCCGAACACCACTGCACTGCCCTAAACCCTGAAACACCACCCCCAGCACGACCCCCTACACTGCCCGAACACCACTGAACTGCCCTAAAGCCTACATCTACCCCAAGTATGAACCCCTACACTACACAAACATCACTGCACTGCCCTAAACCCTGAAACAATAGCCCCAGCATGACCCCCTACACTGCCCGAACACCACTGCACTGCCCTAAACCCTGAAACACCACCCCAGCACGACCCGCTACACTGCCCGAACACCACTGCACTACCCTAAACCTTAAAACACTACCCCCTACACTACACAAACACCACTGCACTACCCTAAACCCTAAAACACTACCCCCAGCACGCCCCCTACACTACCCAAACACCACTGCACTACCCTAAACCCTACAACACTACCCCCAGCACGACTCCCTACTCTACAAAAACACCACTGCACTACCCTAAACCCTAAACCACTCCCCCAGCACGACTCCCTACACTACCCAAACACAACTGCACTACCCTAAACCCTAAATCTACCCCCAGCATGACCCCTTACACTACCCAACTACCACTGCACTACCTAAACCCTAAAACACTACTCCAGCACGACCCCTACACTAACACCACTGCACTGCCCTAAACCCTAAAACACTACCCCAGCACGACCCCTACACTGCCTGAACACCACTGCACTGCCCTAAACCCTGAAACACTAGCCCCAGCACGACCCGCTACACTGCCCGAACACCACTGCACTGCCCTAAACGCCACCCCCAGCCCGACCCCCTAAACTGCACGAACATCACTGCACTGCCCTAAACCCTGAAACACCACCCCAGCACGACCACCTATACTGCCTGAACACCACTGCACTGCCCTTAACCCTAAGCCTACCCCAAGCACGACCCCCTATACTACACAAACATCACTGCACTGCCCTAAACCCTGAAACACTAGCCCCAGCATGACCCCGTACACTGCCCGAACACCACTGCACTGCCCTCAACCCTAAAACACTATCCCCTACACTACACAAACACCACTGCACTACCCTAAACCCTAAAACACTACCCCCAGCACGCCCCCTACACTACCCAAACACCACTGCACTACCCTAAACCCTAAAACACTACCCCCAGCAGCACCCTCTACACTACCCAAACACCACTGAACTACCCTAAACCCTAAAACACTGCCCCAGCAGTACCCCCTACACTACCCAAACACCACTACTCGAAACCCTAAAATACTACCCCCAGCAGAATCCCTACACTACCCAAACACCACTGCACTTCCCTAAACCACTACCCCCAGCATGACCCCCTACACTACCCAAACACCACTGCACTACCCTAAACCCTACAACACTACCCCGAGCACGACTCCCTACTCTACAAAAACACCACTGCACTACCCTAAACCCTACAACACTACCCCGAGCACGACTCCCTACTCTACAAAAACACAACTGCACTACCCTAAACCCTAAATCTACCCCCAGCATGACCCCTTACACTACCCAACTACCACTGCACTACCTAAACCCTAAAACACTACTCCAGCACGACCCCTACACTAACACCACTGCACTGCCCTAAACCCTAAAACACTACCCCAGCACGACCCCTACACTAACACCACTGCACTGCCCTAAACCCTGAAACACCACCCAAGCACGACCCCCTACACTGCCCAACCACCACTGCACTGCCCTAAACCCTAAATCTACCCCAAGCACGAACCCCTACACTACACACACATCACTGCACAGCCCTAAACCCTGAAACACTAGCCCCAGCACAAACCCCTACACTGCCCGAACACCACTGCACTGCCCTAAACCCTTTAACACTAGCCCCAGCACAACCCCTACACTGCTCGAACAGCACTGCCCTAAACCCTGAAACACCACCCCCAGGCCGACCCCCTACACTGCCCGAACACAACTGCACTACCCTAAACCACTACCCTCAGCACGACCCCCTACACTGCCTGAACACCACCGCACTGCCCTAAACCCTGAAACACTAGCCCCAGCATGACCCCCCTACACTGCCTGAACACCACTGCACTGCCCTAAACCCTGAAACACTAGCCCCAGCATGACCCCCTACACTGCCCAAACACCACTGCACTGCCCTAAACACTGAAACACCACCCCCAGCCCGACCCCCTACACTGCCCTAACACCACTGCAGTGCCCTAAACCCTAAAACACCACCCCAGCACGACCCCCTACACTGCCCGAACACCACTGAACTGCCCTAAAGCCTAAATCTACCCCAAGTATGAACCCCTACACTACACAAACATCACTGCACTGCCCTAAACCCTGAAACAATAGCCCCAGCATGACCCCCTACACTGCCCGAACACCACTGCACTGCCCTAAACCCTGAAACACCACCCCAGCACAGCCCCCTACACTGCCTGAAGACCAATGCACTGCCCTCAACCCTGAAACCCTACCCCCAGCACAACCCCCTACACTACCCAAACACCACTGCACTACCCTGAACCCTAAAACACTCCCCCCAGCACGACTCCCACACTACCCAAACACAACTGCACTACCCTAAATCCTAAATCTACCCCCAGCACGACCCCCTACACTACCCAAACACCACTGCACTACCCTAAACCCTAAAACACTACCCCCAGCACAACCCCATACACTAACACCACTGCACTGCCCTAAACCCTAAAGCACTACCGCCAGCACGACCCCCTACACTACACAAACACCACTGCACTACCCTAAACCCTAAATCTACGCCATGCACGAACCCCTACACTACACAAACATCACTGCACTGCCCTAAACCGTGAAACACTAGCCCCAGCACAACCCCCTACACTGCCTGAAGACCAATGCACTGCCCTCAACCCTGAAACACTAGCCCCAGCATGACCCTCTACACTGCCCGAACACCACTGCACTGCCATAAACCCTGAAACAGCACCCCAGCACAACCCCCTACATTGCCCGAACACCACTGCACTGCCCTAAACCCTGAAAGACTAGCCCCAGCACGACCCCCTAAACTGCCCGAACACCACTGCACTGCCCTAAACCCTGAAACACCACCCCCAGCCCGACCCCCTACACTGCCCTAACACCACTGCAGTGCCCTAAACCCTAAAACACCACCCCAGCACGACCCCCTACACTGCCCGAACACCACTGAACTGCCCTAAAGCCTAAATCTACCCCAAGTATGAACCCCTACACTACACAAACATCACTGCACTGCCCTAAACCCTGAAACAATAGCCCCAGCATGACCCCCTACACTGCCCGAACACCACTGCACTGCCCTAAACCCTGAAACACCACCCCAGCACGACCCGCTACACTGCCCGAACACCACTGCACTACCCTAAACCTTAAAACACTACCCCCTACACTACACAAACACCACTGCACTACCCTAAACCCTAAAACACTACCCCCAGCACGCCCCCTACACTACCCAAACACCACTGCACTACCCTAAACCCTACAACACTACCCCCAGCACGACTCCCTACTCTACAAAAACACCACTGCACTACCCTAAACCCTAAACCACTCCCCCAGCACGACTCCCTACACTACCCAAACACAACTGCACTACCCTAAACCCTAAATCTACCCCCAGCATGACCCCTTACACTACCCAACTACCACTGCACTACCTAAACCCTAAAACACTACTCCAGCACGACCCCTACACTAACACCACTGCACTGCCCTAAACCCTAAAACACTACCCCAGCACGACCCCTACACTGCCTGAACACCACTGCACTGCCCTAAACCCTGAAACACTAGCCCCAGCACGACCCGCTACACTGCCCGAACACCACTGCACTGCCCTAAACGCCACCCCCAGCCCGACCCCCTAAACTGCACGAACATCACTGCACTGCCCTAAACCCTGAAACACCACCCCAGCACGACCACCTATACTGCCTGAACACCACTGCACTGCCCTTAACCCTAAGCCTACCCCAAGCACGACCCCCTATACTACACAAACATCACTGCACTGCCCTAAACCCTGAAACACTAGCCCCAGCATGACCCCGTACACTGCCCGAACACCACTGCACTGCCCTCAACCCTAAAACACTATCCCCTACACTACACAAACACCACTGCACTACCCTAAACCCTAAAACACTACCCCCAGCACGCCCCCTACACTACCCAAACACCACTGCACTACCCTAAACCCTAAAACACTACCCCCAGCAGCACCCTCTACACTACCCAAACACCACTGAACTACCCTAAACCCTAAAACACTGCCCCAGCAGTACCCCCTACACTACCCAAACACCACTACTCGAAACCCTAAAATACTACCCCCAGCAGAATCCCTACACTACCCAAACACCAATGCACTTCCCTAAACCACTACCCCCAGCATGACCCCCTACACTACCCAAACACCACTGCACTACCCTAAACCCTACAACACTACCCCGAGCACGACTCCCTACTCTACAAAAACACCACTGCACTACCCTAAACCCTACAACACTACCCCGAGCACGACTCCCTACTCTACAAAAACACAACTGCACTACCCTAAACCCTAAATCTACCCCCAGCATGACCCCTTACACTACCCAACTACCACTGCACTACCTAAACCCTAAAACACTACTCCAGCACGACCCCTACACTAACACCACTGCACTGCCCTAAACCCTAAAACACTACCCCAGCACGACCCCTACACTAACACCACTGCACTGCCCTAAACCCTGAAACACCACCCAAGCACGACCCCCTACACTGCCCAACCACCACTGCACTGCCCTAAACCCTAAATCTACCCCAAGCACGAACCCCTACACTACACACACATCACTGCACAGCCCTAAACCCTGAAACACTAGCCCCAGCACAAACCCCTACACTGCCCGAACACCACTGCACTGCCCTAAACCCTTTAACACTAGCCCCAGCACAACCCCTACACTGCTCGAACAGCACTGCCCTAAACCCTGAAACACCACCCCCAGGCCGACCCCCTACACTGCCCGAACACAACTGCACTACCCTAAACCACTACCCTCAGCACGACCCCCTACACTGCCTGAACACCACCGCACTGCCCTAAACCCTGAAACACTAGCCCCAGCATGACCCCCCTACACTGCCTGAACACCACTGCACTGCCCTAAACCCTGAAACACTAGCCCCAGCATGACCCCCTACACTGCCCAAACACCACTGCACTGCCCTAAACACTGAAACACCACCCCCAGCCCGACCCTCTACACTGCCCTAACACCACTGCAGTGCCCTAAACCCTAATACACCACCCCAGCACGACCCCCTACACTGCCCGAACACCACTGAACTGCCCTAAAGCCTAAATCTACCCCAAGTATGAACCCCTACACTACACAAACATCACTGCACTGCCCTAAACCCTGAAACACTAGCCCCAGCACAAACCCCTACACTGCCCGAACACCACTGCACTGCCCTAAACCCTTTAACAAAAGCCCCAGCACAACCCCACCACTGCACTACCCTAAACCCTAAAACATGACTCCCTATGCTACACAAACACCACTGCACTACCCTAAGACACTACCCCAGCACGACCCCCTACACTACCCAAACACCACTGCACTACCCTAAACCCTAAAACACTCCCCCAGCACAACTCCCTACACTACCCAAACACAACTGCACTACCCTAAACCCTAAACCTATACACTACGCACACACCACGACTCTAAACCCTAAAATACTACCCCCAGCAGTACCTCTACACTACCCAAACACCACTGCACTACCCTAAACCACAACACCCAGCATGACCCCCTACACTACCCAAACACCACTGCACTACCCTAAACTCTAAAACACTCCCCCAGCACAACTCCCTACACTACCCAAACACAACTGCACTACCCTAAACCCTAAATCTACCCTCAGCACGACTCCCTACACTACCCAAACACCACTGCACTACCTTAAAGCCTAAAATACGACCCCAAGCACAACCCCATACACTAACACCACTGCACTGCCCTAAACCCTAAAACACAACCCCCTACACTAAACAAACACCACTGCACTACCCTAAACCCTAAATCTAACCCAAGCAGGACTCCCTACACTGCACAAAAATCACTGCACTGCCCTAATCCCTGAAACACCAGCCCCAGCACGACCCCCTACACTGCCTGAACACCACTGCACTGCCCTAAACCCTGAAACACTAGCCCCAACACGACCCGCTACACTGCCCGAACACCACTGCACTGCCCTAAACGCCACCCCCAGCCCGACCCCCTAAACTGCACGAACATCACTGCACTGCCCTAAACCCTGAAACACCACCCCAGCACGACCACCTATACTGCCTGAACACCACTGCACTGCCCTTAACCCTAAGCCTACCCCAAGCACGACCCCCTATACTACACAAACATCACTGCACTGCCCTAAACCCTGAAACACTAGCCCCAGCATGACCCCGTACACTGCCCGAACACCACTGCACTGCCCTCAACCCTAAAACACTATCCCCTACACTACACAAACACCACTGCACTACCCTAAACCCTAAAACACTACCCCCAGCACGCCCCCTACACTACCCAAACACCACTGCACTACCCTAAACCCTAAAACACTACCCCCAGCAGCACCCTCTACACTACCCAAACACCACTGAACTACCCTAAACCCTAAAACACTGCCCCAGCAGTACCCCCTACACTACCCAAACACCACTACTCGAAACCCTAAAATACTACCCCCAGCAGAATCCCTACACTACCCAAACACCACTACACTTCCCTAAACCACTACCCCCAGCATGACCCCCTACACTACCCAAACACCACTGCACTACCCTAAACCCTACAACACTACCCCCAGCACGACTCCCTACTCTACAAAAACACCACTGCACTACCCTAAACCCTAAACCACTCCCCCAGCACGACTCCCTACACTACCCAAACACAACTGCACTACCCTAAACCCTAAATCTACCCCCAGCATGACCCCTTACACTACCCAACTACCACTGCACTACCTAAACCCTAAAACACTACTCCAGCACGACCCCTACACTAACACCACTGCACTGCCCTAAACCCTAAAACACTACCCCAGCACGACCCCTACACTGCCTGAACACCACTGCACTGCCCTAAACCCTGAAACACTAGCCCCAGCACGACCCGCTACACTGCCCGAACACCACTGCACTGCCCTAAACGCCACCCCCAGCCCGACCCCCTAAACTGCACGAACATCACTGCACTGCCCTAAACCCTGAAACACCACCCCAGCACGACCACCTATACTGCCTGAACACCACTGCACTGCCCTTAACCCTAAGCCTACCCCAAGCACGACCCCCTATACTACACAAACATCACTGCACTGCCCTAAACCCTGAAACACTAGCCCCAGCATGACCCCGTACACTGCCCGAACACCACTGCACTGCCCTCAACCCTAAAACACTATCCCCTACACTACACAAACACCACTGCACTACCCTAAACCCTAAAACACTACCCCCAGCACGCCCCCTACACTACCCAAACACCACTGCACTACCCTAAACCCTAAAACACTACCCCCAGCAGCACCCTCTACACTACCCAAACACCACTGAACTACCCTAAACCCTAAAACACTGCCCCAGCAGTACCCCCTACACTACCCAAACACCACTACTCGAAACCCTAAAATACTACCCCCAGCAGAATCCCTACACTACCCAAACACCACTGCACTTCCCTAAACCACTACCCCCAGCATGACCCCCTACACTACCCAAACACCACTGCACTACCCTAAACCCTACAACACTACCCCGAGCACGACTCCCTACTCTACAAAAACACCACTGCACTACCCTAAACCCTAAACCACTCCCCCAGCACGACTCCCTACACTACCCAAACACAAATGCACTACCCTAAACCCTAAATCTACCCCCAGCATGACCCCTTACACTACCCAACTACCACTGCACTACCTAAACCCTAAAACACTACTCCAGCACGACCCCTACACTAACACCACTGCACTGCCCTAAACCCTAAAACACTACCCCAGCACGACCCCTACACTGCCTGAACACCACTGCACTGCCCTAAACCCTGAAACACTAGCCCCAGCACGACCCGCTACACTGCCCGAACACCACTGCACTGCCCTAAACGCCACCCCCAGCCCGACCCCCTAAACTGCACGAACATCACTGCACTGCCCTAAACCCTGAAACACCACCCCAGCACGACCACCTATACTGCCTGAACACCACTGCACTGCCCTTAACCCTAAGCCTACCCCAAGCACGACCCCCTATACTACACAAACATCACTGCACTGCCCTAAACCCTGAAACACTAGCCCCAGCATGACCCCGTACACTGCCCGAACACCACTGCACTGCCCTCAACCCTAAAACACTATCCCCTACACTACACAAACACCACTGCACTACCCTAAACCCTAAAACACTACCCCCAGCACGCCCCCTACACTACCCAAACACCACTGCACTACCCTAAACCCTAAAACACTACCCCCAGCAGCACCCTCTACACTACCCAAACACCACTGAACTACCCTAAACCCTAAAACACTGCCCCAGCAGTACCCCCTACACTACCCAAACACCACTACTCGAAACCCTAAAATACTACCCCCAGCAGAATCCCTACACTACCCAAACACCACTGCACTTCCCTAAACCACTACCCCCAGCATGACCCCCTACACTACCCAAACACCACTGCACTACCCTAAACCCTACAACACTACCCCGAGCACGACTCCCTACTCTACAAAAACACCACTGCACTACCCTAAACCCTAAACCACTCCCCCAGCACGACTCCCTACACTACCCAAACACAACTGCACTACCCTAAACCCTAAATCTACCCCCAGCATGACCCCTTACACTACCCAACTACCACTGCACTACCTAAACCCTAAAACACTACTCCAGCACGACCCCTACACTAACACCACTGCACTGCCCTAAACCCTAAAACACTACCCCAGCACGACCCCTACACTGCCTGAACACCACTGCACTGCCCTAAACCCTGAAACACTAGCCCCAGCACGACCCGCTACACTGCCCGAACACCACTGCACTGCCCTAAACGCCACCCCCAGCCCGACCCCCTAAACTGCACGAACATCACTGCACTGCCCTAAACCCTGAAACACCACCCCAGCACGACCACCTATACTGCCTGAACACCACTGCACTGCCCTTAACCCTAAGCCTACCCCAAGCACGACCCCCTATACTACACAAACATCACTGCACTGCCCTAAACCCTGAAACACTAGCCCCAGCATGACCCCGTACACTGCCCGAACACCACTGCACTGCCCTCAACCCTAAAACACTATCCCCTACACTACACAAACACCACTGCACTACCCTAAACCCTAAAACACTACCCCCAGCACGACCCCTACACTACCCAAACACCACTGCACTACCCTAAACCCTAAAACACTACCCCCAGCAGCACCCTCTACACTACCCAAACACCACTGAACTACCCTAAACCCTAAAACACTGCCCCAGCAGTACCCCCTACACTACCCAAACACCACTACTCGAAACCCTAAAATACTACCCCCAGCAGAATCCCTACACTACCCAAACACCACTGCACTTCCCTAAACCACTACCCCCAGCATGACCCCCTACACTACCCAAACACCACTGCACTACCCTAAACCCTACAACACTACCCCGAGCACGACTCCCTACTCTACAAAAACACCACTGCACTACCCTAAACCCTACAACACTACCCCGAGCACGACTCCCTACTCTACAAAAACACAACTGCACTACCCTAAACCCTAAATCTACCCCCAGCATGACCCCTTACACTACCCAACTACCACTGCACTACCTAAACCCTAAAACACTACTCCAGCACGACCCCTACACTAACACCACTGCACTGCCCTAAACCCTAAAACACTACCCCAGCACGACCCCTACACTAACACCACTGCACTGCCCTAAACCCTGAAACACCACCCAAGCACGACCCCCTACACTGCCCAACCACCACTGCACTGCCCTAAACCCTAAATCTACCCCAAGCACGAACCCCTACACTACACACACATCACTGCACAGCCCTAAACCCTGAAACACTAGCCCCAGCACAAACCCCTACACTGCCCGAACACCACTGCACTGCCCTAAACCCTTTAACACTAGCCCCAGCACAACCCCTACACTGCTCGAACAGCACTGCCCTAAACCCTGAAACACCACCCCCAGGCCGACCCCCTACACTGCCCGAACACAACTGCACTACCCTAAACCACTACCCTCAGCACGACCCCCTACACTGCCTGAACACCACCGCACTGCCCTAAACCCTGAAACACTAGCCCCAGCATGACCCCCCTACACTGCCTGAACACCACTGCACTGCCCTAAACCCTGAAACACTAGCCCCAGCATGACCCCCTACACTGCCCAAACACCACTGCACTGCCCTAAACACTGAAACACCACCCCCAGCCCGACCCCCTACACTGCCCTAACACCACTGCAGTGCCCTAAACCCTAAAACACCACCCCAGCACGACCCCCTACACTGCCCGAACACCACTGAACTGCCCTAAAGCCTAAATCTACCCCAAGTATGAACCCCTACACTACACAAACATCACTGCACTGCCCTAAACCCTGAAACAATAGCCCCAGCATGACCCCCTACACTGCCCGAACACCACTGCACTGCCCTAAACCCTGAAACACCACCCCAGCACAGCCCCCTACACTGCCTGAAGACCAATGCACTGCCCTCAACCCTGAAACCCTACCCCCAGCACAACCCCCTACACTACCCAAACACCACTGCACTACCCTGAACCCTAAAACACTCCCCCCAGCACGACTCCCACACTACCCAAACACAACTGCACTACCCTAAATCCTAAATCTACCCCCAGCACGACCCCCTACACTACCCAAACACCACTGCACTACCCTAAACCCTAAAACACTACCCCCAGCACAACCCCATACACTAACACCACTGCACTGCCCTAAACCCTAAAGCACTACCGCCAGCACGACCCCCTACACTACACAAACACCACTGCACTACCCTAAACCCTAAATCTACGCCATGCACGAACCCCTACACTACACAAACATCACTGCACTGCCCTAAACCGTGAAACACTAGCCCCAGCACAACCCCCTACACTGCCTGAAGACCAATGCACTGCCCTCAACCCTGAAACACTAGCCCCAGCATGACCCTCTACACTGCCCGAACACCACTGCACTGCCATAAACCCTGAAACAGCACCCCAGCACAACCCCCTACATTGCCCGAACACCACTGCACTGCCCTAAACCCTGAAAGACTAGCCCCAGCACGACCCCCTAAACTGCCCGAACACCACTGCACTGCCCTAAACCCTGAAACACCACCCCCAGCCCGACCCCCTACACTGCCCTAACACCACTGCAGTGCCCTAAACCCTAAAACACCACCCCAGCACGACCCCCTACACTGCCCGAACACCACTGAACTGCCCTAAAGCCTAAATCTACCCCAAGTATGAACCCCTACACTACACAAACATCACTGCACTGCCCTAAACCCTGAAACAATAGCCCCAGCATGACCCCCTACACTGCCCGAACACCACTGCACTGCCCTAAACCCTGAAACACCACCCCAGCACGACCCGCTACACTGCCCGAACACCACTGCACTACCCTAAACCTTAAAACACTACCCCCTACACTACACAAACACCACTGCACTACCCTAAACCCTAAAACACTACCCCCAGCACGCCCCCTACACTACCCAAACACCACTGCACTACCCTAAACCCTACAACACTACCCCCAGCACGACTCCCTACTCTACAAAAACACCACTGCACTACCCTAAACCCTAAACCACTCCCCCAGCACGACTCCCTACACTACCCAAACACAACTGCACTACCCTAAACCCTAAATCTACCCCCAGCATGACCCCTTACACTACCCAACTACCACTGCACTACCTAAACCCTAAAACACTACTCCAGCACGACCCCTACACTAACACCACTGCACTGCCCTAAACCCTAAAACACTACCCCAGCACGACCCCTACACTGCCTGAACACCACTGCACTGCCCTAAACCCTGAAACACTAGCCCCAGCACGACCCGCTACACTGCCCGAACACCACTGCACTGCCCTAAACGCCACCCCCAGCCCGACCCCCTATACTGCACGAACATCACTGCACTGCCCTAAACCCTGAAACACCACCCCAGCACGACCACCTATACTGCCTGAACACCACTGCACTGCCCTTAACCCTAAGCCTACCCCAAGCACGACCCCCTATACTACACAAACATCACTGCACTGCCCTAAACCCTGAAACACTAGCCCCAGCATGACCCCGTACACTGCCCGAACACCACTGCACTGCCCTCAACCCTAAAACACTATCCCCTACACTACACAAACACCACTGCACTACCCTAAACCCTAAAACACTACCCCCAGCACGCCCCCTACACTACCCAAACACCACTGCACTACCCTAAACCCTAAAACACTACCCCCAGCAGCACCCTCTACACTACCCAAACACCACTGAACTACCCTAAACCCTAAAACACTGCCCCAGCAGTACCCCCTACACTACCCAAACACCACTACTCGAAACCCTAAAATACTACCCCCAGCAGAATCCCTACACTACCCAAACACCAATGCACTTCCCTAAACCACTACCCCCAGCATGACCCCCTACACTACCCAAACACCACTGCACTACCCTAAACCCTACAACACTACCCCGAGCACGACTCCCTACTCTACAAAAACACCACTGCACTACCCTAAACCCTACAACACTACCCCGAGCACGACTCCCTACTCTACAAAAACACAACTGCACTACCCTAAACCCTAAATCTACCCCCAGCATGACCCCTTACACTACCCAACTACCACTGCACTACCTAAACCCTAAAACACTACTCCAGCACGACCCCTACACTAACACCACTGCACTGCCCTAAACCCTAAAACACTACCCCAGCACGACCCCTACACTAACACCACTGCACTGCCCTAAACCCTGAAACACCACCCAAGCACGACCCCCTACACTGCCCAACCACCACTGCACTGCCCTAAACCCTAAATCTACCCCAAGCACGAACCCCTACACTACACACACATCACTGCACAGCCCTAAACCCTGAAACACTAGCCCCAGCACAAACCCCTACACTGCCCGAACACCACTGCACTGCCCTAAACCCTTTAACACTAGCCCCAGCACAACCCCTACACTGCTCGAACAGCACTGCCCTAAACCCTGAAACACCACCCCCAGGCCGACCCCCTACACTGCCCGAACACAACTGCACTACCCTAAACCACTACCCTCAGCACGACCCCCTACACTGCCTGAACACCACCGCACTGCCCTAAACCCTGAAACACTAGCCCCAGCATGACCCCCCTACACTGCCTGAACACCACTGCACTGCCCTAAACCCTGAAACACTAGCCCCAGCATGACCCCCTACACTGCCCAAACACCACTGCACTGCCCTAAACACTGAAACACCACCCCCAGCCCGACCCTCTACACTGCCCTAACACCACTGCAGTGCCCTAAACCCTAATACACCACCCCAGCACGACCCCCTACACTGCCCGAACACCACTGAACTGCCCTAAAGCCTAAATCTACCCCAAGTATGAACCCCTACACTACACAAACATCACTGCACTGCCCTAAACCCTGAAACACTAGCCCCAGCACAAACCCCTACACTGCCCGAACACCACTGCACTGCCCTAAACCCTTTAACAAAAGCCCCAGCACAACCCCACCACTGCACTACCCTAAACCCTAAAACATGACTCCCTATGCTACACAAACACCACTGCACTACCCTAAGACACTACCCCAGCACGACCCCCTACACTACCCAAACACCACTGCACTACCCTAAACCCTAAAACACTCCCCCAGCACAACTCCCTACACTACCCAAACACAACTGCACTACCCTAAACCCTAAACCTATACACTACGCACACACCACGACTCTAAACCCTAAAATACTACCCCCAGCAGTACCTCTACACTACCCAAACACCACTGCACTACCCTAAACCACAACACCCAGCATGACCCCCTACACTACCCAAACACCACTGCACTACCCTAAACTCTAAAACACTCCCCCAGCACAACTCCCTACACTACCCAAACACAACTGCACTACCCTAAACCCTAAATCTACCCTCAGCACGACTCCCTACACTACCCAAACACCACTGCACTACCTTAAAGCCTAAAATACGACCCCAAGCACAACCCCATACACTAACACCACTGCACTGCCCTAAACCCTAAAACACAACCCCCTACACTAAACAAACACCACTGCACTACCCTAAACCCTAAATCTAACCCAAGCAGGACTCCCTACACTGCACAAAAATCACTGCACTGCCCTAATCCCTGAAACACCAGCCCCAGCACGACCCCCTACACTGCCTGAACACCACTGCACTGCCCTAAACCCTGAAACACTAGCCCCAACACGACCCGCTACACTGCCCGAACACCACTGCACTGCCCTAAACGCCACCCCCAGCCCGACCCCCTAAACTGCACGAACATCACTGCACTGCCCTAAACCCTGAAACACCACCCCAGCACGACCACCTATACTGCCTGAACACCACTGCACTGCCCTTAACCCTAAGCCTACCCCAAGCACGACCCCCTATACTACACAAACATCACTGCACTGCCCTAAACCCTGAAACACTAGCCCCAGCATGACCCCGTACACTGCCCGAACACCACTGCACTGCCCTCAACCCTAAAACACTATCCCCTACACTACACAAACACCACTGCACTACCCTAAACCCTAAAACACTACCCCCAGCACGCCCCCTACACTACCCAAACACCACTGCACTACCCTAAACCCTAAAACACTACCCCCAGCAGCACCCTCTACACTACCCAAACACCACTGAACTACCCTAAACCCTAAAACACTGCCCCAGCAGTACCCCCTACACTACCCAAACACCACTACTCGAAACCCTAAAATACTACCCCCAGCAGAATCCCTACACTACCCAAACACCACTACACTTCCCTAAACCACTACCCCCAGCATGACCCCCTACACTACCCAAACACCACTGCACTACCCTAAACCCTACAACACTACCCCCAGCACGACTCCCTACTCTACAAAAACACCACTGCACTACCCTAAACCCTAAACCACTCCCCCAGCACGACTCCCTACACTACCCAAACACAACTGCACTACCCTAAACCCTAAATCTACCCCCAGCATGACCCCTTACACTACCCAACTACCACTGCACTACCTAAACCCTAAAACACTACTCCAGCACGACCCCTACACTAACACCACTGCACTGCCCTAAACCCTAAAACACTACCCCAGCACGACCCCTACACTGCCTGAACACCACTGCACTGCCCTAAACCCTGAAACACTAGCCCCAGCACGACCCGCTACACTGCCCGAACACCACTGCACTGCCCTAAACGCCACCCCCAGCCCGACCCCCTAAACTGCACGAACATCACTGCACTGCCCTAAACCCTGAAACACCACCCCAGCACGACCACCTATACTGCCTGAACACCACTGCACTGCCCTTAACCCTAAGCCTACCCCAAGCACGACCCCCTATACTACACAAACATCACTGCACTGCCCTAAACCCTGAAACACTAGCCCCAGCATGACCCCGTACACTGCCCGAACACCACTGCACTGCCCTCAACCCTAAAACACTATCCCCTACACTACACAAACACCACTGCACTACCCTAAACCCTAAAACACTACCCCCAGCACGCCCCCTACACTACCCAAACACCACTGCACTACCCTAAACCCTAAAACACTACCCCCAGCAGCACCCTCTACACTACCCAAACACCACTGAACTACCCTAAACCCTAAAACACTGCCCCAGCAGTACCCCCTACACTACCCAAACACCACTACTCGAAACCCTAAAATACTACCCCCAGCAGAATCCCTACACTACCCAAACACCACTGCACTTCCCTAAACCACTACCCCCAGCATGACCCCCTACACTACCCAAACACCACTGCACTACCCTAAACCCTACAACACTACCCCGAGCACGACTCCCTACTCTACAAAAACACCACTGCACTACCCTAAACCCTACAACACTACCCCGAGCACGACTCCCTACTCTACAAAAACACAACTGCACTACCCTAAACCCTAAATCTACCCCCAGCATGACCCCTTACACTACCCAACTACCACTGCACTACCTAAACCCTAAAACACTACTCCAGCACGACCCCTACACTAACACCACTGCACTGCCCTAAACCCTAAAACACTACCCCAGCACGACCCCTACACTAACACCACTGCACTGCCCTAAACCCTGAAACACCACCCAAGCACGACCCCCTACACTGCCCAACCACCACTGCACTGCCCTAAACCCTAAATCTACCCCAAGCACGAACCCCTACACTACACACACATCACTGCACAGCCCTAAACCCTGAAACACTAGCCCCAGCACAAACCCCTACACTGCCCGAACACCACTGCACTGCCCTAAACCCTTTAACACTAGCCCCAGCACAACCCCTACACTGCTCGAACAGCACTGCCCTAAACCCTGAAACACCACCCCCAGGCCGACCCCCTACACTGCCCGAACACAACTGCACTACCCTAAACCACTACCCTCAGCACGACCCCCTACACTGCCTGAACACCACCGCACTGCCCTAAACCCTGAAACACTAGCCCCAGCATGACCCCCCTACACTGCCTGAACACCACTGCACTGCCCTAAACCCTGAAACACTAGCCCCAGCATGACCCCCTACACTGCCCAAACACCACTGCACTGCCCTAAACACTGAAACACCACCCCCAGCCCGACCCCCTACACTGCCCTAACACCACTGCAGTGCCCTAAACCCTAAAACACCACCCCAGCACGACCCCCTACACTGCCCGAACACCACTGAACTGCCCTAAAGCCTAAATCTACCCCAAGTATGAACCCCTACACTACACAAACATCACTGCACTGCCCTAAACCCTGAAACAATAGCCCCAGCATGACCCCCTACACTGCCCGAACACCACTGCACTGCCCTAAACCCTGAAACACCACCCCAGCACAGCCCCCTACACTGCCTGAAGACCAATGCACTGCCCTCAACCCTGAAACCCTACCCCCAGCACAACCCCCTACACTACCCAAACACCACTGCACTACCCTGAACCCTAAAACACTCCCCCCAGCACGACTCCCACACTACCCAAACACAACTGCACTACCCTAAATCCTAAATCTACCCCCAGCACGACCCCCTACACTACCCAAACACCACTGCACTACCCTAAACCCTAAAACACTACCCCCAGCACAACCCCATACACTAACACCACTGCACTGCCCTAAACCCTAAAGCACTACCGCCAGCACGACCCCCTACACTACACAAACACCACTGCACTACCCTAAACCCTAAATCTACGCCATGCACGAACCCCTACACTACACAAACATCACTGCACTGCCCTAAACCGTGAAACACTAGCCCCAGCACAACCCCCTACACTGCCTGAAGACCAATGCACTGCCCTCAACCCTGAAACACTAGCCCCAGCATGACCCTCTACACTGCCCGAACACCACTGCACTGCCATAAACCCTGAAACAGCACCCCAGCACAACCCCCTACATTGCCCGAACACCACTGCACTGCCCTAAACCCTGAAAGACTAGCCCCAGCACGACCCCCTAAACTGCCCGAACACCACTGCACTGCCCTAAACCCTGAAACACCACCCCCAGCCCGACCCCCTACACTGCCCTAACACCACTGCAGTGCCCTAAACCCTAAAACACCACCCCAGCACGACCCCCTACACTGCCCGAACACCACTGAACTGCCCTAAAGCCTAAATCTACCCCAAGTATGAACCCCTACACTACACAAACATCACTGCACTGCCCTAAACCCTGAAACAATAGCCCCAGCATGACCCCCTACACTGCCCGAACACCACTGCACTGCCCTAAACCCTGAAACACCACCCCAGCACGACCCGCTACACTGCCCGAACACCACTGCACTACCCTAAACCCTAAAACACTACCCCCTACACTACACAAACACCACTGCACTACCCTAAACCCTAAAACACTACCCCCAGCACGCCCCCTACACTACCCAAACACCACTGCACTACCCTAAACCCTAAAACACTACCCCCAGCAGCACCCTCTACACTACCCAAACACCACTGCACTACCCTAAACCACTACCCCCAGCATGACCCCCTACACTACCCAAACACCACTGCACTACCCTAAACCCTAAAACACTACCCCCAGCACGACCCCCTACCTACCTAAACACCACTGCACTACCCAAAACCCTAAAACACTCCCCCAGCATGACTCCCTAAACTACAAAAACACCACTGCACTACCCTAAACCCTAAACCACTCCCCCAGCACGACTCCCTACACTACCCAAACACAACTGCACTACCCTAAACCCTAAATCTACCCCCAGCATGACCCCCTACACTAACACCACTGCACTGCCCTAAACCCTAAAACACTAACCCCAGCACGACCCCCTACACTACACAAACACCACTGCACTACCCTAAACCCCAAATCTACCCCAAGCACGACTTCCTACACTACACAAAAATCACTGCACTGCCCTAAACCCTGAAACACTAGCCCAAGCACGACCCCCTACTCTGCCTGAACACCACTGCACTGGCCTAAACCCTGAAACACAAGCCCCAGCATGACCCCCTACACTGCCCGAACACCACTGCACTGCCCTAAAGCCTGAAACACCACCCCCAGCCTGACCCCGTACACTGCCCGGACACCACTGCACTGCCCTAAACCCTGAAACACCACCCAAGCACGACCCCCTACACTGCCCAACCACCAATGCACTGCCCTAAACCCTAAATCTACCCCAAGCACGAACCCCTACACTACACACACATCACTGCACAGCCCTAAACCCTGAAACACTAGCCCCAGCACAAACCCCTACACTGCCCGAACACCACTGCACTGCCCTAAACCCTTTAACAAAAGCCCCAGCACAACCCCTACACTGCTCGAACAGCACTGCTCTAAACCCTGAAACACCACCCCCAGGCCGACCCCCTGCACTGCCCGAACACAACTGCACTACCCTAAACCACTACCCTCAGCACGACCCCCTACTCTACCCAAACACCACTGCACTAACTAACCTAAACCACTACCCATAGCACTACCCCCTACACTAGCCAAACACCACTGCACTACCCTAAACCCTAAAACATGACTCCCTATGCTACACAAACACCACTGCACTACCCTAAGACACTACCCCAGCACGACCCCCTACACTACCCAAACACCACTGCACTACCCTAAACCCTAAAACACTCCCCCAGCACAACTCCCTACACTACCCAAACACAACTGCACTACCCTAAACCCTAAACCTATACACTACGCACACACCACGACTCTAAACCCTAAAATACTACCCCCAGCAGTACCTCTACACTACCCAAACACCACTGCACTACCCTAAACCACAACACCCAGCATGACCCCCTACACTACCCAAACACCACTGCACTACCCTAAACTCTAAAACACTCCCCCAGCACAACTCCCTACACTACCCAAACACAACTGCACTACCCTAAACCCTAAATCTACCCTCAGCACGACTCCCTACACTACCCAAACACCACTGCACTACCTTAAAGCCTAAAATACGACCCCAAGCACAACCCCATACACTAACACCACTGCACTGCCCTAAACCCTAAAACACAACCCCCTACACTAAACAAACACCACTGCACTACCCTAAACCCTAAATCTAACCCAAGCAGGACTCCCTACACTGCACAAAAATCACTGCACTGCCCTAATCCCTGAAACACCAGCCCCAGCACGACCCCCTACACTGCCTGAACACCACTGCACTGCCCTAAACCCTGAAACACTAGCCCCAACACGACCCGCTACACTGCCCGAACACCACTGCACTGCCCTAAACGCCACCCCCAGCCCGACCCCCTAAACTGCACGAACATCACTGCACTGCCCTAAACCCTGAAACACCACCCCAGCACGACCACCTATACTGCCTGAACACCACTGCACTGCCCTTAACCCTAAGCCTACCCCAAGCACGACCCCCTATACTACACAAACATCACTGCACTGCCCTAAACCCTGAAACACTAGCCCCAGCATGACCCCGTACACTGCCCGAACACCACTGCACTGCCCTCAACCCTAAAACACTATCCCCTACACTACACAAACACCACTGCACTACCCTAAACCCTAAAACACTACCCCCAGCACGCCCCCTACACTACCCAAACACCACTGCACTACCCTAAACCCTAAAACACTACCCCCAGCAGCACCCTCTACACTACCCAAACACCACTGAACTACCCTAAACCCTAAAACACTGCCCCAGCAGTACCCCCTACACTACCCAAACACCACTACTCGAAACCCTAAAATACTACCCCCAGCAGAATCCCTACACTACCCAAACACCACTACACTTCCCTAAACCACTACCCCCAGCATGACCCCCTACACTACCCAAACACCACTGCACTACCCTAAACCCTACAACACTACCCCCAGCACGACTCCCTACTCTACAAAAACACCACTGCACTACCCTAAACCCTAAACCACTCCCCCAGCACGACTCCCTACACTACCCAAACACAACTGCACTACCCTAAACCCTAAATCTACCCCCAGCATGACCCCTTACACTACCCAACTACCACTGCACTACCTAAACCCTAAAACACTACTCCAGCACGACCCCTACACTAACACCACTGCACTGCCCTAAACCCTAAAACACTACCCCAGCACGACCCCTACACTGCCTGAACACCACTGCACTGCCCTAAACCCTGAAACACTAGCCCCAGCACGACCCGCTACACTGCCCGAACACCACTGCACTGCCCTAAACGCCACCCCCAGCCCGACCCCCTAAACTGCACGAACATCACTGCACTGCCCTAAACCCTGAAACACCACCCCAGCACGACCACCTATACTGCCTGAACACCACTGCACTGCCCTTAACCCTAAGCCTACCCCAAGCACGACCCCCTATACTACACAAACATCACTGCACTGCCCTAAACCCTGAAACACTAGCCCCAGCATGTCCCCGTACACTGCCCGAACACCGCTGCACTGCCCTCAACCCTAAAACACTATCCCCTACACTACACAAACACCACTGCACTACCCTAAACCCTAAAACACTACCCCCAGCACGCCCCCTACACTACCCAAACACCACTGCACTACCCTAAACCCTAAAACACTACCCCCAGCAGCACCCTCTACACTACCCAAACACCACTGAACTACCCTAAACCCTAAAACACTGCCCCAGCAGTACCCCCTACACTACCCAAACACCACTACTCGAAACCCTAAAATACTACCCCCAGCAGAATCCCTACACTACCCAAACACCACTGCACTTCCCTAAACCACTACCCCCAGCATGACCCCCTACACTACCCAAACACCACTGCACTACCCTAAACCCTACAACACTACCCCGAGCACGACTCCCTACTCTACAAAAACACCACTGCACTACCCTAAACCCTACAACACTACCCCGAGCACGACTCCCTACTCTACAAAAACACAACTGCACTACCCTAAACCCTAAATCTACCCCCAGCATGACCCCTTACACTACCCAACTACCACTGCACTACCTAAACCCTAAAACACTACTCCAGCACGACCCCTACACTAACACCACTGCACTGCCCTAAACCCTAAAACACTACCCCAGCACGACCCCTACACTAACACCACTGCACTGCCCTAAACCCTAAAACACTACCCCAAGCACGACCTCCTACACTACACAAAAATCACTGCACTGCCCTAAACCCTGAAACAATAGCCCAAGCACGACCCCCTATACTGCCTGAACACCACTGCACTCCCCTAAACCCTGAAACTCTAGACCCAGCAAGACCCCCTACACTGCCCGAACACCACTGCACTGCCCTAAAGCCTGAAACACCACCCCCAGCCCGACCCCCTACACTGCCCGATCACCACTGCACTGCCCTAAACCCTGAAAAACCACCCCAGCACGACCCCCTACACTGCCCGGCCACCACTGCACTGCCCTAAACCCTAAATCTACCCCAAGCACGAACCCCTACACTACACAAACATCACTGCACAGCCCTAAACCCTGAAACACTAGCCCCAGCACAACCCCCTTCACTGCCCGAACACCCCTGCACTGCTCTCAACCCTTTAACACTAGCCCCAGCACAACCCCTACACTGCTCGAACACCACTGCCCTGCACTAAACCCTGAAACACCACCCCCAGCCTGACCCCCTACACTGCCCAAACACCACTGCACTGCCCTAAACCCTGAAAAACTAGCCCCAGCATGACCCCTTATACTGCCCGGACACCACTGCACTGCCCTAAATCCTAAAACACTACCCCCAGCACGACCCCCTACACTACCCAAAGACCAATGCACTACCCTAAACCCTAAAACACGACCCCCTACACTACACAAATGCCGCTGTACTACCTTAAACCCTAAAACACTACCCCCGGCACACCCCCTACACTACCCAAACAACACTGCACTACCCTAAACCCTAAAACACTACCCCAGCATGACCCCCTACACTAACACCACTGCACTGGCCTAAACCCTAAAACACTACCCCCAGCACAACCCCCTACACCACCCAAACACCATTGCACTACCCTAAACCCTAAAACACTACCCCAACAGTACCCCCTACACTACCCAAACACAACTGCACTACCCTAAACCCTAAACCACTACCCCCAGCAAAACGCTCTGCACTACCCAAACACCACTGCACTACCCTAAGCCCTAAAACACTATCCCCAGCACAACCCCCTAAACTACCCAAACACCACTGCACTACCCTAAACCCTAAATCTACCCCCAGCATGACCCCCTACACTACCCAACTACTACTGCACTACCCAAAACCCTAAAACACTACCCCAGCACGACCCCCTACACTAACACCACTGCACTGCCCTAAACCCTAAAACACTACCCCCAGCACAACCCCCTACACTACACAAACATCACTGCACTACCCTAAACCCTAAATCTACCCCAAGCACGACCTCCTACACTACACAAAAATCGCTGCACTGCCCTAAACCCTGAAACACTAGCCCAAGCACGACCCCCTACACTGCCCGAACACCACTGCACTGCCCTAAAGCCTGAAACACCACCCCAGCCCGACCCCGTACACTGCCCGAACACCACTGCACTGCCCTAAACCCTGAAACACCATCCCAGCATGACCCCCTACACTGCCCGACCACCACTGCACTGCCCTAAACCCTAAATCTACCCCAAGCACGAACCCCTACACTACACAAACATCACTGCACTGCCCTAAACCCTGAAACACTAGCCCCAGCACAACCCCCTACACTGCCCGAACACCTCTGCACTACCCTCAACCCTTTAACACTAGCCCCAGCACAACCCCTACACTGCCCAAACACCACTGCACTGCCCTAAACCCTGAAACACCACCCCCAGCCCAACCCCATACACTGCCCGAACACCACTGCACTGCCCTAAACCCTGAAAACACTAGCCCCAGCATGACCCCCTACACTGCCCGAACACCACTGCACTGCCCTCTATCCTAAAACACTACCCCCAGCACAACCCCCTACACTACCCAAAGACCACTGCACTACCCTAAACCCTAAAACACTACCCCCGCACGACCCCCTACACTACCCAAAGACCACTGCAGTACCCTAAACCCTAAAACACGACCCCCTACACTACACAAACACCGCTGCACTACCCTAAACCCTAAAACACTATCCCTACACTACAAACACCACTGCACTACCCTAAACCTTAAAACACTACCCCCAGCAGTACCCCCTACACTACCCAAACACCACTGCACTACCCTAAACCCTAAAACACGACCCCCAGCAGTACCCCCTACACCACCCAAACACCATTGCACTACCCTAAACCCTAAAACACTACCCCAGCAGTACCCCCTATACTACCCAAACACCACTGCACTACCCTAAACGCTAAACCACTACCCCCAGCACAACGCTCTGCACTACCCAAACACCACTGCACTACCCTAAACCCTAAAACACTATCCCCAGCACAACCCCCTAAACTACCCAAACACCACTGCACTACCCTAAACCCTAAAACATTCCCCCCAGCATGACTCCCTACACTACCCAAACACAACTGCACTACCCTAAACCCTAAATCTACCCCCAGCACAACCCTCTACACTACCCAAACACCACTGCCCTACCCTAAACCCTAAAAGACTGCTCCCAGCAGTACCCCTACACTACCCAAACACCACGACTCTAAACCCTAAAATACTACCCCCAGCAGTACCTCTACACTACCCAAACACCACTGCACTACCCTAAACCACAACCCCCAGCACGACCCCCTACACTACCCAAACACCACTGCACTACACTAAACCCTAAAACGCTACCCCCAGCACAACCCAAACACCACTGCACTAGCCTAAACTCTAAAACACTCCCCCAGCACTACTCCCTACACTACCCAAACACAACTGCACTACCCTAAACCCTAAATCTACCCTCAGCACGACTCCCTACACTACCCAAACACCACTGCACTACCTTAAAGCCTAAAACACGACCCCCAGCACAACTCCATACACTAACACCACTGCACTTCCCTAAATCCTAAATCTACCCCAAGCAGGACTCCCTACACTACACAAAAATCACTGCACTGCCCTAATCCCTGAAACACCAGCCCCAGCACGACCCCCTACACTGCCTGAACACCACTTCACTGCCCTAAACCCTGAAACACTAGCCCCAGCACGACCCGCTACACTGCCCGAACACCACTGCACTGATTTAAACCCTGAAACGCCACCCCCAGCCCGACCCCCTAAACTGCCTGAACATCACTGCACTTCCCTAAACCCTGAAACACCACCCCAGCACGACCACCTATACTGCCTGAACACCACTGCACTGCCCTTACCCTAAACCTACCCCAAGCACGACCCCCCTACACCACACAAACATCACTGCACTGCCCTAAACCCTGAAACACTAGCCCCAGCATGACCCCGTACACTGCCCGAACACCACTGCACTGCCCTCAACCCTGAAACACTAGCCCCAGCACAAACCCCAACACTGCCCGAACACCACTGCACTACCCTAAACCCTAAAACACTATCCCCTACACTACACAAACACCACTGCACTACCCTAAACCCTAAAACACTACCCCCAGCACGCCCCCTACACTACCCAAACACCACTGCACTACCCTAAACCCTAAAACACTACCCCCAGCAGCACTCTCTACACTACCCAAACACCACTGAACTACCCTAAACCCTAAAACACTGCCCCAGCTGTACCCCCTACACTACCCAAACACCACTACTCGAAAGCCTAAAATACTACCCCCAGCAGAATCCCTACACTTCCCAAACACCACTGCACTTACCTAAACCACTACCCCCAGCATGACCCCCTACACTACCCAAACACCACTGCACTACCCTAAACCCTACAACACTACCCCCAGCACGACTCCCTACTCTACAAAAACACCACTGCACTACCCTAAACCCTAAACCACTCCCCCAGCACGACTCCCTACACTACCCAAACACAACTGCACTACCCTAAACCCTAAATCTACCCCCAGCATTGCCCCCTACACTACCCAACTACCACTGCGCTACCCTAAACCCTAAAACACTACCCCAGCACGACCCCTACACTTACACCACTGCACTGCCCTAAACCCTAAAACACTACCTCCAGCACGACCCCCTACACTACACAAACACCACTGCACAACCCTTAACCCCAAATCTACCCCAAGCACGACCTCCTACACTACATAAAAATCACTGCACTGCCCTAAACCCTGAAACACTAGCCCAAGCATGACCCTCTACACTGCCTGAACACCACTACACTCCCATAAACCCTGAAACACTAGCCCCAGCCTGACCCCCTACACTGCCCAAACACCACTGCACTGCCCTAAACCCTGAAAAACTAGCCCCAGCATGACCCCTTATACTGCCCGGACACCACTGCACTGCCCTAAATCCTAAAACACTACCCCCAGCACGACCCCCTACACTACCCAAAGACCAATGCACTACCCTAAACCCTAAAACACGACCCCCTACACTACACAAATGCCGCTGTACTACCTTAAACCCTAAAACACTACCCCCGGCACGCCCCCTACACTACCCAAACAACACTGCACTACCCTAAACCCTAAAACACTACCCCCAAGCAGTACCCCCTACACTACCCAAACACCACTGCACTACCCTAAACCCTAAAACACTACCCCAGCACGACCCCCTACACTAACACCACTGCACTGCCCTAAACCCTAAAACACTACCCCCAGCACAACCCCCTACACCACCCAAACACCATTGCACTACCCTAAACCCTAAAACACTACCCCAACAGTACCCCCTACACTACCCAAACACAACTGCACTACCCTAAACCCTAAACCACTACCCCCAGCAAAACGCTCTGCACTACCCAAACACCACTGCACTACCCTAAGCCCTAAAACACTATCCCCAGCACAACCCCCTAAACTACCCAAACACCACTGCACTACCCTAAACCATAAATCTACCCCCAGCATGACCCCCTACACTACCCAACTACTACTGCACTACCCAAAACCCTAAAACACTACCCCAGCACGACCCCCTACACTAACACCACTGCACTGCCCTAAACCCTAAAACACTACCCCCAGCACAACCCCCTACACTACACAAACATCACTGCACTACCCTAAACCCTAAATCTACCCCAAGCACGACCTCCTACACTACACAAAAATCGCTGCACTGCCCTAAACCCTGAAACACTAGCCCAAGCACGACCCCCTACACTGCCCGAACACCACTGCACTGCCCTAAAGCCTGAAACACCACCCCAGCCCGACCCCGTACACTGCCCGAACACCACTGCACTGCCCTAAACCCTGAAACACCATCCCAGCATGACCCCCTACACTGCCCGACCACCACTGCACTGCCCTAAACCCTAAATCTACCCCAAGCACGAACCCCTACACTACACAAACATCACTGCACTGCCCTAAACCCTGAAACACTAGCCCCAGCACAACCCCCTACACTGCCCGAACACCTCTGCACTACCCTCAACCCTTTAACACTAGCCCCAGCACAACCCCTACACTGCCCAAACACCACTGCACTGCCCTAAACCCTGAAACACCACCCCCAGCCCAACCCCATACACTGCCCGAACACCACTGCACTGCCCTAAACCCTGAAAACACTAGCCCCAGCATGACCCCCTACACTGCCCGAACACCACTGCACTGCCCTCTATCCTAAAACACTACCCCCAGCACAACCCCCTACACTACCCAAAGACCACTGCACTACCCTAAACCCTAAAACACTACCCCCGCACGACCCCCTACACTACCCAAAGACCACTGCAGTACCCTAAACCCTAAAACACGACCCCCTACACTACACAAACACCGCTGCACTACCCTAAACCCTAAAACACTATCCCTACACTACAAACACCACTGCACAACCCTAAACCTTAAAACACTACCCCCAGCAGTACCCCCTACACTACCCAAACACCACTGCACTACCCTAAACCCTAAAACACGACCCCCAGCAGTACCCCCTACACCACCCAAACACCATTGCACTACCCTAAACCCTAAAACACTACCCCAGCAGTACCCCCTATACTACCCAAACACCACTGCACTACCCTAAACGCTAAACCACTACCCCCAGCACAACGCTCTGCACTACCCAAACACCACTGCACTACCCTAAACCCTAAAACACTATCCCCAGCACAACCCCCTAAACTACCCAAACACCACTGCACTACCCTAAACCCTAAAACATTCCCCCCAGCATGACTCCCTACACTACCCAAACACAACCGCACTACCCTAAACCCTAAATCTACCCCCAGCACAACCCTCTACACTACCCAAACACCACTGCCCTACCCTAAACCCTAAAAGACTGCTCCCAGCAGTACCCCTACACTACCCAAACACCACGACTCTAAACCCTAAAATACTACCCCCAGCAGTACCTCTACACTACCCAAACACCACTGCACTACCCTAAACCACAACCCCCAGCACGACCCCCTACACTACCCAAACACCACTGCACTACACTAAACCCTAAAACGCTACCCCCAGCACAACCCAAACACCACTGCACTAGCCTAAACTCTAAAACACTCCCCCAGCACTACTCCCTACACTACCCAAACACAACTGCACTACCCTAAACCCTAAATCTACCCTCAGCACGACTCCCTACACTACCCAAACACCACTGCACTACCTTAAAGCCTAAAACACGACCCCCAGCACAACCCCATACACTAACACCACTGCACTTCCCTAAATCCTAAATCTACCCCAAGCAGGACTCCCTACACTACACAAAAATCACTGCACTGCCCTAATCCCTGAAACACCAGCCCCAGCACGACCCCCTACACTGCCTGAACACCACTTCACTGCCCTAAACCCTGAAACACTAGCCCCAGCACGACCCGCTACACTGCCCGAACACCACTGCACTGATCTAAACCCTGAAACGCCACCCCCAGCCCGACCCCCTAAACTGCCTGAACATCACTGCACTTCCCTAAACCCTGAAACACCACCCCAGCACGACCACCTATACTGCCTGAACACCACTGCACTGCCCTTACCCTAAACCTACCCCAAGCACGACCCCCCTACACTACACAAACATCACTGCACTGCCCTAAACCCTGAAACACTAGCCCCAGCATGACCCCGTACACTGCCCGAACACCACTGCACTGCCCTCAACCCTGAAACACTAGCCCCAGCACAAACCCCAACACTGCCCGAACACCACTGCACTACCCTAAACCCTAAAACACTATCCCCTACACTACACAAACACCACTGCACTACCCTAAACCCTAAAACACTACCCCCAGCACGCCCCCTACACTACCCAAACACCACTGCACTACCCTAAACCCTAAAACACTACCCCCAGCAGCACCCTCTACACTACCCAAACACCACTGAACTACCCTAAACCCTAAAACACTGCCCCAGCAGTACCCCCTACACTACCCAAACACCACTACTCGAAAGCCTAAAATACTACCCCCAGCAGAATCCCTACACTTCCCAAACACCACTGCACTTCCCTAAACCACTACCCCCAGCATGACCCCTACACTACCCAAACACCACTGCACTACCCTAAACCCTACAACACTACCCCCAGCACGACTCCCTACTCTACAAAAACACCACTGCACTACCCTAAACCCTAAACCACTCCCCCAGCACGACTCCCTACACTACCCAAACACAACTGCACTACCCTAAACCCTAAATCTACCCCCAGCATTGCCCCCTACACTACCCAACTACCACTGCGCTACCCTAAACCCTAAAACACTACCCCAGCACGACCCCTACACTAACACCACTGCACTGCCCTAAACCCTAAAACACTACCTCCAGCACGACCCCCTACACTACAAAAACACCACTGCACAACCCTTAACCCCAAATCTACCCCAAGCACGACCTCCTACACTACATAAAAATCACTGCACTGCCCTAAACCCTGAAACACTAGCCCAAGCACGACCCTCTACACTGCCTGAACACCACTACACTCCCATAAACCCTGAAACACTAGCCCCAGCAAGACCCCCTACACTGCCCGATCACCACTGCACTGCCCTAAACCCTGAATCACCACCCCAGCATGACCCCCTACACTGCCCGACCACCACTGCACTGCCCTAAACCCTAAATCTACCCCAAGCACGAACCCCTACACTACACAAACATCACTGCACAGCCCTAAACCCTGAAACACCAGCCCCAGCACAACCCCCTACACTGTCCGAACACCACTGCACTGCTCTCAACCCTTTAACACTAGCCCCAGCACAACCCCTACACTGCTCGAACACCACTGCCCTGCCCTAAACCCTGAAACACCACCCCCAGCCTGACCCCCTACACTGCCCGAACACCACTGCACTGCCCTAAACCCTGAAACACTAGCCCCTGCACGACCCCTTATACTGCCCGGACACCACTGCACTGCCCTAAATCCTAAAACACTACCCCCAGCACGACCCCCTACACTACCCAAAGACCAATGCACTACCCTAAACCCTAAAACACAACCCCCTACACTACACAAACGCCGCTGTACTACCTTAAACCCTAAAACACTACCCCCGGCACGCCCCCTACACTACACAAACACCACTGCACTACCCTAAACCCTAAAACACTACCCCCAGCAGTACCCCCTACACTACCCAAACACCACTGCACTACCCTAAACCACAACCCCCAGCACAATGCTCTGCACTACCCAAACACCACTGCACTACCCTAAACCCTAAAACACTACCCCCAGCACAACCCCCTAAACTACCCAAACAACACTGCACTACCCTAAACACTAAAACACTCCCCCCAGCACGACTTCCCACACTACCCAAACACAACTGCACTACCCTAAACCCTAAATCTACCCCCAGCACGACCCCCTACACTTCCCAAACACCACTGCACTACCCTAAACCCTAAATCACTACCCCCAGCATGACCCCTACACTAACACCACTGCACTGCCCTAAACCCTAAAAGACTACCCCCAGCATGACCCCTTACACTACACAAACACCACTGCACTACCCGAAACACTAAATATACGCCATGCATGAACCCCTACACTACACAAACATCACTGCACTGCCCTAAACCCTGAAACACTAGCACCAGCACGACCCCCTACACTGCCTGAGGACCACTGCAGTGCCCTAAACCCCGAAACACCACCCCAGACCGACCCCCTACACTGCCCGAAAACCACTGCACTGCCCTAAACCCTGAAACACTAGCCCCAGCACGACCCCCTACACTGCCTGAACACGAGTGCACTGCCTTAAATCCTAAAACACTACCCCCAGCACGACCCCCTACACTACCCAAAGACCACTGCACTACCCTAAACCCTAAAACACTACCCCGCACGACCCCCTACACTACCCAAAGACCACTGCACTGCCCTATACCCTTAAACACGACCCCCTACACTACACAAACACCACTGTACTATCCTAAATCTACCCCCAGCACGACCACCTACACTACCGAAACACCACTGCACTACCCTAAACACTAAAACAGTACCCCCAGCACGACCCCCTTCACTCATACCACTGCCCTGCCCTAATCCCTAAAACACTAGCCCCAGCACGACCCCCTACACTACACAAACACCACTGCACTGCCCTAAACCCTGAAACAATAGCCCCAGAACGACCCCCTACACAGCCCGAACAGCACTGCACTGCCCTCAGCCCTGAAACACTAGCCCCAGCACGACCCCCTATGCTGCCCGGACACCACTGCACTGCCCTAAATCCTAAAACACTACCCCCAGCACGACCCCCTACACTACCCAAAGGCCACTGCACTACCCTAAACCCTAAAACACTACCCCTGCATGACCCCCTACACTACCCAAAGACCACTGCACTACCCTAAACCCTAAAACACGACTACCTACACTACACAAACACCGCTGCACTACCCTAAACCCTAAAACACTACCCCCTACACTACACAAACACCACTACACTACCCTAAACCCTAAAACACTACCCCCAGCAGTCTCCCCTACACTACCCAAACACCACTGCACTACCCTAAACCCTAAAACACTACCCCCAGCAGTACCCCCTACACTACCCAAACACCATTGCACTACCCTAAACCCTAAAACACTACCCCCAGCAGTACCCCCTACACTAACCCAAAACTCCACTGCTCTACCCCAAACCCTAAACCACTACCTCCAGCACAACGCTCTACAATACCCAAACACCACTGCACTACCCTCAACCCTAAAACACTCCCCCCAGCACGACTCCCTACACTACCCAAACACAACTGCACTACCCTAAACCCTAAATCTACACCCAGCACGACCCCCTACACTACCCAAACACCACTGCACTACCCTAAACCCTAAAACACTACCCCAGCACGATCCCCTTCACTAACACCACTGTACTGCCCTAATCCCTAAAACACTACCCCCAGCACGACCACCTACACTACACAAACACCACTGCACTACCCTAAACCCTAAATCTACGCCATGCATGAACCCCTACACTACACAAATATCACTGCACTGCCCTAAACCCTGAAAATCTAGCCCCAGCACAACCCCCTAAACTGCCTGAAGACCACTGCACTGCCCAAAACCCTGAAACACTAGCCCCAGCATGACCCCCCACACTGCCCAAACACCACTGCACTAAGCCCTGAAACACCACCCCCTGTAAGAACCCCATACACTGCCTGAACACCACTGCACTGCCCTAAACCGTGAAACACCACCCCCTGCATGACCCCCTACACTACCCGAACACCATTGCACTGCCCTAAACCCTAAAACACCAGCACGACCCCTACACTGCCCAAACACCACTGCACTGCCCTAAATAAAAAACACCACCCCAGCACAACCCCCTACACTGCCTGAACACCACTGCTCTGCCCTAAACCCTGAAACACCAGCACAACCCCTACACTGCCTGAACACCACGGCTCTGCCCTAAACCCTGAAACACTTCCCCCAGCACGACCCCCTACACTGCCCGAACACCACTGCAGTGCCATAAACCCTGAAACACTACCCCCAGCACGACCCCCTACACTGCTCAAACACCACTGCACTGCCCTAAACCCTGAAACACCACCCCCAGCACGACCCCCTAAACTGCCCAAACACCACTGGACTGCCCTAAACTCTGAAACACCACCCTCTGCAAGACCCCCTACACTGCCCGAACAACAGTGCACTAAACCCTGAAACACCACCCCCTGCATGTCCCCCTACACAGCCCGAACACCACTGCACTGCCCTAAACCCTAAAACACCACCCCCAGCATGACCCCCTACACTGCCTGAACACCACTGCTCTGCCTTAAACCCTGAAACACCAGCACGACCCCTACACTGCCTGAACACCACAGCTCTGCCCTAAACCATGAAACACAACCCCCAGCCCGACACCCTACACTGCCTGAACACCACTGCACTGTCATAAACTCTGAAACACCACCCCAGAACGACCCCCTACACTGCCCGAACAGCACTGTACTGCCCTAAAACCTGAAACACTACCCCCAGCACGACCCCTTACACTGCTCAAACACCATTGCACTGCACTGCCCTAAACCAGAAACACCACCCCCAGCACGACCCCCTACACTGCTCAAACACCACTGCACTGCCCTAAACCCTGAAACACCACCCCCAGCACGACCCATTATACTGTCCAAACACCACTGCACCACCCCCTGCAAGACCCCCTACACTGCCCGAACACCACTACACTAAACCCTGAAACACCACCCCCTGCAAGACACCACTACACTGCCCGAACACCACTGCACTGCCCTAAACCCTGAAACACCACCCCCTGCATGACCCCCTACACTACCCGAACACCACTGCACTGCCCTAAACCCTAAAACACCAGCACGACCCCTACACTGGCCGAACACAACTACACTGCCCTATACCCTAAAACACATCCCCCTACACTGCCCGAACACCACTGCTCTGCCCTAAACCCTGAAAAAGCATCACGACCCCCTACTCTGCCCGAACACCACTGCACTGCACTGCCCTAAACCCTGAAACACCAACCCAAGCAAGACCCCCTACACTGCCCGAACACCTCTGCTCTGCCCTAAACCCTGAAACACCAGCACAACCCCTACACTGCCTGAACACCACTGCTCTGCCCTAAACCCTGAAACACTTCCCCCAGCACGACCCCCTACACTGCCCGAACACCACTGCAGTGCCATAAACCCTGAAACACTACCCCCAGCACGACCCCCTACACTGCTCAAACACCACTGCACTGCCCTAAACCCTGAAACACCACCCCCAGCACGACCCCCTAAACTGCCCAAACACCACTGGACTGCCCTAAACTCTGAAACACCACCCTCTGCAAGACCCCCTACACTGCCCGAACAACAGTGCACTAAACCCTGAAACACCACCCCCTGCATGTCCCCCTACACAGCCCGAACACCACTGCACTGCCCTAAACCCTAAAACACCACCCCCAGCATGACCCCCTACACTGCCTGAACACCACTGCTCTGCCTTAAACCCTGAAACACCAGCACGACCCCTACACTGCCTGAACACCACAGCTCTGCCCTAAACCATGAAACACCACACCCAGCCCGACACCCTACACTGCCTGAACACCACTGCACTGTCATAAACTCTGAAACACCACCCCAGAACGACCCCCTACACTGCCCGAACAGCACTGTACTGCCCTAAAACCTGAAACACTACCCCCAGCACGACCCCTTACACTGCTCAAACACCATTGCACTGCACTGCCCTAAACCAGAAACACCACCCCCAGCACGACCCCCTACACTGCTCAAACACCACTGCACTGCCCTAAACCCTGAAACACCACCCCCAGCACGACCCATTATACTGTCCAAACACCACTGCACCACCCCCTGCAAGACCCCCTACACTGCCCGAACACCACTACACTAAACCCTGAAACACCACCCCCTGCAAGACACCACTACACAGCCCGAACACCACTGCACTGCCCTAAACCCTGAAACACCACCGCCAGCACGACCCCCTACACTACCCAAACACCACTGCACTGACCTAAACTCTGAAACACCACCCCAGCACGTCCCCCTACACTGCCTGAACACCACTGCACTGCCCTAAACCCTGAAACACTAACCCCAGCACGACAACCCTACACTGCTCAAACACCACTGCACTGTCCTAAACCCTGAAACACCACCCCCAGCACGACCCATTATACTGTCCAAACACCACTGCACCACCCCCTGCAAGACCCCCTACACTGCCCGAACACCACTACACTAAACCCTGAAACACCACCCCCTGCAAGACACCACTACACTGCCCGAACACCACTGCACTGCCCTAAACCCTGAAACACCACCCCCTGCACGACCCCCTACACTACCCGAACACCACTGCACTGCCCTAAACCCTAAAACACCAGCACGACCCCTACACTGGCCGAACACAACTACACTGCCCTATACCCTAAAACACATCCCCCTACACTGCCCGAACACCACTGCTCTGCCCTAAACCCTGAAAAAGCATCACGACTCCCTACTCTGCCCGAACACCACTGCACTGCACTGCCCTAAACCCTGAAACACCAACCCAAGCAAGACCCCCTACACTGCCCGAACACCTCTGCTCTGCCCTAAACACTGAAACACCACCCCCAGCACGACCCATTATACTGTCCAAACACCACTGCACCACCCCCTGCAAGACCCCCTACACTGCCCGAACACCACTACACTAAACCCTAAAACACTACCCCTGCATGACCCCCTACACTACCCAAAGACCACTGCACTACCCTAAACCCTAAAACACGACTACCTACACTACACAAACACCGCTGCACTACCCTAAACCCTAAACCCTAAAACACTACCCCCTACACTACACAAACACCACTACACTACCCTAAACCCTAAAACACTACCCCCAGCAGTCTCCCCTACACTACCCAAACACCACTGCACTACCCTAAATCCTAAAACACTACCCCCAGCAGTACCCCCTACAGTACCCAAACACCATTGCACTACCCTAATGCCCTAAAACACTACCCCAGCAGTACCCCCTACACTAACCCAAAACTCCACTGCACTACCCCAATCCCTAAACCCCTACCTCCAGCACAACGCTCTACAATACCCAAACACCACTGCACTACCCTAAACCCTAAAACACTACCCCCAGCATGACCCCTGACACTACCCAAACACCACTGCACTACCCTCAACCCTAAAACACTTCCCCCAGCACGACTCCCTACACTACCCAAACACAACTGCACTACCTTAAACCCTAAATCTACACCCAGCAGGACCCCCTACACTACCCAAACACCACTGCACTATCCTAAACCCTAAAACACTACCCCAGCACGATCCCCTTTACTAACACCACTGTACTGCCCTAATCCCTAAAACACTTCCCCCAGCACGACCACCTACACTACACAAACACCACTGCACTACCCTAAACCCTAAATCTACGCCATGCATGAACCCCTACACTACACAAATATCCCTGCACTGCCCTAAATCCTGAAAAACTAGCCCCAGCACAACCCCCTACACTGCCTGAAGACCACTGCACTGCCCAAAACCCTGAAACACTAGCCCCAGCATGACCCCCCACACTGCCCGAACACCACTGCACTACCCTAAACCCTGAAACACCACCCCCAGCCGGACCCCCTACACTGCCCGAACACCACTGCACTGCCCTAAACCCTGAAACACCACCCCAGCACAACCCCCTACACTGCAGAACACCACTGAACTGCCCTGAACCCTAAATCTACCCCACGCACGACCCCCTACACTCCACAAACATAACTGCACTGCCCTAAACCCTGAAACACTAGCCCCAGCACGAGCCCCTACATTGCCCAAACACCACTGCACTGCCCTAAACCCTGAAAGACTATCCCCAGCACGACCCCCTAAACTGCCTGAACACCACTGCACTACCCTAAACCCTGAAACACCACCCCCAGCCCGACCCCCTACACTGCCCGAACACCACTGCACTAAACCCTGAAACACCACCCCCTGTAAGAACCCCATACACTGCCTGAACACCACTGCACTGCCCTAAACCGTGAAACACCACCCCCTGCACGACCCCCTACACTACCCGAACACCACTGCACTGCCCTAAACCCTAAAACACCAGCACGACCCCTACACTGCCCAAACACCACTGCACTGCCCTAAACCCTAAAACACCACCCCAGCACGAGCCCCTACACTGCCTGAACACCACTGCTCTGCCCTAAACCCTGAAACACCAGCACAACCCCTACACTGCCTGAACACCACTGCTCTGCCCTAAACCCTGAAACACTTCCCCCAGCACGACCCCCTACACTGCCCGAACACCACTGCAGTGCCCTAAACCCTGAAACACTACCCCCAGCACGACCCCCTACACTGCTCAAACACCACTGCACTGCCCTAAACCCTGAAACACCACCCCCAGCATGACCCCCTAAACTGCCCAAACACCACTGGACTGCCCTAAACTCTGAAACACCACCCCCTGTAAGACCCCCTACACTGCCCGAACACCAGTGCACTAAACCCTGAAACACCACCCCCTGCATGTCCCGCTACACAGCCCAAACACCACTGCACTGCCCTAAACCCTAAAACACCAACACGACGCCTACACTGCCTGAACACCACTGCACTGCCCTAAACCCTAAAACACCACCCCCAGCATGACCGCCGACACTGCCTGAACACCACTGCTCTGCCTTAAACCCTGAAACACCAGCACGACCCCTACACTGCCTGAACACCACAGCTCTGCCCTAAACCATGAAACACCACCCCAGCACGACCCCCTACACTGCCCGAACACCCCTGCTCTGCCCTAAACCCTGAAACACCATCACGACCCCCTACTCTGCCCGAACACCATTGCACTGCACTGCCCTAAACCCAAAACACCACCCCCAGCACGACCCCCTACACTGCTCAAACACCACTGCACTGCCCTAAACCCTGAAACACCACCCCCAGCACGACCCATTACACTGCCCGAACACCACTACACTAAACCCTGAAACACCACCCCCTGCAAGACCCCACTACACTGCCCGAACACCACTGCACTGCCCTAAACCCTGAACACCACCCCCTGCACGACCCCCTACACTACCCGAACACCACTGCACTGCCCTAAACCCTAAAACACCAGCACAACCCCTACACTGCCCGAACACAACTACACTGCCCTAAACCCTAAAACACGTCCCCCTACACTGCCCGAACACCACTGCTCTGCCCTAAACCCTGAAACACCATCACGACCCCCTACTCTGCCCGAACACCACTGCACTGCACTGCCCTAAACCCTGAAACACCAACCCAAGCAAGACCCCCTACACTGCCCGAACACCTCTGCTCTGCCCTAAACCCTGAAACACCACCCCCTGCATGACCCCCTACACTGCCCGAACACCAGTGCACTGCCATAAACCCTGAAACACCACCCCCCTGCACGACCCCCTACACTGCCCCAACCCATTGCACTGCCCTAAACCCTGAAACACCACCCCCCTGAACGACCCCCTACACTGCCCGAACGCCATTGCACTGCCCTAAACCCTGAAACACCACCCCGCACGACCACCTACACTTCCCGAACGCCACTACACTGCCCTAAACCCTGAGACACCACCCCAGCACAACCCCCTGCACTGCCCGAACAACACTGCTCTGCTCTAAACCCTAAAACACCACCCCCAGCACGACCCCCTACTCTGCCCAAAAAACACTACTCTGCCCTAAACCCTAAAACACCACCCCCACCACAACCCCGTACACTGCCCGAACACCACTGCTCTGCCCTAAACCCTTAAACACCAGCCCAACCCCTACACTGCCCGAACACCACTGCACTGCCCTAAACCCTGAAACACTAGCCGCACCACGACCCCCTAAACTGCCCAAACACCACTGGACTGCCTTAAACCCTGAAACACCAGCCCTACCCCTACACTGCCCGAACACCACAGCTCTGCCCTAAACCCTGAAACACCACCCCCAGCCCGACACCCTACACTGCCCGAACACCACTGCACTACCCTAAACCCTAAAACACTACCCCCAGCAGTACCCCTACACTACCCAAACACCACTGCACTACCCTAAACCCTAAAAGACTGCCCCCAGCAGTAACCCCTACACTTCCCAAACACCATTGCACTACCCAAAACCCTAAAACACTACCCCCAGCAGAACCCCCTACACTACCCCAAACACCATTGCACTATACTAAACCCTAAAACACTACACCCAGCAGTACCCCCTACACTACCCAAACACCACTGCACTACCCTAAACCCTAAACCTCTACCCCCAGCACGACCCCCTACACTACCCAAACACCATTGCACTACCCTAAACCCTAAAACACTAACCCCAGCACGACCCCCTACACTGCCCCAACCCCATTGCACTGCCCTAAACCCTGAAACACCACCCCCCTGTACGACCCCCTACACTGCCCGAACGCCATTGCACTGCCCTAAACCCTTAAACACCACCCCCGCACGACCACCTACACTTCCCGAACGCCACTGCACTGCCCTAAACCCTGAAACACCACCCCAGCACAACCCCCTACACTGCCCGAACAACACTGCTCTGCTCTAAACCCTAAAACACCACCCCCAGCACGACCCCCTACTCTGCCCGAACAACACTACTCTGCCCTAAACCCTAAAACACCACCCCCACCACGACCCCGTACACTGCCCGAACACCACTGCTCTGCCCTAAACCCTTAAACACCAGCCCGACCCCTACACTGCCCTTACACCACTGCACTGCCCTAAACCCTGAAACACTAGCCGCATCACGACCCCGTACATTGCCCGAACACCACTGCACTGTCCTAAACCCTGAAACACCAGCACGACCCCCTACACTGCTTAAACACCACTGCACTGCCCTAAACCCTGAAACACCATCCCCAGCACGACCCCCTAAACTGCCCAAACACCACTGGACTGCCCTAAACTCTGAAACACCACCCCCTGCAAGACCCCCTACACTGTCCGAACACCAGTGCACTAAACCCTGAAACACCACCCCCTGCATGTCCCGCTACACAACCCGAACACCACTGCACTGCCCTAAACCCTAAAACACCCACACGACCTCTACACTGCCCGAACACCACTGCACTGCCCTAAACCCTAAAACACCACCCCCAGCATGACCCCCTACACTGCCTAAACACCACTGCTCTGCCTTAAACCCTGAAACACCAGCCCGACCCCTACACTGCCCGAACACCACAGCTCTGCCCTAAACCCTGAAACACCACCCCCAGCCCGACACCCTACACTACCCGAACACCACTGCACTACCCTAAACCCTAAAACACTACCCCCAGCAGTACCCCTACACTACCCAAACACCCCCTGCACTACCCTAAACCCTAAAACACTGCCCCCAGCAGTACCCCCTACACTACCCAAACACCACTGCACTACCCTAAACCCTAAACCTCTACCCCCAGCACGACCCCCTACACTGCCCCAACCCCATTGCACTGCCCTAAACCCTGAAACACCACCCCCCTGTACGACCCCCTACACTGCCCGAACGCCATTGCACTGCCCTAAACCCTGAAACATCACCCCCGCACAACCACCTACACTTCCCAAACACCACTGCACTGCCCTAAACGCTGAAACACCACCCCAGCACAACCCCCTACACTGCCCGAACAACACTGCTCTGCTCTAAACCCTAAAACACCACCCCCAGCACGACCCCCTACTCTGCCCGCACAACACTACTCTGCCCTAAACCCTAAAACACCACGCCCACCACGACCCCGTACACTGCCCGAACATCACTGCTCTGCCCTAAACCCTTAAACACCAGCCCGACCCCTACAATGCTCAAACACCACTGCACTGCCCTAAACCCTGAAACACCATCCCCAGCACGACCCCCTAAACTGCCCAAACACCACTGGACTGCCCTAAACTCTGAAACACCACCCCCTGCAAGACCCCCTACACTGTCCGAACACCAGTGCACTAAACCCTGAAACACCACCCCCTGCATATCCCGCTACACAACCCGAACACCACTGCACTGCCCTAAACCCTAAAACACCAACACAACCCCTACACTGCCCGAACACCACTGCACTGCCCTAAACCCTAAAACACCACCCCCAGCATGACCCCCTACACTGCCTAAACACCACTGCTCTGCCTTAAACCCTGAAACACCAGCCCGACCCCTACACTGCCCGAACACCACAGCTCTGCCCTAAACCCTGAAACACCACCCCCAGCCCGACACCCTACACTACCCGAACACCACTGCACTACCCTAAACCCTAAAACACTACCCCCAGCAGTGCCCCTACACTACCCAAACACCTCCTGCACTACCCTAAACCCTAAAACACTGCCCCCAGCAGTACCCCCTACACTACCCAAACACCACTGCACTACCCTAAACCCTAAACCTCTACCCCCAGCAGTACCCCCTACACTACCCCAAACACCATTGCACTATACTAAACCCTAAAACACTACACCCAGCAGTACCCCCTACACTACCCAAACACCACTGCACTACCCTAAACCCTAAACCTCTACCCCCAGCACGACCCCCTACACTACCCAAACACCATTGCACTACCCTAAACCCTAAAACACTAACCCCAGCACGACCCCCTACACTGCCCCAACCCCATTGCACTGCCCTAAACCCTGAAACACCACCCCCTGTACGACCCCCTACACTGCCCGAACGCCATTGCACTGCCCTAAACCCTGAAACATCACCCCCGCACAACCACCTACACTTCCCAAACACCACTGCACTGCCCTAAACCCTGAAACACCACCCCAGCACAACCCCCTACACTGCCCGAACAACACTGCTCTGCTCTAAACCCTAAAACACCACCCCCAGCACGACCCCCTACTCTGCCCGCACAACACTACTCTGCCCTAAACCCTAAAACACCACCCCCACCATGACCCCGTACACTGCCCGAACACCACTGCTCTGCCCTAAACCCTTAAACACCAGCCCGACCCCTACACTGCCCGAACACCACTGCACTGCCCTGAACCCTGAAACACTAGCCACACCACGACCCCGTACACTGCCCGAACACCACTGCACTCTCCTAAACCCTTAAACACCAGCACAACCCCCTACACTGCTCAAACTCCACTGCACTGCCCTAAACCCTGAAACACCACCCCCAGCACGACCCCCTAAACTGCCCAAACACCACTGGACTGCCCTAAACTCTGAAACACCACTCCCTGCAAGACCCCCTACACTGCCCGAACACCAGTGCACTAAACCCTGAAACACCACCCCCTGCATGTCCCGCTACACAACCCGAACACCACTGCACTGCCCTAAACCCTAAAACACCAAAATGACCCCTACACTGCCCGAACACCACTGCACTGCCCTAAACCCTAAAACACCACCCCCAGCACGACCCCCTACACTGCTTAAACACCACTGCTCTGCCTTAAACCCTGAAACACCAGCCCGACCCCTACACTGCCCGAACACCACAGCTCTGCCCTAAACCCTGAAACACCACCCCCAGCCCGACACCCTACACTGCCCGAACACCACTGCACTACCCTAAACCCTAAAACACTACCCCCAGCAGTACCCCTACACTACCCAAACACCACTGCACTACCCTAAACCCTAAAACACTGCCCCCAGCAGTAACCCCTACACTTCCCAAACACCATTGCACTACCCGAAACCCTAAAACACTACCCCCAGCAGTACCCCCTACACTACCCCAAACACCATTGCACTATACTAAACCCTAAAACACTACCCCCAGCAGTACCCCCTACACTACCCAAACACCACTGCACTACCCTAAACCCTAAACCTCTACCCCCAGCACGACCCCCTACACTACCCAAACACCATTGCACTACACTAAACCCTAAAACACTACCCCCAGCACATCCCCCTACACTACCCAACCACTGCACAACCCTAAACCCTAAAACACTCCCCCAGCACGAGTCCTTACACTACCCAAACACCACTGCACTACCCTAAACCCTAAAACACTACCCCCAGCATGACCCCCTACACTAACACCACTGCACTGCCCTAAACCCTAAAGCACCACCCCCAGCATGACCCACTACACTGCCCGAACACCACTACTCTGCCCTAAACCCTGAAACACCAGCCCGACCCCTACACTGCCCGAACACCACTGCACTGCCCTAAACCCTAAAACACTAACCCCAACACGACCACCACCACTGCCCAAACACCACTGCACTGGCCTAAACCCTGAAACACCAGCACGACCCCTACACTGTCCGAACACCACTGCACTGCCCTAAACCCTGAAACACCACTTCCCTGCATGACCCCCTACACTGCCCGAATGCCACTGCACTGCCCTAAACCCAGAAACACCACCCCCAGCCCGACACCCTACACTGCCCGAACACCACTGCACTGCCGTAAACTCTGAAAAACCACGCCAGCATGACCCCCTACACTGCCCGAACACCACTGTACTGCCCTAAACCCTGAAAAACTACCCCCAGCACGACCCCTTACACTGCTCAAACACCACTGCACTGCCCTAAACCCGAAACACCACCCCCAGCACACACCCCTACACTGTCCAAACACCACTGCACTATCCCTAAACCCTGAAACACCACCCCCTGCAAGACCCCACTACACTGCCCGAACACCACTGCACTGCCCTAAACCCTGAAACACTACCCCCTGCACGGCCCCCTACACTAACCGAACACCACTGCACTGCCCTAAACCCTAAAACACCAGCACGACCCCTACACTGCCCGAACACCACTGCACTGCCCTAAACCCTAAAACATGACCCCCTACACTGCCTGAACACCACTGCTCTGCCCTAAACCCTGAAACACCAGCACAATCCCCTACTCTGCCCGAACACCACTGCACTGCACTGCCCTAAACCCTGAAACACCAACCACAGCAAGACCCCCTACACTGCCCAAACACCACTGCTCTGCCCTAAACCCTGAAACACCACCCCCTGCACGACCCCCTACATTGCCCGAACACCACTGCACTGCCATAAACCCTGAAACACCACTCCCCTGCATGACCTCCTACACTGCCCGAACCCCACTGCACTGCCCTAAACCCTGAAACACCACCCCCCTGTACGACCCCCTACACTGCACGAACGCCATTGCACTGCCTTAACCCTGAAACACCATCCCCCGCACGACCACCTACACAGCCCGAACGCCACTGCACTGCCCTAAACCCTGAAACACCACCCCAGCACAACCCCCTACACTGCCCCAACAACACTGCTCTGCTCTAAACCCTAAAACACCACCCCCAGCACGACCCCCTACTCTGCCCGCACAACACTACTCTGCCCTAAACCCTAAAACACCACCCCCACCACGACCCCGTACACTGCCCGAACACCACTGCTCTGCCCTAAACCCTTAAACACCAGCCCGACCCCTACACTGCCCGAACACCACTGCACTGCCCTAAACCCTGAAACACTAGCCGCACCACGACCCCGTACACTGCCCAAACACCACTGCACACTCCTAAACCCTGAAACACCAGCACAACCCCCTACACTGCTCAAACACCACTGCACTGCCCTAAACCCTGAAACACCACCCCCAGCACGACCCCCTAAACTGCCCAAACACCACTGGACTGCCCTAAACTCTGAAACACCACCCCCTGCAAGACCCCCTACACTGCCCGAACACCAGTGCACTAAACCCTGGAACACCACCCCCTGCATGTCCCGCTACACAACCCCAACACCACTGCACTGCCCTAAACCCTAAAACACCAACACGACCCCTACACTGCCCGAACACCACTGCACTGCCCTAAACCCTAAAACACCACCCCCAGCACGACCCCCTACACTGCCTAAACACCACTGCTCTGCCTTAAACCCTGAAACACCTGCCCGACCCCTACACTGCCCGAACACCACAGCTCTGCCCTAAACCCTGAAACACCACCCCCAGCCCGACACCCTACACTGCCCGAACACCACTGCACTACCCTAAACCCTAAAACACTACCCCCAGCAGTACCCCTACACTACCCAAACACCACTGCACTACCCTAAACCCTAAAACACTGCCCCCAGCAGTAACCCCTACACTTCCCAAACACCATTGCACTACCCGAAACCCTAAAACACTACCCCCAGCAGTACCCCCTACACTACCCCAAACACCATTGCACTATACTAAACCCTAAAACACTACCCCCAGCAGTACCCCCTACACTACCCAAACACCACTGCACTACCCTAAACCCTAAACCTCTACCCCCAGCACGACCCCCTACACTACCCAAACACCATTGCACTACCCTAAACCCTAAAACACTACCCCCAGCATGACCCCTACACTACCCAAACACCACTGCACTACCCTAAACCCTAAAACACTCCCTCAGCACGAGTCCTTACACTACCCAAACACCACTGCACTACCCTAAACCCTAAAACACTACCCCCAGCACGACCCCCTTCACTAACACCACTGCACTGCCCTAAACTCTAAAGCACCACCCCCAGCATTACCCCCTACACTGCCCGAACACCACTGCTCTGCCCTAAACCCTGAAACACCAGCCCGACCCCTACACTGCCCGAACACCACTGCACTGCCCTAAACCCTAAAACACTAACCCCAACACGACCACCTACACTGCCCAAACACCACTGCACTGCCCTAAACCCTGAAACACCAGCACGACCCCCTACACTGTCCGAACACCACTGCACTGCCCTAAACCCTGAAATACCACTTCCCTGCATGACCCCCTACACTGCCCGAATGCCACTGCACTGCCCTAAACCCTGAAACACCACCCCCAGCCCGACACCCTACACTGCCCGAACACCACTGCACTGCCGTAAACTCTGAAAAACCACGCCAGCATGACCCCCTACACTGCCCGAACATCACTGTACTGCCCTAAACCCTGAAACACTACCCCCAGCACGACCCCTTACACTGCTCAAACACCACTGCACTGCCCTAAACCCGAAACACCACCCCCAGCACGCCCCCCTACACTGTCCAAACACCACTGCACTGCCCTAAACCCTGAAACACCACCCCCTGCAAGACCCCATACACTGCCTAAACACCACTGCACTAAACCCTGAAACACCACCCCCTGCAAGACCCCACTACACTGCCCGAACACCACTGCACTGCCCTAAACCCTGAAACACCACCCCCTGCACGACCCTCTACACTACCCGAACACCACTGCACTGCCCTAAACCCTAAAACACCAGCACGACCCCTACACTGCCCGAACACCACTGCACTGCCCTAAACCCTAAAACACGACCCCTACACTGCCTGAACACCCCTGCTCTGCCCTAAACCCTGAAACACCAGCACAATCCCCTACTCTGCCCGAACACCACTGCACTGCACTGCCCTAAACCCTGAAACACCAACCACAGCAAGACCCCCTACACTGCCCAAACACCACTGCTCTGCCCTAAACCCTGAAACACCACCCCCTGCATGACCCCCTACACTGCCCGAACACCACTGCACTGCCATAAACCCTGAAACACCACCCCCCTGCATGACCTCCTACACAACACGAACCCCACTGCACTGCCCTAAACCCTGAAACACCACCTCCCTGTACGACCCCCTACACTGCCCGAACGCCATTGCACTGCCCTAAACCCTGAAACACCACCCCCCGCAGGACCACCTACACAGCCCGAACGCCACTGTACTGCCCTAAACCCTGAAACACCACCCCAGCACAACCCCCTACACTGCCCCAACAACACTGCTCTGCTCTAAACCCTAAAACACCACCCCAGCACGACCCCCTACTCTGCCCGAACAACACAACACTGCTCTGCCCTAAACCCTAAAACACCATCCTCACCACGACCCCGCACACTGCCTGAACACCACTACTATGCCCTAAACCCTTAAACACCAGCCCGACCCCTACACTGCCCCAACACTACTGCACTGCCCTAAACCCTGAAAAACTAGCCGCACCATGACCCCGTACACTGCCCGAACACCACTGCACTGCCCTAAACCCTGAAACACCAGCACGACCCCCTACACTGCCCGAACACCACTGCACTGCCCTAAACCCTGAAACACCACCCCCCTGCACGACCTCCTACACTGCCCGTATGCCACTGCACCAAACCCCGAAACACCACCCCCCTGCACGACCCCCTACACTGCCCGAATGCCACGGCAATGCCCTAAACCCTAAAACACCACCACGTCCCCCTACACTGCCTGAACACCACTGCCCTTCCCTAAAACACTACCCCAGCACGACCCGCTACACTACCCAAACACCAATGCACTACCCAAAACCCTAAAACACTACCCCGCACGAGCCCCTACACTACCCAAACACCACTGCACTACCCTAAACCCTAAAACACTACCCCCGCATGACCCCCTACACTACCCAAAGACCACTGCACTACCCTAAACCCTAAAACATGACTACCTACACTACACAAACACCGCTGCACTACCATAGACCCTAAAACACTACCCCCTACACTACACAAACACCACTACACTACCATAAACCCTAAAACACTACCCCCAGCAGTACCCCCTACACTACCCAAACACCACTGCACTACCCTAAACCCTAAAACACTACCCCCAGCAGTACCCCCTACACTACCCAAACACCATTACACTACCCTAAACCCTAAAACACTACCCCCAGCAGTACCCCCTACACTAATCCAAAACACCACTGCACTACCCCAAACCCTAAACCACTACCCCAGCACAACGCTCTACAATACTCAAACACCACTACACTACCCTAAACCCTAAAACACTACCCCCAGCACGACCCCCTACACTACACTACCCAAACACCACTGCACTACCCACAACCCTAAAACACTCCCCCAGCACGACTCCCTACGCTACCCAAACACAACTGCACTACCCTAAACCCTAAATCTACCCCAGCACAACCCCCTACACCACCCAAACACCACTGCACTACCCTAAACCCTAAAACATTACCCCAGCACGATCCCCTTCACTAACACCACTGCACTGCCCTAATCTCTAAAACACTACCCCCAGCACGACCACCTACACTATGCAAACACCACTGCACTACCCTAAACCCTAGATCTACGCCATGCATGAACCCCTACACTACACAATCATCACTGCACTGCCCTAAACCCTGAAATACTAGCCCCAGCACAACCCCCTACACTGCCTGAAGACAACTGCACTGCCCAAAACCCTGAAACACTAGCCCCAGCATGACGCCCCACACTGGCCAAACACCACTGCACTACCCTAAACCCTGAAACACCACCCCCAGCCTGACCCCTACACTGCCCGAACACCACTTCACTGCCCTAAACTCTGAAACACCACCCCAGTACAACCCCCTACACTGCAGAACACTAATGCACTGCCCTAAACCCTAAATCTATCCCAAGCACGACTCCCTACACTATACAAACATCACTGCACTGCCCTAAACCCTGAAACACTAGCCCCAGCCCGACCCCCTACACTGCCCAAACACCACTGCACTAAGCCCTGAAACACCACCCCCTGTCAGAACCCCCTACACTGCCTGAACACCACTGCACTGCCCTAAACCCTAAAACACCACCCCCTGCCCGACCCCCTACACTACCCGAACACCACTGCAATGCCCTAAACACTAAAACACCAGCACGACCCCTACACTGCCCAAACACCACTGCACTGCCCTAAACCCTAAAAACACCACCCCAGCACGACCCCCTACACTGCCCAAACACAACTGCTCTGCCCTAAACCCTGAAACACCAGCACAACCCCTACACTGCCCGAACACCACTGCTCTGCCCTAAACCCTAAAACACTTCCCCAGCACGACCCCCTACATTGCCCAAACACCACTGCACTGCCCTAAACCCTGAAAGACTAGCCCCGGCACGACCCCCTAAACTGCCTGAACACCACTGCACTACCCTAAACCCTGAAACACCACCCCCAGCCCGACCCCCTACACTGCCCAAACACCACTGCACTAATCCCTGAAACATCACCCCTGTAAGAACCCCCTACCCTGCCTGAACACCACTGCACTGCCCTAAACCCTGAAACACCACCCCCTGCACAACCCCCTACACTACCCGAACACCACTGCACTGCCCTAAACCCTAAAACACCAGCACAACCCCTACACTGCCCGAACACCACTGCTCTGCCCTAAACCCTAAAACACTTCCCCAGCACGACCCCCTACATTGCCCAAACACCACTGCACTGCCCTAAACCCTGAAAGAGTAGCCCCAGCACGACCCCCTAAACTGCCTGAACACCACTGCACTACCCTAAACCCTGAAACACCACCCCCAGCCCGACCCCCTACACTGCCCAAACACCACTGCACTAATCCCTGAAACATCACCCCTGTAAGAACCCCCTACCCTGCCTGAACACCACTGCACTGCCCTAAACCCTGAAACTCTACCCCCTGCAAGACCCCCTACACTGCCCGAACACCACTGCACTAAACCCTGAAACACCACCCCCTGCACGACCCCCTACACTACCCGGACACCACTGCACTGCCCTAAACCCTAAAACACCAGCATGACCCCTATACTGCCCGAACACCACTGCACTGCCCTAAACCCTAAAACACGACCCCCTACACTGCCCAAACACCACTGCTGTGCCCTAAACCCTGAAACACCAGCACGACCCCCTACTCTGCCCGAACATCACTGTACTGCACTGCCCTAAACCCTGAAACACCAACCCAAGCAAGACCCCCTACACTGCCCGAACACCACTGCACTGCCCTAAACCCTGAAACACCACCCCCCTGCACGACCTCCTACACTGCCCGTATGCCACTGCACCAAACCCTGAAACACCACCCCCCTGCACAACACCCTACACTGCCCGAATGGTACGGCAATGCCCTAAACCCTAAAACACCACCATGTCCCCCTACACTGCCTGAACACCACTGCCCTGCCCTAAAACACTACCCCCAGCATGACCCGCTACACTACCCAAACACCACTGCACTACCCGAAACCCTAAAACACTACCCCGCATGAGCCCCTACACTACCCAAACACCACTGCACTACCCTAAACCCTAAAACACTACCCCCGCATGACCCCCTACACTACCCAAAGACCACTGCACTACCCTAAATCCTAAAACACGACTACCTACACTACACAAACACCGCTGCTCTACCCTAGACCCTAAAACACTACCCCCTACACTACACAAACACCACTACACTACCCTAAACTCTAAAACACTACCCCCAGCAGTACCCCCTACACTACCCAAACAGCACTGCACTACCCTAAACCCTAAAACACTACCCCCAGCAGTACCCCCTACACTACCCAAACACCATTGCACTACCCTAAACCCTAAAACACTACCCCCAGCAGTACCCCCTACACTAATCCAAAACACCACTGCACTACCCCAAACCCTAAACCACTACCCCAGCACAACGCTTTATAATACCCAAACACCACTACACTACCCTAAACCCTAAAAAACTACCCCCAGCACGACCCCCTACACTACACTACCCAAACACCACTGCACTACCCTCAACCCTAAAACACTCCCCCAGCACGACTCCCTACGCTACCCAAACACAACTGCACTACCCTAAACCCTAAATCTACCCCAGCACAACCCCCTACACCACCCAAACACCACTGCACTACCCTAAACCCTAAAACACTACCCCAGCACGATCCCCTTCACTAACACCACTTCACTGCCCTAATCCCTAAAACACTACCCCCAGCAAGACCACCTACACCACACAAACACCACTGCACTACCCTAAACCCTAAATCTACGCCATGCATGAACCCCTACAATACACAATCATCACTGCACTGCCCTAAACCCTGAAACACTAGCCCCAGCACAACCCCCTACACTGCCTGAAGACCACTGCACTGCCCAAAACCCTGAAACACTAGCCCCAGCATGACGCCCCACACTGGCCAAACACCACTGCACTACCCTAAACCCTGAAACACCACCCCCAGCCTGACCCCTACACTGCCCAAACACCACTGCACTGCCCTAAACCCTGAAACACCACCCCAGTACAACCCCCTACACTGCAGAACACCAATGCACTGCCCTAAACCCTAAATCTATCCCAAGCACGACTCCCTACACTACACAAACATCACTGCACTGCCCTAAACCCTGAAACACTAGCCCCAGCCCGACCCCCTACACTGCCCAAACACCACTGCCCTAAGCCCTGAAACACCACCCCCTGTAAGAACCCCCTACACTGCCTGAACACCACTGCACTGCCCTAAACCCTGAAACACCACCCCTGCCCGACCCCCTACACTACCCGAACACCACTGCACTGCCCTAAACCCTAAAACACCAGCACGACCCCTACACTGCCCAAACACCACTGCACTGCCCTAAACCCTAAAACACCACCCCAGCATGACCCCCTACACTGCCCAAACACCACTGCTCTGCCATAAACCCTGAAACACCAGCACAACCCCTACACTGCCCGAACACCACTGCTCTGCCCTAAACCCTGAAACACTAGCCGCACCACGACCCGTACACTGCCTGAACACCACTGCACTACCCTAAACCCTGAAACACCACCCCCAGCCCGACCCCCTACACTGCCCAAACACCACTGCACTAATCCCTGAAACATCACCCCTGTAAGAACCCCCTACCCTGCCTGAACACCACTGCACTGCCCTAAACCCTTAAACACCACCCCCTGCACGACCCCCTACACTACCCGAACACCACTGCACTGCCCTAAACCCTAAAACACCAGTACGGCCAGCTACACTGCCCAAACACCACTGCACTACCCGAAACCCTAAAACACCACCCCAGCACAACCCCCTACACTGCCCGAACACCACTGCTCTGCCCTAAACCCTGAAACACCAGCACAACCCCTACACTGCCCGAACACCACTGCTCTGCCCTAAACCCTGAAACACTTCCCCCAACACGACCCCCTACACTGCCCGAACACCACTGCAGTGCCCTAAACCCTGAAACACTACCCCCAGCACGACCCCTACACTGCTCAAACACCACTGCACTGCCCTAAACCCTGAAACACCACCCCAGCACAACCCCCTACACTGCCTGAACAACACTGCTCTGCTCTAAACCCTAAAACACCACCCCCAGCACGACCCCCTACTCTGCCCGAACAACACTACTCTGCCCTAAACCCTAAAACACCACCCCCACCACGACCCCGTACACTGCCCGAACACCACTGCTCTGCCCTAAACCCTTAAACACCAGCCCGACCCCTACACTGCCCGACCACCACTGCACTGCCCTAAACCCTGAAACACTAGCCGCACCACGACCCCGTACACTGCCCGAACACCACTGCACTGTCCTAAACCCTGAAACACCAGCACGACCCCCTACACTGGTCAAACACCACTGCACTGCCCTAAACCCTGAAACACCACCCCCAGCACGACCCCCTAAACTGCCCAAACACCACTGGACTGCTCTAAACTCTGAAACACCACCCCCTGCAAGACCCCCTACACTGCCCGAACACCAGTGCACTAAACCCTGAAACACCACCCCCTGCATGTCCCGCTACACAACACGAACACCACTGCACTGTCCTAAACCCTAAAACACCAACACGACCCCTACACTGCCTGAACACCACTGCACTGCCCTAAACCCTAAAACACCACCCCCAGCACGACCCCCTACACTGCCTAAACACCACTGCTCTGCCTTAAACCCTGAAACACCAGCCCGACCCAATCACTGCCCGAACACCACAGCTCTGCCCTAAACCCTGAAACACCACCCCCAGCCCGACACCCTACACTGCCCGAACACCACTGCACTGCCGTAAACTCTGAAACACCACCCCAGCATGACCCCCTACACTGCCCGAACACCACTGTACTGCCCTAAACCCTGAAACACTACCCCCAGCTCGACCCCTTACACTGCTCAAACACCATTGCACTGCAGTGCCCTAAACCCGAAACACCACGCCCAACACGACCCCCTACACTGCTCAAACACCACTGCACTGCCCTAAACCCTGAAACACCACCCCAGCACGACCCATTACACTGTCCAAACACCACTGCACTATCCCTAAACCCTGAAACACCACCCCCTGCAAGACCCCCTACACTGCCCGAACACCACTGCACTAAACCCTGAAACACCACCCCCTGCACGACCCCCTACACTACCCGGACACCACTGCACTGCCCTAAACCCTAAAACACCAGCATGACCCCTATATTGCCCGAACACCACTGCACTGCCCTAAACCCTAAAACACGACCCCCTACACTGCCCAAACACCACTGCTGTGCCCTAAACCCTGAAACACCAGCACGACCCCCTACTCTGCCCGAACACCACTGTACTGCACTGCCCTAAACCCTGAAACACCAACCCAAGCAAGACCCCCTACACTGCCCCAACACCACTGCACTGTCCTAAACCCTAAAACACCACCCCTAGCACGACCCCCTACACTGCCAAACACCACTGCTCTTCCTTAAACCCTGAAACACCAGCCCAACCCAATCACTGCCCGAACACCACAGCTCTGCCCTAAACCCTGAAACACCACCCCCAGCCCGACACCCTACACTGCCCGAACACCACTGCACTGCCGCAAACTCTGAAACACCACCCCAGCATGACCCCCTACAGTGCCCGAACACCACTGTACTGCCCTAAACCCTGAAACACTACCCCCAGCTCGACCCCTTACACTGCTCAAACACCATTGCACTGCACTGCCCTAAACCCGAAACACCACGCCCAACACGACCCCCTACACTGCTCAAACACCACTTCACTGCCCTAAACCCTGAAACACCACCCCCAGCATGACCCATTACACTGTCCAAACACCACTGCACTAAACCCTGAAACACCACCCCCTGCACGACCCCCTACACTACCCGGACACCACTGCATTGCCCTAAACCCTAAAACACCAGCATGACCCCTATACTGCCCGAACACCACTGCACTGCCCTAAACCCTGAAACACCACCCCCAGCACGACCCATTACACTGTCCAAACACCATTGCACTATCCCTAAACCCTGAAACACCACCCCCTGCAAGACCCCCTACACTGCCCGAACACCACTGCACTAAACCCTGAAACACCACCCCAGCACGACCCCCTACACTGCCCAAACACAACTGCTCTGCCCTAAACCCTGAAACACCAGCACAACCCCTACACTGCCCGAACACCACTGCTCTGCCCTAAACCCTAAAACACTTCCCCAGCACGACCCCCTACATTGCCCAAACACCACTGCACTGCCCTAAACCCTGAAAGACTAGCCCCGGCACGACCCCCTAAACTGCCTGAACACCACTGCACTACCCTAAACCCTGAAACACCACCCCCAGCCCGACCTCCTACACTGCCCAAACACCACTGCACTAATCCCTGAAACATCACCCCTGTAAGAACCCCCTACCCTGCCTGAACACCACTGCACTGCCCTAAACCCTGAAACACCACCCCCTGCACAACCCCCTACACTACCCGAACACCACTGCACTGCCCTAAACCCTAAAACACCAGCACAACCCCTACACTGCCCGAACACCACTGCTCTGCCCTAAACCCTAAAACACTTCCCCAGCACGACCCCCTACATTGCCCAAACACCACTGCACTGCCCTAAACCCTGAAAGAGTAGCCCCAGCACGACCCCCTAAACTGCCTGAACACCACTGCACTACCCTAAACCCTGAAACACCACCCCCAGCCCGACCCCCTACACTGCCCAAACACCACTGCACTAATCCCTGAAACATCACCCCTGTAAGAACCCCCTACCCTGCCTGAACACCACTGCACTGCCCTAAACCCTGAAACACCACCCCCTGCAAGACCCCCTACACTGCCCGAAAACCACTGCACTAAACCCTGAAACACCACCCCCTGCACGACCCCCTACACTACCCGGACACCACTGCACTGCCCTAAACCCTAAAACACCAGCATGACCCCTATACTGCCCGAACACCACTGCACTGCCCTAAACCCTAAAACACGACCCCCTACACTGCCCAGACACCACTGCTGTGCCCTAAACCCTGAAACACCAGCACGACCCCCTACTCTGCCCGAACATCACTGTACTGCACTGCCCTAAACCCTGAAACACCAACCCAAGCAAGACCCCCTACACTGCCCGAACACCACTGCACTGCCCTAAACCCTGAAACACCACCCCCCTGCACGACCTCCTACACTGCCCGTATGCCACTGCACCAAACCCTGAAACACCACCCCCCTGCACAACCCCCTACACTGCCCGAATGGTACGGCAATGCCCTAAACCCTAAAACACCACCATGTCCCCCTACACTGCCTGAACACCACTGCCCTGCCCTAAAACACTACCCCCAGCATGACCCGCTACACTACCCAAACACCACTGCACTACCCGAAACCCTAAAACACTACCCCGCACGAGCCCCTACACTACCCAAACACCACTGCACTACCCTAAACCCTAAAACACTACCCCCGCATGACCCCCTACACTACCCAAAGACCACTGCACTACCCTAAATCCTAAAACACGACTACCTACACTACACAAACACCGCTGCACTACCCTAGACCCTAAAACACTACCCCCTACACTACACAAACACCACTACACTACCCTAAACTCTAAAACACTACCCCCAGCAGTACCCCCTACACTACCCAAACACCACTGCACTACCCTAAACCCTAAAACACTACCCCCAGCAGTACCCCCTACACTACCCAAACACCATTGCACTACCCTAAACCCTAAAACACTACCCCCAGCAGTACCCCCTACACTAATCCAAAACACCACTGCACTACCCCAAACCCTAAACCACTACCCCAGCACAACGCTTTATAATACCCAAACACCACTACACTACCCTAAACCCTAAAACACTACCCCCAGCACGACCCCCTACACTACACTACCCAAACACCACTGCACTACCCTCAACCCTAAAACACTCCCCCAGCACGACTCCCTACGCTACCCAAACACAACTGCACTACCCTAAACCCTAAATCTACCCCAGCACAACCCCCTACACCACCCAAACACCACTGCACTACCCTAAACCCTAAAACACTACCCCAGCACGATCCCCTTCACTAACACCACTGCACTGCCCTAATCCCTAAAACACTACCCCCAGCACGACCACCTACACTACACAAACACCACTGCACTACCCTAAACCCTAAATCTACGCCATGCATGAACCCCTACAATACACAATCATCACTGCACTGCCCTAAACCCTGAAACACTAGCCCCAGCACAACCCCCTACACTGCCTGAAGACCACTGCACTGCCCAAAACCCTGAAACACTAGCCCCAGCATGACGCCCCACACTGGCCAAACACCACTGCACTACCCTAAACCCTGAAACACCACCCCCAGCCTGACCCCTACACTGCCCAAACACCACTGCACTGCCCTAAACCCTGAAACACCACCCCAGTACAACCCCCTACACTGCAGAACACCAATGCACTGCCCTAAACCCTAAATCTATCCCAAGCACGACTCCCTACACTACACAAACATCACTGCACTGCCCTAAACCCTGAAACACTAGCCCCAGCCCGACCCCCTACACTGCCCAAACACCACTGCCCTAAGCCCTGAAACACCACCCCCTGTAAGAACCCCCTACACTGCCTGAACACCACTGCACTGCCCTAAACCCTGAAACACCACCCCTGCCCGACCCCCTACACTACCCGAACACCACTGCACTGCCCTAAACCCTAAAACACCAGCACGACCCCTACACTGCCCAAACACCACTGCACTGCCCTAAACCCTAAAACACCACCCCAGCACGACCCCCTACACTGCCCAAACACCACTGCTCTGCCATAAACCCTGAAACACCAGCACAACCCCTACACTGCCCGAACACCACTGCTCTGCCCTAAACCCTGAAACACTAGCCGCACCACGACCCGTACACTGCCTGAACACCACTGCACTACCCTAAACCCTGAAACACCACCCCCAGCCCGACCCCCTACACTGCCCAAACACCACTGCACTAATCCCTGAAACATCACCCCTGTAAGAACCCCCTACCCTGCCTGAACACCACTGCACTGCCCTAAACCCTTAAACACCACCCCCTGCACGACCCCCTACACTACCCGAACACCACTGCACTGCCCTAAACCCTAAAACACCAGTACGGCCAGCTACACTGCCCAAACACCACTGCACTACCCGAAACCCTAAAACACCACCCCAGCACAACCCCCTACACTGCCCGAACACCACTGCTCTGCCCTAAACCCTGAAACACCAGCACAACCCCTACACTGCCCGAACACCACTGCTCTGCCCTAAACCCTGAAACACTTCCCCCAACACGACCCCCTACACTGCCCGAACACCACTGCAGTGCCCTAAACCCTGAAACACTACCCCCAGCACGACCCCTACACTGCTCAAACACCACTGCACTGCCCTAAACCCTGAAACACCACCCCAGCACAACCCCCTACACTGCCTGAACAACACTGCTCTGCTCTAAACCCTAAAACACCACCCCCAGCACGACCCCCTACTCTGCCCGAACAACACTACTCTGCCCTAAACCCTAAAACACCACCCCCACCACGACCCCGTACACTGCCCGAACACCACTGCTCTGCCCTAAACCCTTAAACACCAGCCCGACCCCTACACTGCCCGACCACCACTGCACTGCCCTAAACCCTGAAACACTAGCCGCACCACGACCCCGTACACTGCCCGAACACCACTGCACTGTCCTAAACCCTGAAACACCAGCACGACCCCCTACACTGGTCAAACACCACTGCACTGCCCTAAACCCTGAAACACCACCCCCAGCACGACCCCCTAAACTGCCCAAACACCACTGGACTGCTCTAAACTCTGAAACACCACCCCCTGCAAGACCCCCTACACTGCCCGAACACCAGTGCACTAAACCCTGAAACACCACCCCCTGCATGTCCCGCTACACAACACGAACACCACTGCACTGTCCTAAACCCTAAAACACCAACACGACCCCTACACTGCCTGAACACCACTGCACTGCCCTAAACCCTAAAACACCACCCCCAGCACGACCCCCTACACTGCCTAAACACCACTGCTCTGCCTTAAACCCTGAAACACCAGCCCGACCCAATCACTGCCCGAACACCACAGCTCTGCCCTAAACCCTGAAACACCACCCCCAGCCCGACACCCTACACTGCCCGAACACCACTGCACTGCCGTAAACTCTGAAACACCACCCCAGCATGACCCCCTACACTGCCCGAACACCACTGTACTGCCCTAAACCCTGAAACACTACCCCCAGCTCGACCCCTTACACTGCTCAAACACCATTGCACTGCAGTGCCCTAAACCCGAAACACCACGCCCAACACGACCCCCTACACTGCTCAAACACCACTGCACTGCCCTAAACCCTGAAACACCACCCCAGCACGACCCATTACACTGTCCAAACACCACTGCACTATCCCTAAACCCTGAAACACCACCCCCTGCAAGACCCCCTACACTGCCCGAACACCACTGCACTAAACCCTGAAACACCACCCCCTGCACGACCCCCTACACTACCCGGACACCACTGCACTGCCCTAAACCCTAAAACACCAGCATGACCCCTATATTGCCCGAACACCACTGCACTGCCCTAAACCCTAAAACACGACCCCCTACACTGCCCAAACACCACTGCTGTGCCCTAAACCCTGAAACACCAGCACGACCCCCTACTCTGCCCGAACACCACTGTACTGCACTGCCCTAAACCCTGAAACACCAACCCAAGCAAGACCCCCTACACTGCCCCAACACCACTGCACTGTCCTAAACCCTAAAACACCACCCCTAGCACGACCCCCTACACTGCCAAACACCACTGCTCTTCCTTAAACCCTGAAACACCAGCCCAACCCAATCACTGCCCGAACACCACAGCTCTGCCCTAAACCCTGAAACACCACCCCCAGCCCGACACCCTACACTGCCCGAACACCACTGCACTGCCGCAAACTCTGAAACACCACCCCAGCATGACCCCCTACACTGCCCGAACACCACTGTACTGCCCTAAACCCTGAAACACTACCCCCAGCTCGACCCCTTACACTGCTCAAACACCATTGCACTGCACTGCCCTAAACCCGAAACACCACGCCCAACACGACCCCCTACACTGCTCAAACACCACTTCACTGCCCTAAACCCTGAAACACCACCCCCAGCATGACCCATTACACTGTCCAAACACCACTGCACTAAACCCTGAAACACCACCCCCTGCACGACCCCCTACACTACCCGGACACCACTGCATTGCCCTAAACCCTAAAACACCAGCATGACCCCTATACTGCCCGAACACCACTGCACTGCCCTAAACCCTGAAACACCACCCCCAGCACGACCCATTACACTGTCCAAACACCATTGCACTATCCCTAAACCCTGAAACACCACCCCCTGCAAGACCCCCTACACTGCCCGAACACCACTGCACTAAACCCTGAAACACCACCCCCTGCACGACCACCTACACTACCCGGACACCACTGCACTGCCCTAAACCCTAAAACACCAGCATGACCCCTATACTGCCTGAACACCACTGCACTGCCCTAAACCCTAAAACACGACCCCCTACACTGCCCAAACACCACTGCTGTGCCCTAAACCCTGAAACACCAGCATGACCCCCTACTCTGCCCGAACACCACTGTACTGCACTGCTATAAACCCTGAAACACCAACCCAAGCAAGACCCCCTACACTGCCCGACCACCACTGCACTGCCCTAAACCCTGAAACACTAGCCGCACCACGACCCCGTACACTGCCCGAACACCACTGCACTGTCCTAAACCCTGAAACACCAGCACGACCCCCTACACTGGTCAAACACCACTGCACTGCCCTAAACCCTGAAACACCACCCCCAGCACGACCCCCTAAACTGCCCAAACACCACTGGACTGCTCTAAACTCTGAAACACCACCCCCTGCAAGACCCCCTACACTGCCCGAACACCAGTGCACTAAACCCTGAAACACCACCCCCTGCATGTCCCGCTACACAACACGAACACCACTGCACTGTCCTAAACCCTAAAACACCAACACGACCCCTACACTGCCTGAACACCACTGCACTGCCCTAAACCCTAAAACACCACCCCCAGCACGACCCCCTACACTGCCTAAACACCACTGCTCTGCCTTAAACCCTGAAACACCAGCCCGACCCAATCACTGCCCGAACACCACAGCTCTGCCCTAAACCCTGAAACACCACCCCCAGCCCGACACCCTACACTGCCCGAACACCACTGCACTGCCGTAAACTCTGAAACACCACCCCAGCATGACCCCCTACACTGCCCGAACACCACTGTACTGCCCTAAACCCTGAAACACTACCCCCAGCTCGACCCCTTACACTGCTCAAACACCATTGCACTGCAGTGCCCTAAACCCGAAACACCACGCCCAACACGACCCCCTACACTGCTCAAACACCACTGCACTGCCCTAAACCCTGAAACACCACCCCAGCACGACCCATTACACTGTCCAAACACCACTGCACTATCCCTAAACCCTGAAACACCACCCCCTGCAAGACCCCCTACACTGCCCGAACACCACTGCACTAAACCCTGAAACACCACCCCCTGCACGACCCCCTACACTACCCGGACACCACTGCACTGCCCTAAACCCTAAAACACCAGCATGACCCCTATATTGCCCGAACACCACTGCACTGCCCTAAACCCTAAAACACGACCCCCTACACTGCCCAAACACCACTGCTGTGCCCTAAACCCTGAAACACCAGCACGACCCCCTACTCTGCCCGAACACCACTGTACTGCACTGCCCTAAACCCTGAAACACCAACCCAAGCAAGACCCCCTACACTGCCCCAACACCACTGCACTGTCCTAAACCCTAAAACACCACCCCTAGCACGACCCCCTACACTGCCAAACACCACTGCTCTTCCTTAAACCCTGAAACACCAGCCCAACCCAATCACTGCCCGAACACCACAGCTCTGCCCTAAACCCTGAAACACCACCCCCAGCCCGACACCCTACACTGCCCGAACACCACTGCACTGCCGCAAACTCTGAAACACCACCCCAGCATGACCCCCTACACTGCCCGAACACCACTGTACTGCCCTAAACCCTGAAACACTACCCCCAGCTCGACCCCTTACACTGCTCAAACACCATTGCACTGCACTGCCCTAAACCCGAAACACCACGCCCAACACGACCCCCTACACTGCTCAAACACCACTTCACTGCCCTAAACCCTGAAACACCACCCCCAGCATGACCCATTACACTGTCCAAACACCACTGCACTAAACCCTGAAACACCACCCCCTGCACGACCCCCTACACTACCCGGACACCACTGCATTGCCCTAAACCCTAAAACACCAGCATGACCCCTATACTGCCCGAACACCACTGCACTGCCCTAAACCCTGAAACACCACCCCCAGCACGACCCATTACACTGTCCAAACACCATTGCACTATCCCTAAACCCTGAAACACCACCCCCTGCAAGACCCCCTACACTGCCCGAACACCACTGCACTAAACCCTGAAACACCACCCCCTGCACGACCCCCTACACTACCCGGACACCACTGCACTGCCCTAAACCCTAAAACACCAGCATGACCCCTATACTGCCTGAACACCACTGCACTGCCCTAAACCCTAAAACACGACCCCCTACACTGCCCAAACACCACTGCTGTGCCCTAAACCCTGAAACACCAGCATGACCCCCTACTCTGCCCGAACACCACTGTACTGCACTGCTATAAACCCTGAAACACCAACCCAAGCAAGACCCCCTACACTGCCCCAACACCATTGCACTGCCCTAAACCCTAAAACAACACCCCCAGCACGACCCCCTAAACTGCCTAAACACCACTGCTCTGCCTTAAACCCTGAAACACCAGCCCAACCCAATCACTGCCCGAACACCACAGCTCTGCCCTAAACCCTGAAACACCACCCCCAGCCCGACACCCTACACTGCCCGAACACCACTGCACTGCCGCAAACTCTGAAACACCACCCCAGCATGACCCCCTACACTGCCCGAACACCACTGTACTGCCCTAAACCCTGAAACACTACCCCCAGCTCGACCCCTTACACTGCTCAAACACCATTGCACTGCACTGCCCTAAACCCGAAACACCACGCCCAACACGACCCCCTACACTGCTCAAACACCACTTCACTGCCCTAAACCCTGAAACACCACCCCCAGCATGACCCATTACACTGTCCAAACACCACTGCACTAAACCCTGAAACACCACCCCCTGCACGACCCCCTACACTACCCGGACACCACTGCATTGCCCTAAACCCTAAAACACCAGCATGACCCCTATACTGCCCGAACACCACTGCACTGCCCTAAACCCTGAAACACCACCCCCAGCACGACCCATTACACTGTCCAAACACCATTGCACTATCCCTAAACCCTGCAAGACCCCCTACACTGCCTGAACACCACTGCACTAAACCCTGAAACACCACCCCCTGCACGACCCCCTACACTACCCGGACACCACTGCACTGCCCTAAACCCTAAAACACCAGCATGACCCCTATACTGCCCGAACACCACTGCACTGCCCTAAACCCTAAAACACGACCCCCTACACTGCCCAAACACCACTGCTGTGCCCTAAACCCTGAAACACCAGCATGACCCCCTACTCTGCCCGAACACCACTGTACTGCACTGCCCTAAACCCTGAAACACCAACCCAAGCAAGACCCCCTACACTGCCCCAACACCATTGCACTGCCCTAAACCCTAAAACAACACCCCCAGCACGACCCCCTACACTGCCTAAACACCACTGCTCTGCCTTAAACCCTGAAACACCAGCCCAACCCAATCACTGCCCGAACACCACAGCTCTGCCCTAAACCCTGAAACACCACCCCCAGCCCGACACCCTACACTGCCCGAACACCACTGCACTGCCGCAAACTGTGAAACACCACCCCAGCATGACCCCCTACACTGCCCGAACACCACTGTACTGCCCTAAACCCTGAAACACTACCCCCAGCTCGACCCCTTACACTGCTCAAACACCATTGCACTGCACTGCCCTAAACCCAAAACACCACGCCCAGCACGACCCCCTACACTGCTCAAACACCACTGCACTGCCCTAAACCCTGAAACACCACCCCCAGCACGACCCATTACACTGTCCAAACACCACTGCACTATCCCTAAACGCTGAAACACCACCCCCTGCAAGACCCGCTACACTGCCCGAACACCACTGCACTAAACCCTGAAACACCACCCCCTGCACAACCCCCTACACTACCCGGACACCACTGCATTGCCCTAAACCCTAAAACACCAGCATGACCCCTATACTGCCCGAACACCACTGCACTGCCCTACACCCTAAAACACGACCCCCTACACTGCCCAAACACCACTGCTGTGCCCTAAACCCTGAAACACCAGCACGACCCCCTACTCTGCCCGAACATCACTGTACTGCACTGCCCTAAACCCTGAAACACCAACCCAAGCAAGACCCCCTACACTGCCCGAACACCACTGCACTGCCCTAAACCCTGAAACACCACCCCCCTGCACGACCTCCTACACTGCCCGTATGCCACTGCACCAAACCCTGAAACACCACCCCCCTGCACAACCCCCTACACTGCCCGAATGGTACGGCAATGCCCTAAACCCTAAAACACCACCACGTCCCCCTACACTGCATGAACACCACTGCACTGCCCTAAAACACTACCCCAGCACGACCCCTACACTACCCAAACACCACTGCACTACCCTAAACCTTAAAACACTACCCCCGCACGACCCCCTACACTACCCAAACACCACTGCACTACCCTACACCCTAAAACACTACCCCCCGCATGACCCCCTACACTACCCAAAGACCACTGCACTACCATAAACCCTAAAACAGGACCCCTACACTACACAAACACCGCTGCACTACCCCAAACACTAAAATATGACCCCCTACACTACCCAAACACCACTGCACTACCCTAAACCCTAAAAAACTACCCCCAGCAGTACCCCTACACTACCCAAACACCACTGCACTACCCTAAACCCTAAAACACTGCCCCCAGCAGTAACCCCTACACTTCCCAAACACCATTACACTACCCGAAACCCTAAAACACTACCCCCAGCAGTACCCCCTACACTACCCCAAACACCATTGCACTATACTAAACCGTAAAACACTACCCCCAGCAGTACCCCCTACACTACCCAAACACCACTGCACTACGCTAAACCCTAAACCTCTACCCCCAGCATGACCCCCTACACTACCCAAACACCATTGCACTACCCTAAACCCTAAAACACTACCCCCAGCATGACCCCTACACTACCCAAACACCACTGCACTACCCTAAACCCTAAAACACTCCCCCAGCACCACTCCTTACACTACCCAAACACCACTGCACTACCCTAAACCCTAAAACACTACCCCCAGCACGACCTCCTACACTAACACCACTGCACTGCCCTAAACCCTAAAGCACCACCCCCAGCATGACCCCCTACACTGCCCAAACACCACTGCTCTGCCCTAAACCCTGAAACACCAGTCCGACCCCTACACTGCCCGAACACCACTGCACTGCCCTAAACCCTGAAACACCAGCACGACCCCTACACTGCCCGTATGCCACTGCCCTAAACCCTGAAACACCACCCCCAGCCCGACCCCCTACACTGCCCGAACGCCACGGCAATGCCCTAAACCCTAAAACACCAGCCCGACCCCTACACTGCCCAAACACCACTGCACTGCCCTAAACCCTGAAACACTAGCCGCACCACGACCCCGTACACTGCCCGAACACCACTGCACTGTCCTAAACCCTGAAACACCAGCACAACCCCCTACACTGCTCAAACACCACTGCACTGCCCTAAACCCTGAAACACCACCCCCAGCACGACCCCCTAAACTGCCCAAACACCACTGGACTGCTCTAAACTCTGAAACACCACCCCCTGCAAGACCCCCTACACTGCCCGAACACCAGTACAATAAACCCTGAAACACCACCCCCTGCATGTCCCGCTACACAACACGAACACCACTGCACTGTCCTAAACCCTAAAACACCAACACGACCCCTACACTGCCTGAACACCACTGCACTGCCCTAAACCCTAAAACACCACCCCCAGCACGACCCCCTACACTGCCTAAACACCACTGCTCTGCCTTAAACCCTGAAACACCAGCCCGACCCAATCACTGCCCGAACACCACAGCTCTGCCCTAAACCCTGAAACACCACCCCAGCATGACCCCCTACACTGCCCGAACACCACTGTACTGCCCTAAACCCTGAAACACTACCCCTAGCTCGACCCCTTACACTGCTCAAACACCATTGCACTGCACTGCCCTAAACCCAAAACACCACGCCCAACACGACCCCCTACACTGGTCAAACACCACTGCACTGCCCTAAACCCTGAAACACCACCCCCAGCACGACCCATTACACTGTCCAAACACCACTGCACTATCCCTAAACCCTGAAACACCACCCCCTGCAAGACCCCCTACACTGCCCGAACACCACTGCACTAAACCCTGAAACACCACCCCCTGCACGACCCCCTACACTACCCGGACACCACTGCACTGCCCTAAACCCTAAAACACCAGCATGACCCCTATACTGCCCGAACACCACTGCACTGCCCTAAACCCTAAAACACGACCCCCTACACTGCCCAAACACCACTGCTGTGCCCTAAACCCTGAAACACCAGCACGACCCCCTACTCTGCCCGAACACCACTGTACTGCACTGCCCTAAACCCTGAAACACCAACCCAAGCAAGACCCCCTATACTGCCCCAACACCACTGCACTGCCCTAAACCCTAAAACACCACCCCCAGCACGACCCCCTACACTGCCTAAACACCACTGCTCTGCCTTAAACCCTGAAACACCAGCCCGACCCAATCACTGCCCGAACACCACAGCTCTGCCCTAAACCCTGAAACACCACCCCCAGCCCGACACCCTACACTGCCCGAACACCACTGCACTGCCGTAAACTCTGAAACACCACCCCAGCATGACCCTCTACACTGCCCGAACACCACTGTACTGCCCTAAACCCTGAAACACTACCCCCAGCTCGACCCCTTACACTGCTCAAACACCATTGCACTGCACTGCCCTAAACCCGAAACACCACGCCCAACATGACCCCCTACACTGCTCAAACACCACTGCACTGCCCAAACACTGAAACACCACCCCCAGCACGACCCATTACACTGTCCAAACACCACTGCACTATCCCTAAACCCTGAAACACCACCCCCTGCAAGACCCCCTACACTGCCCGGACACCACTGCACTAAACCCTGAAACACCACACCCTGCGTGACCCCCTACACTACCCGAACACCACTGCACTGCCCTAAACCCTAAAACACCAGCACAACCCCTACACTGCCCGAACACCACTGCACTGCCCTAAACCCTAAAACACGACCCCCTACACTGCCCAAACACCACTGCTGTGCCCTAAACCCTGAAACACCAGCACGACCCCCTACTCTGCCAGAACACCACTGTACTGCACTGCCCTAAACCCTGAAACACCAACCCAAGCAAGACCCCCGACACTGCTCCAACCCCATTGCACTGCCCTAAACCCTGCCCTGTGGAGAAGTGTGGCTCAATGATTAGAGCGGCAGACCCTGATGCAGAGGTCTAGCCCGGGACCAGGGTTCAATTCCCCGCCTCGGCGGGTCTTGCGCTCAAAAATTCCACGGACCTGATAATTCTCGCCTCGGTGCCTATTCCAATCATGGAGTCCCACTCTGCAACTCTGGGCAATAGCTTGCTTTATCTCCACAACGGCCCCCACAACGCTAAGGATGCCTGGCCTCCACCTTGGGGGTGCCCAGGAGTGGACGCCTCACAGGGAAAGCCAGGATGGGTTCCACAGCGGTATTCGTACAAGCGCCTTGAGATCCTTGCGGGTGAGTAGTGCGCTATACAAGTATCCAATTTACAATTTTATTTACCCTGAAACACCACCCCCCTGTACGACCCCCTACACTGCCCGAACGCCATTGCACAGCCCTAAACCCTGAAACACCACCCCCGCACGACCACCTACACTGCCCGAACGCCACTGCACTGCCCTAAACCCTGAAACACCACCCCAGCACAACCCCCTACACTGCCCGAACAACACTGCTCTGCTCTAAACCCTAAAACACCACCCCCAGCACGACCCCCTACTCTGCCCGAACAACACTACTCTGCCCTAAACGCTAAAACACCACCCCCACCACGACCCCGTGCACTGCCCAAACACCACTGCTCTGCCCTAAACCCTTAAAAACCAGCCCGACCCCTACACTGCCCGAACACCACTGCACTAAACCCTGAAACACTAGCCGCACCACGACCCCGTACACTGCCCGAACACCACTGCACTTTCCTAAACCCTGAAACACCAGTACAACCCCCTGCACTTCCCGAACACCACTGCACTGCCCTAAACTCTGAAACACCACCCCCTGCACGACCCCCTACACTGCCCGTATGCCACTGCCCTAAACCCGGAAACACCACCCCCAGCCCGACCCCCTACACTGCCCGAACGCCACGGCAATGCCCTAAACCCTAAAACACCACCACGTCCCCCTACACTGCATGAACACCACTGCACTGCCCTAAAACACTACCCCAGCACGACCCAAACACCACTGCACTACCCTAAACCTTAAAACACTACCCCCGCACGACCCCCTACACTACCCAAACACCACTGCACTACCCTACACCCTAAAACACTACCCCCCACATGACCCCCTACACTACCCAAAGACCACTGCACTACCCTAAACCCTAAAACAGGACCCCTACACTACACAAACACCGCTGCACTACCCCAAACACTAAAACATGACCCCCTACACTACCCAAACACCACTGCACTACCCTAAACCCTAAAAAACTACCCCCAGCAGTACCCCTACACTACCCAAACACCACTGCACTACCCTAAACCCTAAAACACTGCCCCCAGCAGTAACCCCTACACTTCCCAAACACCATTGCACTACCCGAAACCCTAAAACACTACCCCCAGCAGTACCCCTACACTACCCCAAACACCATTGCACTATACTAAACCGTAAAACACTACCCCCAGCAGTACCCCCTACACTACCCAAACGCCACTGCACTACGCTAAACCCTAAACCTCTACCCCCAGCATGACCCCCTACACTACCCAAACACCATTGCACTACCCTAAACCCTAAAATACTACCCCCAGCATGACCCCTACACTACCCAAACACCACTGCACTACCCTAAACCCTAAAACACTCCCCCAGCACGACTCCTTACACTACCCAAACACCACTGCACTAAACCCTGAAACACCACCCCCTGCACGACCCCCTACACTACCCGGACACCACTGCACTGCCCTAAACCCTAAAACACCAGCATGACCCCTATACTGCCCGAACACCACTGCACTGCCCTAAACCCTAAAACACGACCCCCTACACTGCCCAAACACCACTGCTGTGCCCTAAACCCTGAAACACCAGCACGACCCCCTACTCTGCCCGAACACCACTGTACTGCACTGCCCTAAACCCTGAAACACCAACCCAAGCAAGACCCCCTATACTGCCCCAACACCACTGCACTGCCCTAAACCCTAAAACACCACCCCCAGCCCGACCCAATCACTGCCCGAACACCACAGCTCTGCCCTAAACCCTGAAACACCACCCCCAGCCCGACACCCTACACTGCCCGAACACCACTGCACTGCCGTAAACTCTGAAACACCACCCCAGCATGACCCTCTACACTGCCCGAACACCACTGTACTGCCCTAAACCCTGAAACACTACCCCCAGCTCGACCCCTTACACTGCTCAAACACCATTGCACTGCACTGCCCTAAACCCGAAACACCACGCCCAACATGACCCCCTACACTGCTCAAACACCACTGCACTGCCCAAACACTGAAACACCACCCCCAGCACGACCCATTACACTGTCCAAACACCACTGCACTATCCCTAAACCCTGAAACACCACCCCCTGCAAGACCCCCTACACTGCCCGGACACCACTGCACTAAACCCTGAAACACCACACCCTGCGTGACCCCCTACACTACTCGAACACCACTGCACTGCCCTAAACCCTAAAACACCAGCACAACCCCTACACTGCCCGAACACCACTGCACTGCCCTAAACCCTAAAACACGACCCCCTACACTGCCCAAACACCACTGCTGTGCCCTAAACCCTGAAACACCAGCACGACCCCCTACTCTGCCAGAACACCACTGTACTGCACTGCCCTAAACCCTGAAACACCAACCCAAGCAAGACCCCCTACACTGCTCCAACCCCATTGCACTGCCCTAAACCCTGCCCTGTGGAGAAGTGTGGCTCAATGATTAGAGCGGCAGACCCTGATGCAGAGGTCTAGCCCGGGACCAGGGTTCAATTCCCCGCCTCGGCGGGTCTTGCGCTCAAAAATTCCACGGACCTGATAATTCTCGCCTCGGTGCCTATTCCAATCATGGAGTCCCACTCTGCAACTCTGGGCAATGGCTTGCTTAATCTCCACAACGGCCCCCACAACGCTAAGGATGCCTGGCCTCCACCTTGGGGGTGCCCAGGAGTGGACGCCTCACAGGGAAAGCCAGGATGGGTTCCACAGCGGTATTCGTACAAGCGCCTTGAGATCCTTGCGGGTGAGTAGTGCGCTATACAAGTATCCAATTTACAATTTTATTTACCCTGAAATACCACCCCCCTGTACGACCCCCTACACTGCCCGAACGCCATTGCACAGCCCTAAACCCTGAAACACCACCCCCGCACGACCACCTACACTGCCCGAACGCCACTGCACTGCCCTAAACCCTGAAACACCACCCCAGCACAACCCCCTACACTGCCCGAACAACACTGCTCTGCTCTAAACCCTAAAACACCACCCCCAGCACGACCCCCTACTCTGCCCGAACAACACTACTCTGCCCTAAACGCTAAAACACCACCCCCACCACGACCCCGTGCACTGCCCAAACACCACTGCTCTGCCCTAAACCCTTAAATACCAGCCCGACCCCTACACTGCCCGAACACCACTGCACTAAACCCTGAAACACTAGCCAGACCACGACCCCGTACACTGCCCGAACACCACTGCACTTTCCTAAACCCTGAAACACCAGTACAACCCCCTGCACTTCCCGAACACCACTGCACTGCCCTAAACTCTGAAACACCACCCCCTGCACGACCCCCTACACTGCCCGTATGCCACTGCCCTAAACCCTGAAACACCACCCCCAGCCCGACCCCCTACACTGCCCGAACGCCACGGCAATGCCCTAAACCCTAAAACACCACCACGTCCCCCTACACTGCATGAACACCACTGCACTGCCCTAAAACACTACCCCAGCATGACCCCTACACTACCCAAACACCACTGCACTACCCTAAACCTTAAAACACTACCCCCGCACGACCCCCTACACTACCCAAACACCACTGCACTACCCTACACCCTAAAACACTACCCCCCGCATGACCCCCTACACTACCCAAAGACCACTGCACTACCCTAAACCCTAAAACAGGACCCCTACACTACACAAACACCGCTGCACTACCCTAAACACTAAAACATGACCCCCTACACACCCAAACACCACTGCACTACCCTAAACCCTAAAAAACTACCCCCAGCAGTACCCCTACACTACCCAAACACCACTGCACTACCCTAAACCCTAAAACACTGCCCCCAGCAGTAACCCCTACACTTCCCAAACACCATTGCACTACCCGAAACCCTAAAACACTACCCCCAGCAGTACCCCCTACACTACCCCAAACACCATTGCACTATACTAAACTGTAAAACACTACCCCCAGCAGTACCCCCTACACTACCCAAACACCACTGCACTACCCTAAACCCTAAACCTCTACCCCCAGCATGACCCCCTACACTACCCAAAAACCATTGCACTACCCTAAACCCTAAAACACTACCCCCAGCATGACCCCTACACTACCCAAACACCACTGCACTACCCTAAACCCTAAAACACTCCCCCAGCACGACTCCTTACTCTACCCAAACACCACTGCACTACCCTAAACCCTAAAACACTACCCCCAGCACGACCCCCTACACTAACACCACTGCACTGCCCTAAACCCTAAAGCACCACCCCCAGCATGACCCCCTACACTGCCCAAACACCATTGCACTGCACTGCCCTAAACCCGAAACACCACGCCCAACACGACCCCCTACACTGCTCAAACACCACTGCACTGCCCTAAACCCTGAAACACCACCCCCAGCACGACCCATTACACTGTCCAAACACCACTGCACTATCCCTAAACCCTGAAACACCACCCCCTGCAAGACCCCCTACACTGCCCGGACACCACTGCACTAAACCCTGAAACACCACACCCTGCGTGACCCCCTACACTACCCGAACACCACTGCACTGCCCTAAACCCTAAAACACCAGCACAACCCCTACACTGCCCGAACACCACTGCACTGCCCTAACCCCTAAAACACGACCCCCTACACTACCCAAACACCACTGCACTACCCTAAACCCTAAAACACTGCCCCCAGCAGTAACCCCTACACTTCCCAAACACCATTGCACTAACCGAAACCCTAAAACACTACCCCCAGCAGTACCCCCTACACTACCCCAAACACCATTGCACTATACTAAACCGTAAAACACTACCCCCAGCAGTACCCCCTACACTACCCAAACACCACTGCACTACCCTAAACCCTAAACCTCTACCCCCAGCATGACCCCCTACACTACCCAAACACCATTGCACTACCCTAAACCCTAAAACACTACCCCCAGCATGACCCCTACACTACCCAAACACCACTGCACTACCCTAAACCCTAAAACACTCCCCCAGCACGACTCCTTACACTACCCAAACACCACTGCACTACCCTAAACCCTAAAACACTACCCCCAGCACGACCCCCTACACTAACACCACTGCACTGCCCTAAACCCTAAAGCACCACCCCCAGCATGACCCCCTACACTGCCCAAACACCACTGTTCTGCCCTAAACCCTGAAACACCAGTCCGACCCCTACACTGCCCGAACACCGCTGCACTACCCTAAACACTAAAACATGACCCCCTACACACCCAAACACCACTGCACTACCCTAAACCCTAAAAAACTACCCCCAGCAGTACCCCTACACTACCCAAACACCACTGCACTACCCTAAACCCTAAAACACTGCCCCCAGCAGTAACCCCTACACTTCCCAAACACCATTGCACTACCCGAAACCCTAAAACACTACCCCCAGCAGTACCCCCTACACTACCCCAAACACCATTGCACTATACTAAACTGTAAAACACTACCCCCAGCAGTACCCCCTACACTACCCAAACACCACTGCACTACCCTAAACCCTAAACCTCTACCCCCAGCATGACCCCCTACACTACCCAAAAACCATTGCACTACCCTAAACCCTAAAACACTACCCCCAGCATGACCCCTACACTACCCAAACACCACTGCACTACCCTAAACCCTAAAACACTCCCCCAGCACGACTCCTTACTCTACCCAAACACCACTGCACTACCCTAAACCCTAAAACACTACCCCCAGCACGACCCCCTACACTAACACCACTGCACTGCCCTAAACCCTAAAGCACCACCCCCAGCATGACCCCCTACACTGCCCAAACACCATTGCACTGCACTGCCCTAAACCCGAAACACCACGCCCAACACGACCCCCTACACTGCTCAAACACCACTGCACTGCCCTAAACCCTGAAACACCACCCCCAGCACGACCCATTACACTGTCCAAACACCACTGCACAATCCCTAAACCCTGAAACACCACCCCCTGCAAGACCCCCTACACTGCCCGGACACCACTGCACTAAACCCTGAAACACCACACCCTGCGTGACCCCCTACACTACCCGAACACCACTGCACTACCCTAAACCCTAAAACACCAGCACAACCCCTACACTGCCCGAACACCACTGCACTGCCCTAACCCCTAAAACACGACCCCCTACACTACCCAAACACCACTGCACTACCCTAAACCCTAAAACACTGCCCCCAGCAGTAACCCCTACACTTCCCAAACACCATTGCACTAACCGAAACCCTAAAACACTACCCCCAGCAGTACCCCCTACACTACCCCAAACACCATTGCACTATACTAAACCGTAAAACACTACCCCCAGCAGTACCCCCTACACTACCCAAACACCACTGCACTACCCTAAACCCTAAACCTCTACCCCCAGCATGACCCCCTACACTACCCAAACACCATTGCACTACCCTAAACCCTAAAACACTACCCCCAGCATGACCCCTACACTACCCAAACACCACTGCACTACCCTAAACCCTAAAACACTCCCCCAGCACGACTCCTTACACTACCCAAACACCACTGCACTACCCTAAACCCTAAAACACTACCCCCAGCACGACCCCCTACACTAACACCACTGCACTGCCCTAAACCCTAAAGCACCACCCCCAGCATGACCCCCTACACTGCCCAAACACCACTGTTCTGCCCTAAACCCTGAAACACCAGTCCGACCCCTACACTGCCCGAACACCACTGCACTGCCCTAAACACTAAAACACTAGCCCCAACATGACCCCCTACACTGCCCGAACACCACTGCACTGCCCTAAACCCTGAAACACCAGCACGACCCCTACACTGCCCGAACACCACTGCTCTGCCCTAAACCCTTAAACACCAGCCCGACCCCTACACTGCCCGAACACCACTGCACTACCCTAAACCCTGAAACACTAGCCGCACCACGACCCCATACACTGCCCGAACACCACTGCACTGTCCTAAACCCTGAAACACCAGCACGACCCCCTACACTGCTCAAACACCACTGCACTGCCCTAAACCCTGAAACACCACCCCCAGCACGACCCCCTAAACTGCCCAAACACCACTGGACTGCTCTAAACTCTGAAACACCACCCCCTGCAAGACCCCCTACACTGCCCGAACACCAGTGCACTAAACCCTGAAACACCACCCCCTGCATGTCCCGCTACACAACACGAACACCACTGCACTGTCCTAAACCCTAAAACACCAACACGACCCCTACACTGCCTGAACACCACTGCACTGCCCTAAACCCTAAAACACCACCCCCAGCACGACCCCCTACACTGCCTAAACACAACTGCTCTGCCTTAAACCCTGAAACACCAGCCCGACCCAATCACTGCCCGAACACCACAGCTCTGCCCTAAACCCTGAAACACCACCCCCAGCCCGACACCCTACACTGCCCGAACACCACTGCACTGCCGTAAACTCTGAAACACCACCCCAGCATGACCCCCTACACTGCCCGAACACCACTGTACTGCCCTAAACCCTGAAACACTACCCCTAGCTCGACCCCTTACACTGCTCAAACACCATTGCACTGCACTGCCCTAAACCCGAAACACCACGCCCAACACGACCCCCTACACTGCTCAAACACCACTGCACTGCCCTAAACCCTGAAACACCACCCCCAGCACGACCCATTACACTGTCCAAACACCACTGCACTATCCCTAAACCCTGAAACACCACCCCCTGCAAGACCCCCTACACTGCCCGAACACCACTGCACTAAACCCTGAAACACCACCCCCTGAACGACCCCCTACACTACCCGGACACCACTGCACTACCCTAAACCCTAAAACACCAGCATGACCCCTATACTGCCCGAACACCACTGCACTGCCCTAAACCCTAAAACACGACCCCCTACACTGCCCAAACACCACTGCTGTGCCCTAAACCCTGAAACACCAGCACAACCCCCTAATCTGCCCGAACACCACTGTACTGCACTGCCCTAAACCCTGAAACACCAACCCAAGCAAGACCCCCTACACTGCCCCAACACCACTGCACTGCCCTAAACCCTAAAACACCACCCCCAGCACGACCCCCTACACTGCCTAAACACCACTGCTCTGCCTTAAACCCTGAAACACCAGCCCGACCCAATCACTGCCCGAACACCACAGCTCTGCCCTAAACCCTGAAACACCACCCCCAGCCCGACACCCTACACTGCCCGAACACCACTGCACTGCCGTAAACTCTGAAACACCACCCCAGCATGACCCCCTACACTGCCCGAACACCACTGTACTGCCCTAAACCCTGAAACACTACCCCCAGCTCGACCCCTTACACTGCTCAAACACCATTGCACTGCACTGCCCTAAACCCGAAACACCACGCCCAACACGACCCCCTACACTGCTCAAACACCACTGCACTGCCCTAAACCCTGAAACACCACCCCCAGCACGACCCATTACACTGTCCAAACACCACTGCACTCTCCCTAAACCCTGAAACACCACCCCCTGCAAGACCCCCTACACTGCCCGGACACCACTGCACTAAACCCTGAAACACCACACCCTGCGTGACCCCCTACACTACCCGAACACCACTGCACTGTCCTAAACCCTAAAACACCAGCACCACCCCTACACTGCCCGAACACCACTGCACTGCCCTAAACCCTAAAACACGACCCCCTACACTGCCCAAACACCACTGCTGTGCCCTAAACCCTGAAACACCAGCACGACCCCCTACTCTGCCAGAACACCACTGTACTGCACAGCCCTAAACCCTGAAACACCAACCCAAGCAAGACCCCCTACACTGCCCCAACCCCATTGCACTGCCCTAAACCCTGCCCTGTGGAGAAGTGTGGCTCAATGATTAGAGCGGCAGACCCTGATGCAGAGGTCTAGCCCGGGACCAGGGTTCAATTCCCCGCCTCGGCGGGTCTTGCGCTCAAAAATTCCACGGACCTGATAATTCTCGCCTCGGTGCCTATTCCAATCATGGAGTCCCACTCTGCAACTCTGGGCAATAGCTTGCTTAATACCCACAACGGCCCCCACAACGCTAAGGATGCCTGGCCTCCACCTTGGGGGTGCCCAGGAGTAGACTCCTCACAGGGAAAGCCAGGATGGGTTCCACAGCGGTATTCGTACAAGCGCCTTGAGATCCTTGCGGGTGAGTAGTGCGCTATACAAGTATCCAATTTACAATTTTATTTACCCTGAAACACCACCCCCCTGTATGACCCCCTACACTGCCCGAACGCCATTGCACAGCCCTAAACCCTGAAACACCACCCCCACACGACCACCTACACTGCCCGAACGCCACTGCACTGCCCTAAACCCTGAAACACCATCCCAGCACAACCCCCTACACTGCCCGAACAACACTGCTCTGCTCTAAACCCTAAAACACCACCCCCAGCACGACCCCCTACTCTGCCCGAACAACACTACTCTGCCCTAAACGCTAAAACACCACCCCCACCACGACCCCGTGCACTGCCCAAACACCACTGCTCTGCCCTAAACCCTTAAATACCAGCCCAACCCCTACACTGCCCGAACACCACTGCACTAAACCCTGAAACACTATCCGCACCACGACCCCGTACACTGCCCGAACACCACTGCACTTTCCTAAACCCTGAAACACCAGTACAACCCCCTACACTGCCCGAACACCACTGTACTGCCCTAAACCCTGAAACACTACCCCTAGCTCGACCCCTTACACTGCTCAAACACCATTGCACTGCACTGCCCTAAACCCGAAACACCACGCCCAACACGACCCCCTACACTGCTCAAACACCACTGCACTGCCCTAAACCCTGAAACACCACCCCCAGCACGACCCATTACACTGTCCAAACACCACTGCACTATCCCTAAACCCTGAAACACCACCCCCTGCAAGACCCCCTACACTGCCCGAACACCACTGCACTAAACCCTGAAACACCACCCCCTGCACGACCCCCTACACTACCCGGACACCACTGCACTGCCCTAAACCCTAAAACACGACCCCCTACACTGCCCAAACACCACTGCTGTGCCCTAAACCCTGAAACACCAGCACGACCCCCTAATCTGCCCGAACACCACTGTACTGCACTGCCCTAAACCCTGAAACACCAACCCAAGCAAGACCCCCTACACTGCCCCAACACCACTGCACTGCCCTAAACCCTAAAACACCACCCCCAGCACGACCCCCTACACTGCCTAAACACCACTGCTCTGCCTTAAACCCTGAAACACCAGCCCGACCCAATCACTGCCCGAACACCACAGCTCTGCCCTAAACCCTGAAACACCACCCCCAGCCCGACACCCTACACTGCCCGAACACCACTGCACTGCCGTAAACTCTGAAACACCACCCCAGCATGACCCCCTACACTGCCCGAACACCACTGTACTGCCCTAAACCCTGAAACACTACCCCCAGCTCGACCCCTTACACTGCTCAAACACCATTGCACTGCACTGCCCTAAACCCGAAACACCACGCCCAACACGACCCCCTACACTGCTCAAACACCACTGCACTGCCCTAAACCCTGAAACACCACCCCCAGCACGACCCATTACACTGTCCAAACACCACTGCACTATCCCTAAACCCTGAAACACCACCCCATGCAAGACCCCCTACACTGCCCGGACACCACTGCACTAAACCCTGAAACACCACACCCTGCGTGACCCCCTACACTACCCGAACAACACTGCACTGCCCTAAACCCTAAAACACCAGCACAACCCCTACACTGCCCGAACACCACTGCACTGCCCTAAACCCTAAAACATGACCCCCTACACTGCCCAAACACCACTGCTGTGCCCTAAACCCTGAAACACCAGCACGACCCCCTACTCTGCCAGAACACCACTGTTCTGCACTGCCCTAAACCCTGAAACACCAACCCAAGCAAGACCCCCTACACTGCCCCAACCCCATTGCACTGCCCTAAACCCTGCCCTGTGGAGAAGTGTGGCTCAATGATTAGAGCGGCAGACCCTGATGCAGAGGTCTAGCCCGGGACCAGGGTTCAATTCCCCGCCTCGGCGGGTCTTGCGCTCAAAAATTCCACGGACCTGATAATTCTCGCCTCGGTGCCTATTCCAATCATGGAGTCCCACTCTGCAACTCTGGGCAATAGCTTGCTTAATCTCCACAACGGCCCCCACAACGCTAAGGATGCCTGGCCTCCACCTTGGGGGTGCCCAGGAGTGGACGCCTCACAGGGAAAGCCAGGATGGGTTCCACAGCGGTATTCGTACAAGCGCCTTGAGACCCTTGCGGGTGAGTAGTGCGCTATACAAGTATCCAATTTACAATTTTATTTACCCTGAAACACCACCCCCCTGTACGACCCCCTACACTGCCCGAACTCCATTGCACAGCCCTAAACCCTGAAACACCACCCCCGCACGACCACCTACACTGCTCGAACACCACTGCACTGCCCTAAACCCTGAAACACCACCCCAGCACAACCCCCTACACTGCCCGAACAACACTGCTCTGCTCTAAACCCTAAAACACCACCCCCAGCACGACCCCCTACTCTGCCCGAACAACACTACTCTTCCCTAAACGCTAAAACACCAACCCCACCACGACCCCGTGCACTGCCCAAACACCACTGCTCTGCCCTAAACCCTTAAATACCAGCCCGACCCCTACACTGCCTGAACACCACTGCACTAAACCCTGAAACACTAGCCGCACCACGACCCCGTACACTGCCCGAACACCACTGCACTTTCCTAAACCCTGAAACACCAGTACAACCCCCTGCACTTCCCGAACACCACTGCACTGCCCTAAACTCTGAAACACCACCCCCTGCACGACCCCCTACACTGCCCGTATGCCACTGCCCTAAACCCTGAAACACCACCCCCAGCCCGACCCCCTACACTGCCCGAACGCCACGGCAATGCCCTAAACCCTAAAACACCACCACGTCCCCCTACACTGCATGAACACCACTGCACTGCCCTAAAACACTACCCCAGCACGACCCCCTACACTACCCAAACACCACTGCACTACCCTAAACCTTAAAACACTACCCCCGCACGACCCCCTACACTACCCAAACACCACTGCACTACCCTACACCCTAAAACACTACCCCCCGCATGACCCCCTACACTACCCAAAGACCACTGCACTACCCTAAACCCTAAAACAGGACCCCTACACTACACAAACACCGCTGCACTACCCTAAACACTAAAACATGACCCCCTACACTACCCAAACACCACTGCACCACCCTAAACCCTAAAAAACTACCCCCAGCAGTACCCCTACACTACCCAAACACCACTGCACTACCCTAAACCCTAAAACACTGCCCCCAGCAGTAACCCCTACACTTCCCAAACACCATTGCACTACCCGAAACCCTAAAACACTACCCCCAGCAGTACCCCTACACTACCCCAAACACCATTGCACTATACTAAACCGTAAAACACTACCCCCAGCAGTACCCCCTACACTACCCAAACACCACTGCACTACCCTAAACCCTAAACCTCTACCCCCAGCATGACCCCCTACACTACCCAAACACCATTGCACTACCCTAAACCCTAAAACACTACCCCCAGCATGACCCCTACACTACCCAAACACCACTGCACTACCCTAAACCCTAAAACACTCCCCCAGCACGACTCCTTACACTACCCAAACACCACTGCACTACCCTAAACCCTAAAACACTACCCCCAGCACGACCCCCTACACTAACACCACTGCACTGCCCTAAACCCTAAAGCACCACCCCCAGCATGACCCCCTACACTGCCCAAACACCACTGCTCTGCCCTAAACCCTGAAACACCAGTCCGACCCCTACACTGCCCGAACACCACAGCACTGCCCTAAACACTAAAACACTAGCCCCAACATGACCCCCTACACTGCCCGAACACCACTGCACTGCCCTAAACCCTGAAACACCAGCACGACCCCTACACTGCCCGAACACCACTGCACTGCCCTAAACCCTGAAACACCACTTCCCTGCACGACCCCCTACACTGCCCGAACACCACTGCTCTGCCCTAAACCCTTAAACACCAGCCCGACCCCTACACTGCCCAAACACCACTGCACTACCCTAAACCCTGAAACACTAGCCGCACCACAACCCCGTACACTGCCCGAACACCACTGCACTGTCCTAAACCCTGAAACACCAGCACGACCCCCTACACTGCTCAAACACCACTGCACTGCCCTAAACCCTGAAACACCACCCCCAGCACGACCCCCTAAACTGCCCTAACACCACTGGACTGCTCTAAACTCTGAAACACCACCCCCTGCAAGACCCCCTACACTGCCCGAACACCAGTGCACTAAACCCTGAAACACCACCCCCTGCATGTCCCGGTACACAACACGAACACCACTGCATTGTCCTAAACCCTAAAACACCAACACGACCCCTACACTGCCTGAACACCACTGCACTGCCCTAAACCCTAAAACACCACCCCCAGCACGACCCCCTACACTGCCTAAACACCACTGCTCTGCCTTAAACCCTGAAACACCAGCCCGACCCAATCACTGCCCGAACACCACAGCTCTGCCCTAAACCCTGAAACACCACCCCCAGCCCGACACCCTACACTGCCCGAACACCACTGCACTGCCGTAAACTCTGAAACACCACCCCAGCATGACCCCCTACACTGCCCAAACACCACTGTACTGCCCTAAACCCTGAAACACTACCCCTAGCTCGACCCGTTACACTGCTCAAACACCATTGCACTGCACTGCCCTAAACCCGAAACACCACGCCCAACACGACCCCCTACACTGCTCAAACACCACTGCACTGCCCTAAACCCTGAAACACCACCCCCAGCACGACCCATTACACTGTCCAAACACCACTGCACTATCCCTAAACCCTGAAACACCACCCCCTGCAAGACCCCCTACACTGCCCGAACACCACTGCACTAAACCCTGAAACACCACCCCCTGCACGACCCCCTACACTACCCAAACACCACTGCACTGCCCTAAACCCTAAAACACCAGCATGACCCCTATACTGCCCGAACACCACTGCACTGCCCTAAACCCTAAAACACGACCCCCTACACTGCCCAAACACCACTGCTGTGCCCTAAACCCTGAAACACCAGCACGACCCCCTAATCTGCCCGAACACCACTGTACTGCACTGCCCTAAACCCTGAAACACCAACCCAAGCAAGACCCCCTACACTGCCCCAACACCACTGCACTGCCCTAAACCCTAAAACACCACCCCCAGCACGACCCCCTACACTGCCTAAACACCACTGCTCTGCCTTAAACCCTGAAACACCAGCCCGACCCAATCACTGCCCGAACACCACAGCTCTGCCCTAAACCCTGAAACACCACCCCCAGCCCGACAACCTACACTGCCCGGATACCACTGCACTGCCGTAAACTCTGAAACACCACCCCAGCATGACCCCCTACACTGCCCGAACACCACTGTACTGCCCTAAACCCTGAAACACTACCCCCAGCTCGACCCCTTACACTGCTCAAACACCATTGCACTGCACTGCCCTTAACCCGAAACACCACGCCCAACACGACCCCCTACACTGCTCAAACACCACTGCACTGCCCTAAACCCTGAAACACCACCCCCAGCACGACCCATTACACTGTCCAAACACCACTGCACTATCCCTAAACCCTGAAACACCACCCCCTGCAAGACCCCCTACACTGCCCGGACACCACTGCACTAAACCCTGAAACACCACACCCTGCGTGACCCCCTACACTACCCGAACACCACTGCACTGCCCTAAACCCTAAAACACCAGCACAACCCCTACACTGCCCGAACACCACTGCACTGCCCTAAACCCTAAAACACGACCCTCTACACTGCCCAAACACCACTGCTGTGCCCTAAACCCTGAAACACCAGCACGACCCCCTACTCTGCCAGAACACCACTGTACTGCACTGCCCTAAACCCTGAAACACCAACCCAAGCAAGACCCCCTACACTGCCCCAACCCCATTGCACTGCCCTAAACCCTGCCCTGTGGAGAAGTGTGGCTCAATGATTAGAGAGGCAGACCCTGATGCAGAGGTCTAGCCCGGGACCAGGGTTCAATTCCCCGCCTCGGCGGGTCTTGCGCTCAAAAATTCCACGGACCTGATAATTCTCGCCTCGGTGCCTATTCCAATCATGGAGTCCCACTCTGCAACTCTGGGCAATAGCTTGCTTAATCTCCACAACGGCCCCCACAACGCTAAGGATGCCTGGCCTCCACCTTGGGGGTGCCCAGGAGTGGACGCCTCACAGGGACAGCCAGGATGGGTTCCACAGCGGTATTCGTACAAGCGCCTTGAGACCCTTGCGGGTGAGTAGTGCGCTATACAAGTATCCAATTTACAATTTTATTTACCCTGAAACACCACCCCCCTGTATGACCCCCTACACTGCCCGAACGCCATTGCACAGCCCTAAACCCTGAAACACCACCCCCGCACGACCACCTACACTGCTCGAACACCACTGCACTGCCCTAAACCCTGAAACACCACCCCAGCACAACCCCCTACACTGCCCGAACAACACTGCTCTGCTCTAAACCCTAAAACACCACCCCCAGCACGACCCCCTACTCTGCCCGAACAACACTACTCTGCCCTAAACGCTAAAACACCACCCCACCACGACCCCGTGCACTGCCCAAACACCACTGCTCTGCCCTAAACCCTTAAATACCAGCCCGACCCCTACACTGCCCGAACACCACTGCACTAAACCCTGAAACACTAGCCGCACCACGACCCCGTACACTGCCCGAACACCACTGCACTTTCCTAAACCCTGAAACACCAGTACAACCCCCTGCACTTCCCGAACACCACTGCACTGCCCTAAACTCTGAAACACCACCCCCTGCACGACCCCCTACAATGCCCGTATGCCACTGCCCTAAACCCTGAAACACCACCCCCAGCCAGACCCCCTACACTGCCTGAACGCCACGGCAATGCCCTAAACCCTAAAACACCACCACGTCCCCCTACACTGCATGAACACCACTGCACTGCCCAAAAACACTACCCCAGCACGACCCCCTACACTACCCAAACACCACTGCACTACCCTAAACCTTAAAACACTACCCCCGCACGACCCCCTACACTACCCAAACACCACTACACTACCCTACACCCTAAAACACTACCCTCCGCATGACCCCCTACACTACCCAAAGACCACTGCACTACCCTAAACCCTAAAACAGGACCCCTACACTGCACAAACACCGCTGCACTACCCTAAACACTAAAACATGACCCCCTACACTACCCAAACACCACTGCACTACCCTAAACCCTAAAAAACTACCCCCAGCAGTACCCCTACACTACCCAAACACCACTGCACTACCCTAAACCCTAAAACACTGCCCCCAGCAGTAACCCCTACACTTCCCAAACACCATTGCACTACCCGAAACCCTAAAACACTACCCCCAGCAGTACCCCCTACACTACCCCAAACACCATTGCACTATACTAAACCGTAAAACACTACCCCCAGCAGTACCCCCTACACTACCCAAACACCACTGCACTACCCTAAACCCTAAACCTCTACCCCCAGCATGACCCCCTACACTACCCAAACACCATTGCACTACCCTAAACCCTAAAACACTACCCCCAGCATGACCCCTACACTACCCAAACACCACTGCACTACCCTAAACCCTAAAACACTCCCCCAGCACGACTCCTTACACTACCCAAACACCACTGCACTACCCTAAACCCTAAAACACTACCCCCAGCACGACCCCCTACACTAACACCACTGCACTGCCCTAAACCCTAAAGCACCACCCCCAGCATGACCCCCTACACTGCCCAAACACCACTGCTCTGCCCTAAACCCTGAAACACCAGTCCGACCCCTACACTGCCCGAACACTACTGCACTGCCCTAAACACTAAAACACTAGCCCCAACACGACCCCTACACTGCCCGAACACCACTGCACTGCCCTAAACCCTGAAACACCAGCACGACCCCTACACTGCCCGAACACCACTGCACTGCCCTAAACCCTGAAACACCACTTCCCTGCACGACCCCCTACACTGCCCAAACGCCACTGCACTGCCCTAAAGCCTGAAACACCAACCCCCTGCACGACCCCTACACTTCCCGAACGCCGCCGCTCTGCCCAAACCTCTGAAACACCAGCCAGACCCCTACACTGCACGAACACCACAGCTCTGCCCTAAACCCTGAAACACCACCCCCAGCCCGACACCCTACACTGCCCGAACACCACTGCACTGCCGTAAACTCTGAAACACCACCCCAGCACGACCCCCTACACTGCCCGAACACCACTGTACTGCCCTAAACCCTGAAACACCACCCCCAGCATGACCCCTTACACTGCTCAAACACCACTGCACTGCCAGAAACCCGAAACACCACCCCCAGCACAACCCCCTACACTGTCCAAACACCACTGCACTGCCCTAAACCCTGAAACACCACCCCCTGCAAGACCCCATACACTGCCCGAACACCACTGCACTAAACCCTGAAACACCACCACCTGCAAGACCCCACTACACTGCCCGAACACCACTGCACTGCCCTAAACCCTGAAACACCACACCCTGCGTGACCCCCTACACTACCCGAACACCACTGCACTGCCCTAAACCCTAAAACACCAGCACAACCCATACACTGCCCGAACACCACTGCACTGCCCTAAACCCTAAAACACGACCCCCTACACTGCCTGAACACCTCTGCTCTGCCCTAAACCCTGAAACACCAGCACGACCCCCTACTCTGCCCGAACACCACTGCACTGCCCTAAACCCTGAAACACCAACCCCAGCAAGACTCCCTACACTGCCCGAACACCACTGCTCTGCCCTAAACCCTGAAACACCACCCCCTGCACGACCCCCTACACTGCCCGAACACCACTGCACTTCCATAATCCCTGAAACACCACCCCCCTGCATGACCTCCTACACTGCCCGAACCCCACTGCACTGCCCTAAACCCTGAAACACCACCCCCCTGTACGACCCCCTACACTGCCCCATCGCCATTTCACTGCCCTAAACCCTGAAACACCACCCCCACACGACCACCTACACTGCCCGAACGCCACTGCACTGCCCTAAACCCTGAAACACCACCCCAGCACGACCCCCTACACTGCCCGAACACTACTGTACTGCCCTAAACCCTGAAACACTACCCCCAGCACGACCCCTTACACTGCTCAAACACCACTGCACTGCCATAAACCCGAAACACCACCCCCAGCACGACCCCCTACACTGTCCAAACACCACTGCACTGCCCTTAACCCTGAAACACCACCCCTTGCAAGACCCCATACACTGCCCGAACACCACTGCACTAAACCCTGAAACACCACCACCTGCAAGACCCCACTACACTGCCCGAACACCACTGCACTGCCCTAAACCCTGAAACACCACCCCCTGCACAACCCCCTACACTACCCGAACACCACTGCACTGCCCTAAACCCTAAAACACCAGCACAACCCCTACACTGCCCGAACACCACTGCACTGCCCTAAACCCTAAAACACGACCCCCTACACTGCCTGAACACCACTGCTCTGCCCTAAACCCTGAAACACCAGCACCACCCCCTACTCTGCCCGAACACCACTGCACTGCACTGCCCTAAACCCTGAAACACCAACCCCAGCAAGACTCCCTACACTGCCCGAACACCACTGCTCTGCCCTAAACCCTGAAACACCACCCCCTGCACGACCCCCTACACTGCCTGAACACCACTGCACTTCCATAAACCCTGAAACACCACCCCCCTGCATGACCTCCTACACTGCCCGAACCCCACTGCACTGCCCTAAACCCTGAAACACCACCCCCCTGTACGACCCCCTACACTGCCCCATCGCCATTGCACTGCTCTAAACCCTGAAACACCACCCCCGCACGACCACCTACACTGCCCGAACGCCACTGCACTGCCCTAAACCCTGAAATACCACCCCAGCACAACCCCCTACACTGTCCCAACAACACTGCTCTGCTCTAAACCCTAAAACACCACCCCAAGCACGACCCCCTACTCTGCCCGAACAACACTACTCTGCCCTAAACCCTAAAACACCACCCTCACCACGACCCCGTACACTGCCCAAACACCACTGCTCTGCCCTAAACCCTTAAACACCAGCCCGACCCCTACACTGCCCGAACACCACTGCACTGCCCTAAACCCTGAAAAACTAGCCGCACCACGACCCCGTACACTGCCTGAACACCACTGCACTGCCCTACACCCTGAAACACCAGCACGACCCCCTACACTGCCCGAACACCACTGCACTGCCCTAAACCCTGAAACACCACCCCCCTGCACGACCCCCTACACTGTTCGAATGCCACGGCAATGCCCTAAACCCTAAAACACCACCACGCCCCCCTACACTGCCTGAACACCACTGCACTGCCCTAAAACACTACCCCCAGCACAACCCCCTACACTACCCAAACACCACTGCACTACCCGAAACCCTAAAACACTACCCCGCACAACGCCCTACACTACCCTAACACCACTGCACTACCCTAAACCCTAAAACACTACCCCCCGCATGACCCCCTACACTACCGAAAGACCACTGCACTACCCTAAACCCTAAAACAGTACCCCTACACTACACAAACACCGCTGCACTACCCTAAACCCTAAAACACTTCCTCCTAGACTACACAAACACCACTGCACTACCATAAAACATGACCCCCTACACTGCCGGAACACCACTGCACTACCCTAAACCCTAAAACACTACCCCAGAAGTACCCCTACACTACCCAAACAACACTGCACTACCCTAAACCCTAAAACACTGCCCCCAGCAGTAACCCCTACACTTCCCAAACACCATTGCACTACCCGAAACCCTAAAACACTACCCCCAGCAGTACTCCCTACACTACCCCAAACTCCATTGCACTATACTAAACCCTAAAACACTACCCCCAGCAGTACCCCTACACTACCCAAACACCACTGCACTACCCTAAACCCTAAACCACTACCCCCAGCTCGACCCCCTACACTACCCAAACACCATTGCACTACGCTAAACCCTAAAACAGTACCCCCAGCATGACCCCCTACACTACCCAAACACCACTGTACTACCCTAAACCCTAAAACACTCCCCCAGCACGATTCCCTACACTACCCAAACACCACTGCACTACCATAAACCCTAAAACACTACCCCAGCATGATCCCCTACACTAACACCACTGCACTGCCCTAAACCCTAAAGCACCACCCGCAGCATGACGCCCTACACTGCCCGAACACCACTGCTCTGCCCTAAACCCTGAAACACCAGCCCGCCCCCTACACTGCCCGAACACCACTTCACTGCACTAAACCCTAAAACACTAGCCCCAACACGACCCCCTACACTGCCCGAACACCACTGCACTGCCCTAAACCCTGAAACACCAGCACAACCCCCTACACTGCCCAAACACCACTGCACTGCCCTAAACCCTGAAACACCACCCCCCTGCACGACCCCCTACACTGCCCGAACGCCACTGCGCTGCCCTAAAGCCTGAAACACCAACCCCCTGTACGACCCCCTACACTGCCTGAATGCCACTGCACTGCCCTAAACCCTAAAACACCACCACGTCCCCCTACACTGCCCGAACACCACTGCACTGTCCTAAAACACCACCACGTCCCCCTACACTGCCCAAACACCACTGCACTGCCCTAAACTCTAAAACACCACCCCCAGCATGACCCCCTACACTACCCGAACATCACTGCACTGTCCTAAACTCTGAAACACTACCCCCAGCATGACCCCCTACACTGCTCAAACACCACTGCACTGCCCTAAACCCTGAAACGCCACCCCCAGCACCACCCCCTACACTGCCTGAACACTGCACTGAACCCTGAAACACCACCCCCTGCAAGACCCACCTACACTGCCTGAACAGCACTGCACCACCCTAAACCATAAAACACCAGCATGACCCCTACACTGCCCAAACACCACTGCACTGCCCTAAACCCTAAAACACCACCCCCAGCACGACCCCTACACTGCCCAAACACCATTGCACTGCCCTAAACCCTAAAACACCACCCCCAGCATGACCCCCTACACTGCCCGAACACCACTGCACTACCCTAAACCCTAAACCACTACCCCCAGCATGACCCCCTACACTACCCTAACACTACTGCACTAACCTAAACCACTACACCTAGCACTACCTCCTACACTACCCAAACAACACTGCACTACCCTAAACCCTAAAACACTACCCCCTACACTACACAAACACCACTGCACTACCCTAAACCCCAAAACACTACCCCCAGCACGAACCCCTACATGACCCAAACACCACTGCTCTACCCTAAACCCTAAAACACTGCCCCCAGCAGTAACCCCTACACTACCCAAACACCATTGCACTACCCGAAACCCTAAAACACTACCCCCAGCAGTAAACCCCTACACTACCCCAAACACCATTGCACTATACTAAACCCTAAAACACTACCCCCAGCAGTACCCCCTACACTACCCAAACACCACTGCACTACCCTAAACCCTAAAACACTGCCCCCAGCAGTAACCCCTACACTACCCAAACACCATTGCACTACCCGAAACCCTAAAACACTACCCCAGCAGTACCCCTACACTACCCAAACACCATTGCAATATACTAAACCCTAAAAAACTACCCCCAGCAGTACCCCCTACACTACCCAAAAACAACTGCACTACCCTAAACCCTAAACCGCTACCCCCAGCACGACCCCCTACACTACCCAAAGACCACTGCTCTGTCCAAAACCCTGAAACACCAACTCGACAAACACACTGCCCGAACACCACTGCACTGCCCTAAACCCTAAAACACTAGCCCCAACACGACCCCCTACACTGCCCGAACACCACTGCACTGCCCTAAACCCTGAAACACCAGCACGACCCCCTACAGTGCCCGAACACCACTGCACTGCCCTAAACCCTGAAACACCACCCCCTGCACGACCCCCTACACTGCCCGAATGCCACTGCACTGCCCTAAAGCCTGAAACACAAACCCCCTGCACGACCCCCTACACTGCCCGAACGCCACTGCACTGCCCTAAACCCTAAAACACCACCACGTCCCCCTACACTGCCCGAACACCACTGCACTGTCCTAAAACACCACCACGTCCCCTACACTGCCCGAACACCACTGCACTGCCCTAAACCCTAAAACACTAGCCCCAACACGACCCCTACACTGCCCGAACACCACTGCACTGCCCTAAACCCTGAAACACCAGCACGACCCCCTACAGTGCCCGAACACCACTGCACTGCCCTAAACCCTGAAACACCACCCCCTGCACGACCCCCTACACTGCCTGAATGCCACTGCACTGCCCTAAAGCCTGAAACACCAACCCCCTGCACGACCCCCTACACTGCCCGAACGCCACTGCACTGCCCTAAACCCTAAAACACCACCACGTCCCCCTACACTGCCCGAACACCACTGCACTGTCCTAAAACACCACCATGTCCCCCTACACTGCCCAAACACCACTGCACTGCCCTAAACCCTAAAACACCACCGCCAGCATGACCCCCTACACTACCCAAACACCACTGCACTGACCTAAACTCTGAAACACCACCCCAGCACGGCCCCCTACACTGCCTGAACACCACTGCACTGCCCTAAACCCTGAAACACTAACCCCAGCACGACAACCCTACACTGCTCAAACACCACTGCACTGCCCTTAACCCTGAAACACCACCCCCAGCACGACCCCCTACACTGCCCGAACACTGCACTAAACCCTGAAACACCACCACCTGCAAGACCCCCCTACACTGCCTGAACACCACTGCACTGCCCTAAACCCTAAAAACACCAGCACGACCCCTACACTGCCCAAACACCACTGCACTGCCCTAAACCCTAAAACACCACACCCAGCACGACCCCCTACACTACCCAAACACCATTGCACTACCCTAAACCCTAAAACACTACCCCCAGCATGACCCCTACACTACCCAAACACCACTGCACTACCCTAAACCCTAAAACACTCCCCCAGCACGACTCCTTACACTACCCAAACACCACTGCACTACCCTAAACCCTAAAACACTACCCCCAGCACGACCCCCTACACTAACACCACTGCACTGCCCTAAACCCTAAAGCACCACCCCCAGCATGACCCCCTACACTGCCCAAACACCACTGCTCTGCCCTAAACCCTGAAACACCAGTCCGACCCCTACACTGCCCGAACACCACTGCACTGCCCTAAACACTAAAACACTAGCCCCAACACGACCCCCTACACTGCCCGAACACAACTGCACTGCCCTAAACCCTGAAACACCAGCACGACCCCTTCACTGCCCGAACACCACTGCACTGCCCTAAACCCTGAAACACCACTTCCCTGCATGACCTCCTACACTGCCCGAACCCCACTGCACTGCCCTAAACCCTGAAACACCACCCCCCTGTACGACCCCCTACACTGCCCCATCGCCATTGCACTGCCCTAAACCCTGAAACACCACCCCCACACGACCACCTACACTGCCCGAACGCCACTGCACTGCCCTAAACCCTGAAACACCACCCCAGCACGACCCCCTACACTGCCCAAACACTACTGTACTGCCCTAAACCCTGAAACACTACCCCCAGCACAACCCCTTACACTGCTCAAACACCACTGCACTGCCATAAACCCGAAACACCACCCCCAGCACGACCCCCTACACTGTCCAAACACCACTGCACTGCCCTCAACCCTGAAACACCACCCCTTGCAAGACCCCATACACTGCCCGAACACCACTGCACTAAACCCTGAAACACCACCACCTGCAAGACCCCACTACACTGCCCGAACACCACTGCACTGCCCTAAACCCTGAAACACCACCCCCTGCACAACCCCCTACACTACCCAAACACCACTGCACTGCCCTAAACCCTAAAACACCAGCACAACCCCTACACTGCCCGAACACCACTGCACTGCCCTAAACCCTAAAACACGACCCCCTACACTGCCTGAACACCACTGCTCTGCCCTAAACCCTGAAACACCAGCACCACCCCCTACTCTGCCCGAACACCACTGCACTGCACTGCCCTAAACCCTGAAACACCAACCCCAGCAAGACTCCCTACACTGCCCGAACACCACTGCTCTGCCCTAAACCCTGAAACACCACCCCCTGCACAACCCCCTACACTGCCCGAACACCACTGCACTTCCATAAACCCTGAAACACCACCCCCCTGCATGACCTCCTACACTGCCCGAACCCCACTGCACTGCCCTAAACCCTGAAACACCACCCCCCTGTACGACCCCCTACACTGCCCCATCGCCATTGCACTGCTCTAAACCCTGAAACACCACCCCCACACGACCACCTACACTGCCCGAACGCCACTGCACTGCCCTAAACCCTGAAATACCACCCCAGCACAACCCCCTACACTGTCCCAACAACACTGCTCTGCTCTAAACCCTAAAACACCACCCTCACTACGACCCCGTACACTGCCCAAACACCACTGCTCTGCCCTAAACCCTTAAACACCAGCCCGACCCCTACACTGCCCGAACACCAATGCACTGCCCTAAACCCTGAAAAACTAGCCGCACCACGACCCCGTACACTGCCCGAACACCACTGCACTGCCCTAAACCCTGAAACACCAGCACGACCCTCTACACTACCCAAACACCACTGCACTACCCTAAACCTTAAAACACTACCCCCGCACGACCCCCTACACTACCCAAACACCACTACACTACCCTACACCCTAAAACACTACCCTCCGCATGACCCCCTACACTACCCAAAGACCACTGCACTACCCTAAACCCTAAAACAGGACCCCTACACTGCACAAACACCGCTGCACTACCCTAAACACTAAAACATGACCCCCTACACTACCCAAACACCACTGCACTACCCTAAACCCTAAAAAACTACCCCCAGCAGTACCCCTACACTACCCAAACACCACTGCACTACCCTAAACCCTAAAACACTGCCCCCAGCAGTAACCCCTACACTTCCCAAACACCATTGCACTACCCGAAACCCTAAAACACTACCCCCAGCAGTACCCCATACACTACCCCAAACACCATTGCACTATACTAAACCGTAAAACACTACCCCCAGCAGTACCCCCTACACTACCCAAACACCACTGCACTACCCTAAACCCTAAACCTCTACCCCCAGCATGACCCCCTACACTACCCAAACACCATTGCACTACCCTAAACCCTAAAACACTACCCCCAGCATGACCCCTACACTACCCAAACACCACTGCACTACCCTAAACCCTAAAACACTCCCCCAGCACGACTCCTTACACTACCCAAACACCACTGCACTACCCTAAACCCTAAAACACTACCCCCAGCACGACCCCCTACACTAACACCACTGCACTGCCCTAAACCCTAAAGCACCACCCCCAGCATGACCCCCTACACTGCCCAAACACCACTGCTCTGCCCTAAACCCTGAAACACCAGTCCGACCCCTACACTGCCCGAACACTACTGCACTGCCCTAAACACTAAAACACTAGCCCCAACACGACCCCATACACTGCCCGAACACCACTGCACTGCCCTAAACCCTGAAACACCAGCACGACCCCTACACTGCCCGAACACCACTGCACTGCCCTAAGCCCTGAAACACCACTTCCCTGCACGACCCCCTACACTGCCCAAACGCCACTGCACTGCCCTAAAGCCTGAAACACCAACCCCCTGCACGACCCCCTACACTTCCCGAACGCCACTGCTCTGCCCAAAACTCTGAAACACCAGCCAGACCCCTACACTGCACGAACACCACAGCTCTGCCCTAAACCCTGAAACACCACCCCCAGCCCGACACCCTACACTGCCCGAACACCACTGCACTGCCGTAAACTCTGAAACACCACCCCAGCACGACCCCCTACACTGCCCGAAAACCACTGTACTGCCCTAAACCCTGAAACACCACCCCCAGCATGACCCCTTACACTGCTCAAACACCACTGCACTGCCAGAAACCCGAAACACCACCCCCAGCACAACCCCCTACACTGTCCAAACACCACTGCACTGCCCTAAACCCTGAAACACCACCCCCTGCAAGACCCCATACACTGCCCGAACACCACTGCACTAAACCCTGAAACACCACCACCTGCAAGACCCCACTACACTGCCCGAACACCACTGCACTGCCCTAAACCCTGAAACACCACACCCTGCGTGACCCCCTACAGTACCCGAACACCACTGCACTGCCCTAAACCCTAAAACACCAGCACAACCCCTACACTGCCCGAACACCACTGCACTGCCCTAAACCCTAAAACACGACCCCCTACACTGCCTGAACACCTCTGCTCTGCCCTAAACCCTGAAACACCAACCCCAGCAAGACTCCCTACACTGCCCGAACACCACTGCTCTGCCCTAAACCCTGAAACACCACCCCCTGCACGACCCCCTACACTGCCCGAACACCACTGCACTTCCATAATCCCTGAAACACCACCCCCCTGCATGACCTCCTACACTGCCCGAACCCCACTGCACTGCCCTAAACCCTGAAACACCACCCCCCTGTACGACCCCCTACACTGCCCCATCGCCATTTCACTGCCCTAAACCCTGAAACACCACCCCCACACGACCACCTACACTGCCCGAACGCCACTGCACTGCCCTAAACCCTGAAACACCACCCCAGCACGACCCCCTACACTGCCCGAACACTACTGTACTGCCCTAAACCCTGAAACACTACCCCCAGCACGACCCCTTACACTGCTCAAACACCACTGCACTGCCATAAACCCGAAACACCACCCCCAGCACGACCCCCTACACTGTCCAAACACCACTGCACTGCCCTCAACCCTGAAACACCACCCCTTGCAAGACCCCATACACTGCCCGAACACCACTGCACTAAACCCTGAAACACCACCACCTGCAAGACCCCACTACACTGCCCGAACACCACTGCACTGCCCTAAACCCTGAAACACCACCCCCTGCACAACCCCCTACACTACCCGAACACCACTGCACTGCCCTAAACCCTAAAACACCAGCACAACCCCTACACTGCCCGAACACCACTGCACTGCCCTAAACCCTAAAACACGACCCCCTACACTGCCTGAACACCACTGCTCTGCCCTAAACCCTGAAACACCAGCACCACCCCCTACTCTGCCCGAACACCACTGCACTGCACTGCCCTAAACCCTGAAACACCAACCCCAGCAAGACTCCCTACACTGCCCGAACACCACTGCTCTGCCCTAAACCCTGAAACACCACCCCCTGCACGACCCCCTACACTGCCCGAACACCACTGCACTTCCATAAACCCTGAAACACCACCCCCCTGCATGACCTCCTACACTGCCCGAACCCCACTGCACTGCCCTAAACCCTGAAACACCACCCCCCTGTACGACCCCCTACACTGCCCCATCGCCATTGCACTGCTCTAAACCCTGAAACACCACCCCCGCACGACCACCTACACTGCCCGAACGCCACTGCACTGCCCTAAACCCTGAAATACCACCCCAGCACAACCCCCTACACTGTCCCAACAACACTGCTCTGCTCTAAACCCTAAAACACCACCCCAAGCACGACCCCCTCCTCTGCCCGAACAACACTACTCTGCCCTAAACCCTAAAACACCACCCTCACCACGACCCCGTACACTGCCCAAACACCACTGCTCTGCCCTAAACCCTTAAACACCAGCCCGACCCCTACACTGCCCGAACACCACTGCACTGCCCTAAACCCTGAAAAACTAGCCGCACCACGACCCCATACACTGTCCGAACACCACTGCACTGCCCTAAACCCTGAAACACCAGCACGACCCCCTACACTGCCCGAACACCACTGCACTGCCCTAAACCCTGAAACACCACCCCCCTGCACGACCCCCTACACTGTTCGAATGCCACGGCAATGCCCTAAACCCTAAAACACCACCACGCCCCCTACACTGCCTGAACACCACTGCACTGCCCTAAAACACTACCCCCAGCACGACCCCCTACACTACCCAAACACCACTGCACTACCCGAAACCCTAAAACACTACCCCGCACAACGCCCTACACTACCCAAACACCACTGCACTACCCTAAACCCTAAAACACTACCCCCCGCATGACCCCCTACACTACCGAAAGACCACTGCACTACCCTAAACCCTAAAACAGTACCCCTACACTACACAAACACCGCTGCACTACCCTAAACCCTAAAACACTTCCTCCTAGACTACACAAACACCACTGCACTACCATAAAACATGACCCCCTACACTGCCCGAACACCACTGCACTACCCTAAACCCTAAAACACTACCCCAGAAGTACCCCTACACTACCCAAACAACACTGCACTACCCTAAACCCTAAAACACTGCCCCCAGCAGTAACCCCTACACTTCCCAAACACCATTGCACTACCCGAAACCCTAAAACACTACCCCCAGCAGTACTCCCTACACTACCCCAAACACCATTGCACTATACTAAACCCTAAAACACTACCCCCAGCAGTACCCCTACACTACCCAAACACCACTGCACTACCCTAAACCCTAAACCACTACCCCCAGCACGACCCCCTACACTACCCAAACACCATTGCACTACGCTAAACCCTAAAACAGTACCCCCAGCATGACCCCCTACACTACCCAAACACCACTGTACTACCCAAACCCTAAAACACTCCCCCAGCACGGTTCCCTACACTACCCAAACACCACTGCACTTCCCCTAAACCCTAAAACACTACCCCAGCATGATCCCCTACACTAACACCACTGCACTGCCCTAAACCCTAAAGCACCACCCGCAGCATGACGCCCTACACTGCCCGAACACCACTGCTCTGCCCTAAACCCTGAAACACCAGCCCGCCCCCTACACTGCCCGAACACCACTTCACTGCACTAAACCCTAAAACACTAGCCCCAACACGACCCCCTACACTGCCCGAACACCACTGCACTGCCCTAAACCCTGAAACACCAGCACAACCCCCTACACTGCCCAAACACCACTGCACTGCCCTAAACCCTGAAACACCACCCCCCTGCACGACCCCCTACACTGCCCGAACGCCACTGCACTGCCCTAAAGCCTGAAACACCAACCCCCTGTACGACCCCCTACACTGCCTGAATGCCACTGCACTGCCCTAAACCCTAAAACACCACCACGTCCCCCTACACTGCCCAAACACCACTGCACTGTCCTAAAACACCACCACGTCCCCCTACACTGCCCAAACACCACTGCACTGCCCTAAACTCTAAAACACCACCCCCAGCATGACCCCCTACACTACCCGAACATCACTGCACTGTCCTAAACTCTGAAACACTACCCCCAGCATGACCCCCTACACTGCTCAAACACCACTGCACTGCCCTAAACCCTGAAACGCCACCCCCAGCACCACCCCCTACACTGCCTGAACACTGCACTGAACCCTGAAACACCACCCCCTGCAAGACCCCCCTACACTGCCTGAACAGCACTGCACCACCCTAAACCATAAAACACCAGCATGACCCCTACACTGCCCAAACACCACTGCACTGCCCTAAACCCTAAAACACCACCCCCAGCACGACCCCTACACTGCCCAAACACCATTGCACTGCCCTAAACCCTAAAACACCACCCCCAGCATGACCCCCTACACTGCCCGAACACCACTGCACTACCCTAAACCCTAAACCACTACCCCCAGCATGACCCCCTACACTACCCTAACACTACTGCACTAACCTAAACCACTACACCTAGCACTACCTCCTACACTACCCAAACAACACTGCACTACCCTAAACCCTAAAACACTACCCCCTACACTACACAAACACCACTGCACTACCCTAAACCCCAAAACACTACCCCCAGCATGAACCCCTACATGACCCAAACACCACTACTCTACCCTAAACCCTAAAACACTGCCCCCAGCAGTAACCCCTACACTACCCAAACACCATTGCACTACCCGAAACCCTAAAACACTACCCCCAGCAGTAAACCCCTACACTACCCCAAACACCATTGCACTATACTAAACCCTAAAACACTACCCCCAGCAGTACCCCCTACACTACCCAAACACCACTGCACTACCCTAAACCCTAAAACACTGCCCCCAGCAGTAACCCCTACACTACCCAAACACCATTGCACTACCCGAAACCCTAAACCACTACCCCCAGCACGACCCCCTACACTACCCAAACACCACTGCTCTGCCCTAAACCCTAAAGCACCACCCCCACCACAACCCCCTACACTGCCCGAACACCACTGCACTGCCCTAAACCCTGAAACACCAGCACAACCCCCTACACTGCCCAAACACCACTGCACTGCCCTAAACCCTGAAACACCACCCCCCTGCACGACCCCCTACACTGCCCGAACGCCACTGCACTGCCCTAAAGCCTGAAACACCAACCCCCTGTACGACCCCCTACACTGCCTGAATGCCACTGCACTGCCCTAAACCCTAAAACACCACCACGTCCCCCTACACTGCCCAAACACCACTGCACTGTCCTAAAACACCACCACGTCCCCCTACACTGCCCAAACACCACTGCACTGCCCTAAACTCTAAAACACCACCCCCAGCATGACCCCCTACACTACCCGAACATCACTGCACTGTCCTAAACTCTGAAACACTATCCCCAGCATGACCCCCTACACTGCTCAAACACCACTGCACTGCCCTAAACCCTGAAACGCCACCCCCAGCACCACCCCCTACACTGCCTGAACACTGCACTGAACCCTGAAACACCACCCCCTGCAAGACCCCCCTACACTGCCTGAACAGCACTGCACCACCCTAAACCATAAAACACCAGCATGACCCCTACACTGCCCAAACACCACTGCACTGCCCTAAACCCTAAAACACCACCCCCAGCACGACCCCTACACTGCCCAAACACCATTGCACTGCCCTAAACCCTAAAACACCACCCCCAGCATGACCCCCTACACTGCCCGAACACCACTGCACTACCCTAAACCCTAAACCACTACCCCCAGCATGACCCCCTACACTACCCTAACACTACTGCACTAACCTAAACCACTACACCTAGCACTACCTCCTACACTACCCAAACAACACTGCACTACCCTAAACCCTAAAACACTACCCCCTACACTACACAAACACCACTGCACTACCCTAAACCCCAAAACACTACCTCCAGCATGAACCCCTACATTACCCAAACACCACTACTCTACCCTAAACCCTAAAACACTGCCCCCAGCAGTAACCCCTACACTACCCAAACACCATTGCACTACCCGAAACCCTAAAACACTACCCCCAGCAGTAAACCCCTACACTACCCCAAACACCATTGCACTATACTAAACCCTAAAACACTACCCCCAGCAGTACCCCCTACACTACCCAAACACCACTGCACTACCCTAAACCCTAAAACACTGCCCCCAGCAGTAACCCCTACACTACCCAAACACCAATGCACTACCCGAAACCCTAAAACACTACCCCCAGCAGTACCCCTACACTACCCAAACACCATTGCAATATACTAAACCCTAAAAAACTACCCCCAGCAGTACCCCCTACACTACCCAAAAACAACTGCACTACCCTAAACCCTAAACCACTACCCCCAGCACGACCCCCTACACTACCCAAACACCACTGCTCTGCCCTAAACCCTAAAGCACCACCCCCACCACAACCCCCTACACTGCCCAAACACCACTGCTCTGCCCTAAACCCTGAAACACCAGCTCGACAAACACACTGCCCGAACACCACTGCACTGCCCTAAACCCTAAAACACTAGCCCCAACACGACCCCCTACACTGCCCGAACACCACTGCACTGCCCTAAACCCTGAAACACCAGCACGACCCCCTACAGTGCCCGAACACCACTGCACTGCCCTAAACCCTGAAACACCACCCCCTGCACGACCCCCTACACTGCCCGAATGCCACTGCACTGCCCTAAAGCCTGAAACACCAACCCCCTGCACGACCCCCTACACTGCCCGAACACCACTGCACTGCCCTAAACCCTAAAACACCACCACGTCCCCCTACACTGCCCGAACACCACTGCACTGTCCTAAAACACCACCACGTCCCCTACACTGCCCGAACACCACTGCACTGCCCTAAACCCTAAAACACTAGCCCCAACACGACCCCCTACACTGCCCGAACACCACTGCACTGCCCTAAACCCTGAAACACCAGCACGACCCCCTACAGTGCCCGAACACCACTGCACTGCCCTAAACCCTGAAACACCACCCCCTGCACGACCCCCTACACTGCCTGAATGCCACTGCACTGCCCTAAAGCCTGAAACACCAACCCCCTGCACGACCCCCTACACTGCCCGAACGCCACTGCACTGCCCTAAACCCTAAAACACCACCACGTCCCCCTACACTGCCCGAACACCACTGCACTGTCCTAAAACACCACCATGTCCCCCTACACTGCCCAAACACCACTGCACTGCCCTAAACCCTAAAACACCACCACCAGCACGACCCCCTACACTACCCAAACACCACTGCACTGACCTAAACTCTGAAACACCACCCCAGCACGGCCTCCTACACTGCCTGAACACCACTGCACTGCCCTAAACCCTGAAACACTAACCCCAGCACGACAACCCTACACTGCTCAAACACCACTGCACTGCCCTTAACCCTGAAACACCACCCCCAGCACGACCCCCTACACTGCCCGAACACTGCACTAAACCCTGAACCACCACCAACTGCAAGACCCCCCTACACTGCCTGAACACCACTGCACTGCCCTAAACCCTAAAAACACCAGCACGACCCCTACACTGCCCAAACACCACTGCACTGCCCTAAACCCTAAAACACCACACCCAGCACGACCCCCTACACTACCCAAACACCATTGCACTACCCTAAACCCTAAAACACTACCCCCAGCATGACCCCTACACTACCCAAACACCACTGCACTACCCTAAACCCTAAAACACTCCCCCAGCACGACTCCTTACACTACCCAAACACCACTGCACTACCCTAAACCCTAAAACACTACCCCCAGCACGACCCCCTACACTAACACCACTGCACTGCCCTAAACCCTAAAGCACCACCCCCAGCATGACCCCCTACACTGCCCAAACACCACTGCTCTGCCCTAAACCCTGAAACACCAGTCCGACCCCTACACTGCCCGAACACCACTGCACTGCCCTAAACACTAAAACACTAGCCCCAACACGACCCCCTACACTGCCCGAACACAACTGCACTGCCCTAAACCCTGAAACACCAGCACGACCCCTTCACTGCCCGAACACCACTGCACTGCCCTAAACCCTGAAACACCACTTCCCTGCATGACCTCCTACACTGCCCGAATGCCACTGCACTGCCCTAAACCCTGAAACACCACCCCCACACGACCACCTACACTGCCCGAACGCCACTGCACTGCCCTAAACCCTGAAACACCACCCCAGCACGACCCCCTACACTGCCCGAACACTACTGTACTGCCCTAAACCCTGAAACACTACCCCCAGCACGACCCCTTACACTGCTCAAACACCACTGCACTGCCATAAACCCGAAACACCACCCCCAGCACGACCCCCTACACTGTCCAAACACCACTGCACTGCCCTCAACCCTGAAACACCACCCCTTGCAAGACCCCACACACTGCCCGAACACCACTGCACTAAACCCTGAAACACCACCACCTGCAAGACCCCACTACACTGCCCGAACACCACTGCACTGCCCTAAACCCTGAAACACCACCCCCTGCACAACCCCCTACACTACCCGAACACCACTGCACTGCCCTAAACCCTAAAACACCAGCACAACCCCTACACTGCCCGAACACCACTGCACTGCCCTAAACCCTAAAACACGACCCCCTACACTGCCTGAACACCACTGCTCTGCCCTAAACCCTGAAACACCAGCACCACCCCCTACTCTGCCCGAACACCACTGCACTGCACTGCCCTAAACCCTGAAACACTAACCCCAGCAAGACTCCCTACACTGCCCGAACACCACTGCTCTGCCCTAAACCCTGAAACACCACCCCCTGCACAACCCCCTACACTGCCCGAACACCACTGCACTTCCATAAACCCTGAAACACCACCCCCCTGCATGACCTCCTACACTGCCCGAACCCCACTGCACTGCCCTAAACCCTGAAACACCACCCCCCTGTACGACCCCCTACACTGCCCCATCGCCATTGCACTGCTCTAAACCCTGAAACACCACCCCCACACGACCACCTACACTGCCC